>NW_026585797.1:5871256-5949334 GCF_907164565.1 Psammomys obesus
ACACACACACACACACACACACACACACATACAAAATTAAAAATAAAATAAATAAATACAAAACCAGATCTTGGAAGTAGTACCCAGAAAACAAAATAAATTCAAATATTCTATAAGAGATACAGGAGGTAATCATGATGAGATAGTGCAATTAAATTTATTATTTCATAAATAAAGGCGTCTTCCCCCACAGGAATTAAAACAGTGATCAAAGATTCTCTAAGCTCTAGTTCAGATGTCCATAGAAGACATTTCTTTATTATTAATAATCTTCTTACTGTACTAACTGTTCTGGATAGAAAAAGATGGGAAGCTTTAGCAATAATAATAAAAGTTGTATTTTAAATCCATGCAGAGACAACAGAAGCAAAGACAAGAGTCTTTTGTTTTATAAGCACAGGAGGAAAAGCAATGGAAATCTAAAAGCTTTAGAATTACACATCATGATTAACAATGCCGTTTCTGGCAACTCAAAATTAGTGTGACACTAGTAAATATATCCGTATAACTTTCTGTATGAATGAACTGGGAAAACCCCATAATTTCCTCAATAACAACAGTCTGCTTTGGAGTGGAGGAGACGTGTCAGTGGTTAACATCATTCACTCGGCAGGCATGAGGACAGAAGACTGAATCTCCAGAATCTGCACACAAAGCGAGGTACTGTATTAAAGTGTGGCAGCGTCCGGAAGGCTGTGAACCACTGCACTAGAGGAAGACAAATGAAGCCTCGTTCTGAGCGAGAAAGAGAGAGAGAGAATATTGAATTTTATCAAGGTACATTTATGATACAGTAGGAATTGGGATAACCTTTTTAATTTGAAAATAGCTACATGCCAAAAAGAATGTAAAGCATCAGATAAAATAAAGAAACATCACCTTTAAATTAGAACAAGGCAAATATCCTCAAGTCAATATTTTAAATTCTCTGGTATGAGGAGGCAAAATCATTACTGTTTCCAGGTGATCTGATTATAGACATTAAAAATGCTAAAAAAAACAACAATTTCTATATAAAAATCAATTTGACACAACCCAGTAACTTTCCTATGTATGAATAATAAAGCAGAAAATTAATCGTTATGAGTCATATAAATAAATCTATTAAATATCTTTGCATTATAACCAATAAAAAATATTTCCTAGACCTGTAAAGAAAATTCTAAATCTCAGAAGACCAACAGCTTGTCAATGATATAAAAAATTCTATCAAAATTAATCTGTAAATTGAATTCCAATTATAGTCCTTATAATTTGAGTAAAGGGGGGGGCAAGATGTCGGCGCCAGGAGAGCACTGTGTCTGAGAAGCAGGACAACACACTCCGAGCAGCGATCAGGAGACTGAACTCTGGGCCCTAAAACAACAGCGATCTGTTTCCCAGGTGAGGGGAGGCTCCCACGGCGTGGGAATCGGTCGGGTCCACTCTTGGCTGCCCAGCCAGAACCCGGAAGAGAACCCGGGTAACACGGGCTTTGGGTCTCCGGGCTGGAGCCACAAGCCTACATGTCCCGATCACTTTCCCAGGCTGATTGGTGGGCACAAGGGTGCCTGAGGCTGGGAGTCCCAGTCGCAAGAAAACCCCACGGAAAAGGAAAGTTGCTAGACTGGTCACAGGTCACCCAGTCTTTCCCTGAAAGGTCTCGCTGACCACAGGTTCCCGCCGCCATCACAACTGAGCTCCCGCTGCGCACAGAGAGCAGCTGCGCGCCCAGCTCAAAATCCCTACTCCCTCTTCGGAGGAGGCAGGAGGCATCCAGCAGAATCTGCCACAGACCACATTGTCTGTACCCCAACCCGAGATCGGGGATGAGAAAACTCAATCCTTTCGGGCACTCCCCCAAACGCCGCCATCACCCTGCCGCAGCGGAGCAGAAGGATAAAGAGGCACACAGCGGCTTCACAGTGCCGGAACTCCAGTGCTGCCGGCCGCTCCTAGCAAACAAACTACAGCTCAGGATCTGGGACTGTGGTCATTCTACACGTCCTGAGATTCTCCTGGGTCCAGCGCAATAAGGTCTAGCACCAAGTTCTATCACCGGCGCCCCCCTCCCCCCCCGGCAGAGAAACGCTGGCTCAGGATCCGACTGAGAAGCCCCAACCCCTGCTGGCACTCACCTGAGAGCACCTCCATAAGCTTGCCTTAGCAGAGGGGAAGGTCAGAGGGGAAGGACAGAGAGGCAGCTTGCCAAGGACACAGCACCCTCTCTCCAGCTCACCCAGCAGCCCTTAGCAGAGAAACCCAAGCTCTGGATCTGAGGACACTCAACCCTACCTGGTACTCTCTCGGGATCAGCAAACATAGATTCTACCGCCAGGCTGCTTCTGACAGAGAGATCTGGGCCCAGGATCTGGGATTGAGTACACTCAACCTAACTCTTTCCCTCGCCACCCAGGGACCAGTCAACATAACCCCTCCTGGCAGAGGGAAAGGACAAAGAGGCAGCACACAGGAAAGGTGGACACTGAGTCCTGCAGCCACAGTGTCACAGAGCTGACTGTTAGCCTACCCGTGCACTTCCACAGCAGGACCAAAACAGAGAGTAGTAAGCAAGGGGAACCCCTGTGCATTCCAACTGGTCCTGCAAGAGAGTGAGTGAGCCTTCTAGGGAGAGATTGCCCCAGACCCAGGGCCTCTCCACAGAAGCAACCAGATGAGATCCCTGCCACCCACACCCCTAGTGTGGGCATCATAGGGATTCTTGGGATAGCGACCCCAACATTGAAGCCTCTGACTTGCGGGTCCACCAGGGTAATCCAGGCAAACAATCCCTGGATTTCAGTCAGAAGTGTGTAATAGTGGCTTGCAGGCCACTGCAATAGTCAGAGAATCTGCGCATGCACACTGCGCCCGCTAAAAGCGCACGTGAATAGCACCAACGTCACATTCCTTACTTAGGCAAAACTGAAACCACAGCGCACACTCTCAAACCAGTGAACCTCTCTCACCTTCCTGAAAAAACAGTCCAGAAAACAGAAAGAGAGGAGCATAGTCCGAACTACAATCTCGAGGAACAAACAGTGAGGAATATAAATAACCAGATGGCTAGAGGCAGACGTAAGAACACTCCCAACAAAAATCAGGACATAATGACCTCACCGGCAACCCCACAAAACAACGGACACTTCAATTCACTAGATATACAAGAAAACGACCTCAAAACTATGTTTCTCCAGCTATTAGAGGCCCATAAAGATGAAATGAACAAAGCCCTCAGAGAAATAGCCAAAGAAATCAAGACGAACCAAGAGGAAACAAATCGTGCTCTCAGAGAAATGACCACAAAAATTGAGGCAAACAGAGAAGAAATGCACAAAGCTCTCAAAGAAATGTCCACACAAACGAAGGCAAATAAAGAAGAAATAAACAAAGCTCTCATAGAAATACAGGCAATTATACCCAAAGAAGTAGAGGCACAATTAGTGATACATAGAGAGGAAACGAACAAAAAATAGAAGCTACCATTGAAAAGCAGGACTCCACATTCAAACAGATAAAGGAAATGGTGCAAGACATGAAAACAGAGTTAGAATCAATAAAGAAAACACAAATAGAGAAAAACCAGAAGCTGGAGAACATAGAGAAAAGATCAGGAACTACAAAGGTAAGCATCACCAACAGAATACAAGAGATGGAAGAAAGAATCTCAGGAGCGGAAGATACACTTGCAGAAATTGACATGTCTCTCAAAGAAAAAATGAAATCAGAAAAGTTCCAAACACAAAACATCCAAGAAATCAAGGACACCATGAAAAGACAAAACCTAAGAATAATAGGAGTAGAAAGAAAAGAAGACATCAGGCTCAAAGGTCCGGAAAATATTTTCAAGAAAATTATAGAAGAAAACTTTCCCAACTAAAGAAGGAGATGGCCATAAACATACAAGAGGCCTACAGAACACCAAGTAGACTAGACCAGAAAAGAAATTCTTCACGTCACATCATAGTCAAAACACTGAACCTACAAAACAAAGAAAAAATTCTAAAAGCAGGAAGGGAAAAAGGCCAAGTAACATATGAAGGTAGACCTATCACAATCACACCAGATTTCTCAACTGAAACTATGAAAGCCAGAAGGGCCTGGACAGAAATCATACAGTCCTTAAGGGACCACAGATTCCAACCCAGACTACTATACCCAGCAAAACTTTCAATCAACATAGACAGAGAATTCAAAATATTCCAAGACAAAACCAAATTTAAAAAATATCTACATAGTAACCCAGCTCTACAGAAGTTACTAAAAGGGAAACTCCAAACCAAAGAAAACAACTACATCTAACAGAGGAAACAGAGGAAATAGATAACTACACACACACAAAAAAAGAATACAAGCAATGAAACTCAGTGACACCACCAACCCCACATCTAAAGTAAGTAACAATTGTTGGTCACTAGTTTCTATCAACATCAACGGACTCAACTCCCCAATTAAAAGACACAGACTAACAGAATGGTTGCGGAAAAAGTTTCCATCATTCTGTTGCATCCAAGAAACACACCTATGCAACAAAGATAAACACTACATCAGAGTAAAGGGCTGGAAAAATGTCTTTCAAGCAAATGGTTCCAGAAAACAAGCAGGAGTAGCCATCCTAATATCTAATAAAATAGACTTTCAACCCAAGTTGAAATTTCTAGTACTTAAAACCAAGATTTAAATAATCCCTTGTATTCTATCTGACCACCATGGACATAAGCTGGACCTCAACAACAACAGAAATAACAAACAGCCTACACACACATGGAAACTGAACAACTTGTTACTCAATGACAGCTGGGTTAAGGAAGAAATAAAGAAAGAAATTAAAGACTTCCTAGAATTCAATGAAAATGAAGGCACAACATACCCAAATTTATGGGACACATTGAAAGCAGTGCTCAGGGGAAAATTTATAGCACTAACTACCTGCAAGAAGAAATTCATAACATCACATACAAACAACTTAATGGCCCAACTGAAAACCCTAGAAAAAAAAGAAGCAGATACACCCAAGAGGAGCAGACAGCTGGAAATAATCAAACTCAGGGCTGAAATCAATCAATTAGAAACAAATAAAACTATTCAAAGAATCAATGAAACAAAAAGCTGGTTCTTTGAGAAAATCAACAAGATAAACAAACCCTTAGCCAAACTAACTAAAAAGCAGAGAGAATCTATCCAAATTAACAAAATCAGAGATGAAAAGGGTGACATAACTACAGACACTGAGGAAATTCAAACAATCATTAGGTCATACTACAAAAGCCTATATGACACAAAATTTGAAAATCTAAATGAAATGGATAATTTTCTTGATAGATTCCATCTACCAACATTAAATCAAGATCAGGTAGAAAGACTGAACAGCCCTATATCCCCCAAGGAAATTGAAGCAGTCATTCACAGTCTCCCCTCCAAAAAAAGCCCTGGGCCAGATGGTTTCAGGGCGGAATTCTACCAGACATTCAAAGAAGTGCTCACACCAATTCTCCTCAAACTATTCCACAAAATAGAAACAGAAGGTACATTACCAAACTCATTCTATGAAGCAACAGTCACCCTGATACCTAAACCACACAAAGACCCAACAAAAAAAAGAAAACTTCAGACCTATCTTTCTTATGAACATTGATGCAAAAATACTCAATAAAATACTTGCAAACCGAATCCAAGAACACATCAAAGATATCATCCACCATGACCAAGTAGGCTTCATCCCAGGCATGCAAGGGTGGTTCAACATACGGAAATCCATTAATGTAATCCACCACATAAACAAACTGAAGGAGAAAAACCACATGATCATCTCCTTAGATGCTGAAAAAGCATTTGACAAAGTCCAACACCCATCATGTTTAAAGTCTTGGAGAGATCAGGAATACAAGGCACATATCTAAACATAGTAAAGGCAATATACAGCAAGCCTATAGCCAACATCAAACTCAATGGAGATAAATTTAAATCAATCCTCACTGAAATCAGGGACAAGACAAGGCTGCCCACTGTCTCCATATCTCTTCAACATTGTACTTGAAGTCCTAGCCAGAGCAATAAGACAACTAAAGGAGATCAAGGGGATACAAATCGGAAAGGAAGAGGTCAAAGTGTCACTATTTGCAGATGATATGATAGTATACATGAGCGACCCCAAAAATTCAACCAGAGAACTCCTCCAGCTGATAAACACCTTCAGCAAAGTGGCAGGATACAAAATCAACTCAAAAAAATCAGAAGCCCTCCTGTATACCAAAGACAAAAAGGCCGAGAAAGAAATTAGGGAAACAACACCCATCACAATAGCCACTAATAACATAAAGTACCTTGGGGTGACACTAACCAAGCAAGTGAAAGACCTGTTTGAGAAAAACTTCAAGTCTCTGAAGAAAGAAATTGAAGAAGATCTCAGAAGATGGAAAGATCTCCCGTGCTCATGGATTGGTAGGATTAACATTGTGAAAATGGCCATCCTGCCAAAAGAAATCTACAGATTCAATGCAATTCCCATCAAAATACCAACTCAATTCTTTACAGACCTTGAAAAAAAGATTCTCAGCTTCATATGGAGAAACATAAAACCCAGAATCTCCAAAACAATCCTGTACAACAACAGATCATCTGGAGGTATCTCCATCCCTGATCTCAAGTTGTACTACAGAGCAATAGTAATAAAAACTGCATGGTATTGGCATAAAAACAGAAAGGAGGATCAATGGAACCGCATAGAAGACCCAGAAATAAACCCACACACCTATGAATACTCGATTTTTGACAAAGAAGCCAAATCCATTCAATGGAAAAAAGACAGCATCTTCAACAAATGGTGCTGGTCCAACTGGATGTCCACATGCAGAAAAATGAAAATAGATCTATATTTATCACCCTGCACAAAACTAAAGTCCAAGTGGATCAAAGACCTCAACATAAAACCAGATACTCTAAATCTGTTAGAAGAAAAAGTGGGGAACAGCCTAGAACTCATTGGTACAGGAGACAACTTCCTGAACAGAACACCAACAGCACAGGCTCTAAGAGCAACAATCAATAAATGGGACCTCATGAAACTGAAAAGCTTCTGTAAAGCAAAGGACACTGTCATCAAAACAAAATGACTGCCTACAGATTGGGAAAGAATCTTCACTAACCCTTTATCTGACAGAGAACTAATATCGAGTATATACAAAGAACTAAAGAAGCTGAAAAGCAGCAAACCAAGTAATCCAATTAAAAAATGGGGAACAGAGCTAAACAGAGAATTCTCCACAGAGGAATATCGAATGGCAGAGAAACACTTAAAGAAATGCTCATCCTCATTAGCCATCAGGGAAATGCAAATCAGAATGGCCAAGATCAAAAACACAAATGACAACACATGCTGGAGAGGTTGTGGAGAAAGGGGAACCCTCTTCCACTGCTGGTGGGAATGTAAACTGGTACAACCACTCTGGAAATCTATCTGGTGCTTTCTAAGACAAGTAGGAATAGTGCTTCCTCAAGACCCAGCTATACCACTGCTAGGTCTATACCCAAAGTTTGCTCAAGTACACAAAAGGGATATTTGCTCAACCATGTTTATAGCAGCTTTATTTGTAATAGCCAGAACCTGGAAACAACCCAGATGTCCATCAATGGAGGAATGGGTACAGAAATTGTGGTATTTTTACACAATGGAATACTACTCAGCAATCAAAAAGGAGGAAATCATGAAATTTGCAGGCAAGTGGTGGGATCTAGAAAAGATCATCCTGAGTGAAATATCCCAGAAGGAGAAAGACAAACACGGTATATACTCACTTATATAGACCTATAAGATATGATAAACATAATGAAATCTATACACCTAAAAAAGATAATCAAGAGAGCAGACATGGGGTAAGATGATTAATCCTCGTTTAGAAAGACAGATGGCATGTGCATTGAACATATGACAGGAGTCTACTGAGCGCATTTGAAAGACTCTAACTAGCAGTGTTTTCAAAGCAAAGACTCGTGACCAAACCTTTGGCAGAGTACAGGGAATCATAAGGAAGAAGGGGAGTTAGTCTGATGAAGAGAGGACAGGAGCTCCACAAGTACCAAATATATCTGGGCACAGGGTCTTTTCTGAGACTGACATGCAACCAAGGACCATGTATGAATGTAACCTAGAACCTCTGCTCAGATGTAGCCTGTGGTAGCTCAGTAACCAATTGGTTTCCCATAGTGAGGGGAACAAGGACTATTTCTAACAGGAACTCAATGACTGGCTCTTTGGCCTCCCCACCCCCCAAGGGAGGAGCAGTCCTGTTAGGCCACAGAGGAGAGCTTTGCAGCCAGTCCTGAAGATACCTGATAAAACAGGATCAGATGAATGAGGAGGAGGTCCCCCCTATTAGTGGACTTGGCAAGGGGCACGGTGGAGATGAGGGAGGGAGGGAGGGACTGGGAGGGAATGAGGGATCGGGACACGGCTGGGATACAGAGTTAATAAAATGTAACTAATAAGAAAAAAATAAAATTAAAAAGAATAATTTGAGTAAACTATTCAATCATTAAAATTCATATAAAAAAACCTATGGAGATGAAAGTCAGTTCTAAAAAATAAACAAGAATAAAGCTCACAAAACAAATGACTAAGGCATTCTTCAAAGTCCCAGAAATGCACCAAGGATAGTTACAATGAAATACTAAGCCAAGTTCGCACAAATGGAGAATTAGAAGATATTACAAAGCTAACAAAATAATCCCATCCACGTGTGGCAAGTAACAGGGTAGACCACAAATCAGGGAGGTGCAGTTTCTAGAAGTTCCACAAAAAAAACAAAAAAAACAAAAAAAAAAAACAAAGGCCTGTCTTTCAATATAAAATACATAAATACACAGTGGTTAAATAAACCCAAACAGGTCATTTCTAAAGGATAATACACGGAAATTTCTAGTACTTGGTTGGAGTATGGGTCTCTGGGAAGACCCCTGTGTTTAAATCTTCTATTTCTGTTGCTTTCCTTGTGGGGTTCCTGTCCTCTCCATAACCTACTATTTCCCACTTCTTACATAAGATTCCATGCACTCTGCCCAACAGTTGGCCATAAAGTCACAGTGTCTGCTTTGATAGTCTGCAGGGCGGAGCCTTTCAGAGGCCCTCTGTGCCAGGTTCCTAGGTTGTTTCCTGCTTTCTTCACTGCCTCCGACACAATCTGATAGGCCTGCTCTTTGGTCACCTTCCCCTGAGGGGAGAGCAGTCTTACCAGGTCACAGAAGATGACAATGCAGCCACTCTGGCTGTGGTCTGATAGACTAAGATCAGATGGAAGGAGAGGAGGACATCCCCTATCAGTGGACTTGGGGAGGGGCATGCATGAAGAAGGGGAAGGGAGGGTGGGATAGGGAGGGGAGGAGGGAGGAGCTTATGGGGGGATACAAAGTGAATAAAGTGTAAAAAAATAATTAAAAAAATGGAAAAATAAAAAAAATTTAAGTAGTGCTTGTTCTGAAAGGTGCACTTCTTTTTATTTGGTGTGCACGGGTGTTTGGCCTGCAGGGATGGCCGTGTGCTGCTTGCATACAGTGCCTCTGGAGACCAAAACACTCCAGCCACTAACACTTGTTCTTTACCAATACAGTTCTTGTATAAAGTGACATATACTGGGATAAAGCACTTGCAATTTCTAAGAAAATCAAATAATTCTTTCTGAAAATAACAAGGAACTTCTACAAATTTAAATAAAGTGTACAGAAACCCCAATGACATGTCCAAATATCTAAAATGTATGTGATAACTACTCTCACCAATAATAAGAGTTGTGAAATGAGAATAACCAAGATATGCCTCACATAAGCAAGAATTAAACACTAGGAAACCTCTGGGAGAACTGGTCAACCCAGTGATTGCTGTGCAAACTTATTTTGCATAACTTTGAAGTTTTAGAAAGTTGGGGGTATTTAATAAGTACCTGAACTTTCATCTCCCTGACCAAAGACACAGTCTGCCTATTGCCAACTTAGTGATTAGAATAGGCATTGGATTAACCCCATGACTATTCCTAAGGAACAAATCAACAAAGTGTGGTCATGATGTGAATTTAGTGCTTTCACTAGGTCTATTATCATCAGAACATTAACATAAACAAATGGCAATGACAAAATCAAACTCACCTCTCTTGTTTAGAAGGTTGTCTCAGGACTAAATCCCACCATGACAGTCTTCCTTTGCATCCCTCTCATCTAAGATGAGGAATGTCCTGCTAGTTATTGGCACCTGTAGAAGTCTGATTTAGAAGAGAAATGGAGGAAAGGCTTTCGGAATTGTTCCTGTACTGCTGGTGGTCATGAACCTCAGAGACTGCTGCAGACTACAGAGGGAATGCTGGAAGAGCTCCAAAGGGTAGCATCCCACACTCATAGCAGTGAAGGAGGCCATGAAAATTGCTGTGACAAAGAGCCTCCATTGGGCCATCCAGGACTGTGATTAGGATGTTGGTTCTTGCTAGGTAAGCATGTGCTATCCCCCTCCACAGCCCTTTCCTCTTTCCTTGTTCTACTCTTCTCCTTTTCCTTCCTACCCCAGTGCTGCCAGTTGAGAATAGGCTAGCTCTCTGTCAGTCACAAAGAGCCTGCGCTGAAACTGAGATTAGTGGCACTTGACCTCCCTTCCTCTTTACTGCAGACCCTTTTAGCCCTACTACCAAGGGCTCAAACTTCCCATGACTTCTTCCCGATAATCCCCATATCCCTCTTTTCTCAGCTCACAGTTAAAGCCCCTTCTCTACATTATGTTTTCTATGATTTAAAAAGTCTATGGTAGGTAGTAGGAGGGGCAAGGAGAGAGGGTATTGGGAGAGACTGCTGGAATTGGATGGGGGCACATGAGGAGTAATGTAGAAGCCTAGTGCAGTGGAAACACTGTGGAATCTACAAGAGTGACCATAGTGAATTCTCCTAATAATGGGGGATACAGAGCCCAAGCTGGCAATCTTCTACTACCAGGCAAGGCTCTAGCAGTAGGCCTGGAACACCAACCCAATACAAAGCCTTCAACCTATAATCTGTTCTGCCTGCAAGATATCCTTGCATAACAATGGAACAAAAATGTAGGAATAGCAAACCAATAACTAGTCCAAACTCAGGCCCACACCAGACATTGCCTGGATATCCAAAAACCTGAGGCAGGATAGAACCAAACACTGCTGGCAAAGATAAAATAAAACAATAAAAAGTCAATGAAATGATTTTTAATGATATTCTGCTAGACTCACAACCTAATCTATCAGAAAGGATTAATACAACAACAGATGGGGGCAGATGCCCCCAGCAAAACACTAGGCAAAGCCAGAGAAACCCTGCCAAAGAGGGAAATGAAGGATTGTAGAACCCAGAAGGGTCAAGGACACCATGAGACCAAAACCCACAGAATCAACTAAGCAGGGCTCATAGAGACTCAGTGACTGAAGCAACAAACACAGGTACTGGATAGGTCTGAACAAGGTCCTCTGGGTATATGTTACGGTTGTATAGCTTGGTGTTCTAGCGGATCTCCTAACAATGGGATGAGGGAGGTATCCCTGACTCTTTTGCCTGTACTTGGGACCCTTTTCTCCTACTGGGGTCCCCCTTGTCCAGCTTGATAAAAGGGTCTGTAACTTAATAAGCCATGTTTGATTTATATCCCTGAGAGGCCTACTCTTTTTTTTTTTCTTTTTTTAATCTTTTTCTGAAGGGAAGCAGAAGGAGTGGATCTGGGAAAGAAAGAGGAGCAACTGGGAGGAATGGAGGGAGGGGAAGCTGAAGTTAGGATGTAATGTATGAGAGAAGAATAAAAAATAAAGTCTGTGATTTTTTTATTAAAAATTATCTTTATAATTTAACGTGCATTATATATTTCTTTTTTTACAGTGAAATTTTTTAAATTTAATTATTTTTATTTTTATTAATTACAGTTTATTCACTTTGTATCCCCCTGTACCTCCATCCCTCTTTCCCTCCTAATCCCACCCTCTTCCCCACCCATGTCCCTCTCCCAGTCCACTGAAAAGGGAGGTCCTTCTCCCCTTCCCTCTGACCCTAGTCTATCAGGTCTCATCAGGAGTGGTTGCATTGTCTTCTTCTGTGGCCTGATAAAGCTGCTCCCCCCTCAGGGGGAGGTGATCAAAGAGCAGGCTAATCAGTTCATGTCAGAGACAGTACCTGTCCCCATTACTATGGAACCCACTTGGATACTGAACTGCCATAGTCTACCTCTGTGCAGGGGTTCCAGGCCATCTCCAGGAGTGTTCTTTGGCTGGAGTATCAGTTTCAGAAAAGACCCCTGTGCCCAGACTTTTAGGATCTATTGCTGTCCTTGTGGAGCTCCTGTCTTCTCCATGTCTTACTATCTCCCACTTCTTTCATAAGATTCCCTGCACTCTGTCCAAAGTTTTGCTATGAGTCTCAGCATCTGCTTTAATACTCTTCTGGGTAGAGTCTTTCAGAGGCCCTCTGTGATAGGGTCCTGTCCTATTCCCTGTTGACTCCCTCCTCCAACATCCATCCCATTTGTCTTTCTGAATGGGGATTGAGCATCTTAGCCAGAGTCCTCTTTCCTGATTAGTTTCCGTGGGTGTACAGATTTTAGTATGATTATCCTATATTATATGTCTAATATCCACTTATAAGTGAGTATATACCCTGTGTGTCTTTCTACTTCTGGGATACTTCACTCATGATGATCTTTTCCAGTTCTTACCATTTACCTATAAATTTCATGATTTCCTTGTTGTTTATCGCTGAGTAATATTCCATTGTGTAGATGTACCACAATTTTCTGTATCCATTCCTCAACTGAGGGGCATCTGGCTGTTTCCAGCTTCTGGTTATTACAAATAAAGCTGCTCTGGTTGAGCAGATGTCCTTATTGTGTACTTGAGCATCTTTTGGATATATGCCTAGCAGTGGTATAGCTGGATCTTGAGGAAGCAACTAAAATCAAAACATTTACCTAAGCCATATATCAGTAGTCAAAAAGAATGTCACTTCAAACAGGGCTCATTCTCCAGTGACCAGAGTTCACTGCATGTACTGTATCCCTCACACTAAGCTTAGTTTCACTGGCAGTTACTGCTGGATGTTGGGACATGTTTTGTTATATCTAAGGAGCTTCACAAATATTCTCCATGCCTAAACTCATTTTAGGTTTCAGCTTCTGTGTATAATTATAACTGAAAGTCTGTTTCAAACATTGTCTATCAATGTCAAGTGGAAAAGCCAAGCCTAGTCTGTTCGTATTGCATCCCAGCATTTGCTCTACATTTAAGCACAGTAAGTGCTGAATGCATGCTAGATAAATAAATGATTCTTAGGACAACAGATAATGGGTTCTTATTGATTTGTTTGAGACCTCATTTCTGTCCAGGGTTACTAAAATAAAATACTATCATCATAGTCTCTTTATCAGGCAATATGTTAGGGTTGCATCTTTCCCCATTCCCTCAAAACTATGCTGAAGTATTAATTCCTAGTAAATGGGCATTTGACTTCACTTGGAGCTAAAGTCTTTACAGGAAATCACTGAACTGAGTAATAAAGTTATGCATGGGTCTAGAATGACTAGTATCTTTATAAATAAAAAGATAGAATTTACAAACAGGTACACATCTGGGCAGAACACTATTAATAGAAGGAAGCAGAGAGATATGGGTGACACCTCTATATGCCAAGAATGTCCCAGATCTGCAGAAACCATCAGATGTCACAGCCAAGATGAGGGTCAGTTTCTTCCTTGCAGTCCTCAAAAGGATTCTTCCCATAGACCTGCTCCTGTGCCTTGTAGAGCTGACTCACAGCTCAGTTCAAGCCTCCTGCTAAGACTCTGTTACTGCTACTTTTCCACTCTGCTCCAAGGTCTGATACCCCAGAGGTCTAAGAAATGCCTGAGTTCATGCATGCCTTCTGTTTGTTCCTGTGCATGGTGACGATGCTGTGCAACATGAAGATGATGAACTGCAGAACAAGCCTGGCTCTGAGCATCATGTCTACTGATCAAAATACACAGTGTACACACCATAGCTAAGGAGACTGGATAACGTCAATAGAACCTTTCAAAGGTTGTATTTATAGGCTTTTCTCAAACATCTATTAATTTTTGGCCCTTATTTTGCAGATTAATTTTGGTCATTTATGCCTCCTTGAGTTATTTGTCAACAATTTAGAACTATTAACATATGCCCTTTACAAATAAATAAAATGTTTAATGGCACATTGGTTTAAAGAAATAAATATTTCTAACCATCAATTAAACAATATTTTTGAATACTAAGCCAATTTCCTTCCCACTATCAATTTTATCAGTTTGAAGACTGATTAAACTTTATTTTTTCAGCTCATCATTACTTTTCAAATTACTTAACTATGCTTCAATAGTTCTCTAGAATTTCAACAACTACCTAAAACATCCTTCATCTACAGATATCCAACAAGGCTGAGGACATGATTAATGTTTATGTGTAAAGGCAGCGTTGTGCTTTTAAGTGTCATTTCAGCATCAAGGCGTGAACAAATGCTGTACCACAGTTACCAGGATCATTTTCATCAATCACAGGTATTACTCTGCCTTTCACCCCGAGTATAACAATCCAAGGCTGGAAAGTGCTTTTTGCTATTTCAACTAATTACTATACAAAGGTCAAGCATGGCTCAGTGGTTTATTACAGACAATGAAAATGATAAAGTTCTTCATTGTATTTAATCTTCGCTCAAGGAAAACAAACATTATCAGCCAAATTTTTAAGTTACTAAATGATGGCTAGAAACAGTTCTGGTTTTGTTTTTGTTTTTGTTTTTCTTGCTTCTACAATTTGATAGACTAAAAAACCTGCATCTAAATTTATTGGCACCTAGAAGAGTAAAACTGAGATAGATGGGTGCTGTAGTCAATTTCAAAACACGAGGTTTTCAAATCAAGTTAATGGTTCTAGGTGAAACCTAAGTGTTAGCTTCCCCAAATTTGACAAATCTGATAGACAAAAGGGAATTACAGGTCGGTATAAAGTCTTGCGCCTCTCAGTTAAGTGGATGACATGTAAATTATAACTAAGCCCTGGATATCCTGAATCTATTATTATAAACTCAGAATCTGAGGCATAGTTTTGCAGTCCTATGAGCAGGATAAAGCTTCAGTGGTTTGATGAGCTAAAAACAAAAAGATCATATTCTTGAGGTGACTTCTAGATGCTTCCCTGGGAAACAAGCAACTTAGAGCAGAGAAGCAATGATAAACAAACTTGTGAGAGGGAGACAAAAATGTTCATGCTGGCTGCTGGCTCCTTGAACTTGAGAAAGTCGGGCTGCATTCAGGCAGACACATGACTTGGACCACCAAGAAAATGTAGACATCTGCAAGCAAGCATGGGTTCTTCCCATAAAGTAAGGACTCTTTGAAGATCATGTTTTAAAATGTGGCTCCAACATTTTGAAAGCCATGACTGTGCAATGGTTGCTATGATCTTATGCTACCTAACAGCTGTCAAGAATCTTCTGAAGTCTATCCACACTAGCAAATGAGAGCTCTCATATAACACTTGCTTTGAAAGGAACTTTTATCTATTTGGGAGGGAAATAATATACAGCAGCTTTTTCAGAATGTGCGAAGGTGGAAAAATAAAAAGTTCAGCTAAAATGTTTTAAACCATTGTGGGAATAGGCCCACTTTAATATGCTTTTCAATTCTGAACACATTGGCAGTGCTCAAAACACATTATAGAAGTAATAACATGATAATGGAGCTGGGAATCCTGTAAAAGGTTATATAGAATTCAATTTATAAATCAAAATGCCTAAAAATCAAAGTTGGACCAACTGCCTAAAAGTATTGGATTTTTCACTACATTGAATAAGTCAAGGATACCATAGCCATGAAAATAAACAGTGACCAATCTGCCCAGAGCCTCATTTTAAACTACTAGAGTCTCTTACTTTCTCTCCTCTAAATTTTTTCCTGTAATTTTTATTGAAATTTAGCTTAAAGGCTAGAAAGATCTATGTGTTTGATAAAAGTTAAATATTTTAATGTGATAATTGAGAAAATA
The DNA here is from genome assembly GCF_907164565.1 of Psammomys obesus. Lineage (NCBI taxonomy): Eukaryota > Metazoa > Chordata > Mammalia > Rodentia > Muridae > Psammomys > Psammomys obesus. The sequence goes on from NW_026585797.1 coordinate 5,887,273, forward strand.
TGATGGCCTGGAGAAGTGCAAATGCAAATCAGTCACAAACAAATGTTCATCATGCCTTATATGATCCCATGTGATTGTCAATAATGGAACAAACCAAAAGAAACTGTAAATCAATGGAATATTGAACAGTTCAAAATATGTTGACTTATTTTAATTTTTTTAATATTATTTTTGTACAAAGATGGAATTGCCTTTAACAGTGCTTGATCCAGGAGTTGTTGGGAACCAGCTCTGTATGCTGGGGCTGCTTGACAAAGGAAATGATCCATGAAGAACATTTTCAATAAAATTTTCTATTTCTTCCCTTTATAAATATAGTTTCATGTATCTCCAAAGAACAGAGATAACATATAACGAATAATGAGATAGAAAATTCAAGAAACAAGAACAAGAGAATGCAAGCTAATGCATAGAAGCAACATCTCAGTATTTTATCAAAGTCACTCTAGACAACTTTCAAATATACACAAGTGTATATGAAGGAGCTTATCTTCATTTCTGTATGTTTTAATTAATGTGTCCAAAAATTCCTTATTGTCACTTCAGTTGATGTATAATATTTCTTTCACATAAATAGGAGATTTTAAAAATTGACACAATATTTGTACATATTTGTGGGTTACATTATGTTAATTTGATACTTATGATACAATGCTTGATTATGACATCTGCATAATTAACACATAAAGAATTTGAAATGGAACATTCAAAATGTGAATTCAAATAGAACATAAAAAATAACATTCCTACTGCTTCTAAAGGAGAAAGGTTGATTCATTTGGTTAATGAATCATATTTTTCCCCAATTTCTATCACTGATTGTAGAGATATGAAATGAAGTCAAAGAGACAAAGGACAAGATTCAAGAAAGAAGTGAGATCTTCAACCTTACTTAGGATGTTCTAATTGCCCAGGAGCACATATACCTCAGAATAAAGATTAGCCAAGAGAAAGAAAGTCAAGAAAATACTGATATTTCTGGACTGTATATTGGTTTTGAGTACTTACTCATGGCAGAAAATTTTCCTTTCACATTCCTAAATGCATAAAATTGGAAAAATTTAATTTCCAAATTTGTATGTGAGTATTATATAATAGACTTAATAGCATTGGCTGTTCTAGTTTCTTTTCTGTTGCATTGACAAACACCAAGACTAAAAGCAACTCAAAGAAATAAAGAGTTTATTTATCTTATAATTCCAGCTCAGAATCCACACTGAAGTAGACAATAAGGAACTATTGCTTACTGCCTCGTTCACATACTGGCTTATATTCAGCTGACTTTCTTTTTATTAATTGAATTTTTATTTTTTTATATTAGTTACAGTTTATTAACGTTGTATCCTAGCTGCAGCTCCCTCTCTCATTCCTTCCCAATCCCACCCTCCCTTCCTCATCTCCTCCCTGTCCCTCTCTAAATCCACTGATAGGGGAGGCCCTCCTCCCCTTCCATCTGACCCTAGCTTATCAGGTCTGTTCAAGACTGTCAGCTGGCTTTCCGAAACACCTCTCCAGGGAATGGTGCTACTCACAGTGGGCTGAGCCCTCCCACATGAATTAACAAGACAGATCTCCACAGACATGACCACACATCAGTCTGGTGTGGGAAATTCCTAAATTGAGACTCATTCTCAGGTGACTCTAGGCTCTGCCATTAAAGCTAACTAGTACACTGGCACAATTCTTAATTGGAAAAAACAAAATGATAAATTAAGATATGTAGCTAGCAGTTCTACTTGCATTCATTCCATGCTGGCTAGTAATTTTTATTTTTTTCTAGGATGATTGGTATAATTAGTTATTTAAAAAAAAAAGCTTGAGAAAAAGTTAATGTATCTGGAATATACACACTGGCCTCACAGCATCCCCTACATTGTGATTTTGCTTTTGATGGGTCAGTAGTTTTATCAGCAAGATGGATGGACATCATTTACTATTATCCCACTATTCAGATTAGAAAACAAAGGTGAGAAAACCCATCTAAAAATTGTAGCCATCAAATGATAACCACAGGAATGTAAGAGTGATTTATTCTTCTAACTAAACATGAAAACTTGTCTGGTTTGTTTAACTTAGTAATAAGATATATTTCAGTAATTATGGCTGAAAATCAGAAATATTAAGGAAAGAAATTTTATTGTATTTAAAAATGTATTTAAAATTGTATTAAAATGGGTTTTCAACATTGTGCATATTTATCTGAAAAGAAAACTTTAAGTTTAATATTTTCAATTATCTTGGCACTTGACTCTTATCCTATTTTCACCTCATTCTTACTGAATATACAGTATCTTGGGGTTAAAGAAATAACCTCTAGAATGTATTTCTTACAAGTCAAACTAAAAACTCCAAACGTGTTATAGGAAGTCAAGATTTAAAATATATCTAATACCCAAGAGTGCTCAGAAGATAAATTCCATGCATATAGGGTGTTAATAAGATACATAGCAAAGTCCATGGAAAGCGGTGAATCAAGACTTTTGAAAGTAAAATGCAAGGGAAAAGGTTGTGTTGGATATCCAGATTATATCTGGCACAGTGTTTGGTACAGCTGAATCACTTAAATATTTATTCCACTAAATGTATGTATGAGTGAAGGAGAATGAGAACGGAGTTCCCCTTTCTAGATAAGAGAGGTACATGTGAAAGTCATTCTGGGAAATTGCTGTCTCCTACCAAAATATCTTGATTACACTCAGAAAGCAAGATACCAAAGGTCAGCAACATCTGAAAATCACAAACAACAAAACAAACAAAAGCCTTGCTCTCCTGCAAACCAGGTTCAGAGGTTTTATACAGACATGTTGGAATGCCGTTCTCAGCCTTTCTCAGAGAAACTTCTTCTGGTAGGAATCAGCACAGATTCACAATTGGTCTAACTATGCATACAAGTGACTGTAGAGGGCGCATTCCTATCCAGAGCAGTTATCACATGCACACAAACATGTCCCCAAGGCACAGCAAGGAAGAGGGAACAGAAAAAACCTAAGCACCAGGGAATGGGGAGGAGGTCTGTGACACAGTCCCTCTTGGACATGGCGTGGCTATTGCACACATGAACTCACTGCAGCGACAGTTACCTGAAGAAGGCAAGATCGGCCCCTCACCACTTCATTAGGCAAAGGAAGAAGGCCTAGGCAAGAGCGGCCCCTCACCATTTCATTAGGCAAAGGAAGAAGGCCTAGGCAAGGTCGGCCCTCACCATTTCATTAGGCAAAGGAAAGGGTCTTATGAGGCACCACTCCTCACCCACAGCTGAGGGACTGTGGAGGGGAATTTGGGGGAAAATACATTTTTTAGCCTGGCGGGGGGGGGGGGGGGTAAAAGAGGGTAAGGGGAGGTAAAAATGCCAAAACCTCAATGATTATGTGTGAATATATATATAAACATATATATTCACACATATATACACATATTCATTCATACATGCAAATATATGTTATGTATGTTTTATATATATAGTTATATATACATATATATAGTTATAGTTATATATATATTTATATATATATACATATATATATATAGTTATATATATATATATATATATACAGTGATGTGGTCAAACATTTTAAAGTCATGCTCTGAGATGTCAAACTTACATACCATGCCTTAAGTAACAATAGAATGAGATATCTTAAAGTAGGTAATATGTCATTAAATAACCAGTTTAAACATCTCTACATTTCCTAATGGACATTCTGGTAAAGAATATTTAATTGGAACTCATTTAATTCTTCGTAAAACAGTCGGCACCAATATTAGAAAAAGATATAAGAATTAAGATTACTGTAATTTCAATTTTTTTTCATCCCACAGCACCTTCTTGTTTGCAAGAAAGGGACACACACCGCAGTTTGAGTTTCTGTGTATGATGCTCTAACCATGGACTTTTCAGCATATAATTTATAATAATTTTGAATGTGACATAGACTCTCTGTGTGTGTGTGTGTGTGCGCGCGCTCTTTAGAACTATCCTATTTTCTAAAACTAAAATTATTGCCTAGTCTGAAATAACATTACTAATTTCAAAAACACTAAATATGGTGAGATTTTGACTAGAAGTATAGTCTTTTACACAAACACTGACGCCCTGCTCGTTATGAGGCTTCAAAACATGTGCTCTATATCCTTCGGAAGTGATTTATTTGTCTGTCCCTGCTATTACCTCCCTCCTTTACTGGACTACTTATAGGTTTGTTTTGATACCATCAACTCACAGCTCACGCTTTGACCCACAAAATCTTTTCTTTCCCTCCCTCATGTCTAGAGAAGCTACTTTGTTCAAGGTCATGCACTAGCTAAGAACAACCTCTGACTTAAAAACTCAGCATTCTTCCTGTAATCAGTCCAAAGTTTAGAAGATTATAGGCTTAAATTTATTCCCATCATTTTGGGCTCTTCTTTTTAAAACACATATGTAAGGCAATATATAGAACTGTCTTACTAGAAGTAATCTTTGCAGAGTAAAAAGTACAACCTGGAAGGATTAGTCCATCAAATTCAGCTTGTTATAATCCACATAAAGTTAGAATTTTAAAGTCCCCAATACAAAAGTGGTCTCCCCTTCATATTTGGGGACAACAGAAAAACATCTTACAGAGTAGGTCCACTTGGGTAGACTGTTCACCCTGATTTTCTAAGTCCAGAAAATATTCTCGGAATTTTCATTCAGACATTCAAGCTAAACTCTAAGAGTTGCACCCAACCCAAAATCTGAGCACTTTTCTCCTCTCACAAGTTCCAAGCAGAAAGCTTTAGGTAATGGCCGTATCATTAAATGATAATAATTCATCTGAAGGTTGTGTCAGAAGTTGCTGTGTCCTTGTTTCTCCCTAATGGAATATGCATAGCCATTATTTGTTTGAGTGGAGTGTGGAACACAACGACCAGTAAGACAGAAATCTGTATCACAAGTAGGTAAAGCCACAAAATAGAGGTCTAGGTTGACAAACATGACTGTACAGAGCCCAGACCTTCTCAGGAATATTGACAAATCTAGAAAACCGTGTCATCTCTCCACAAAACCACCTTTGAAATAAAGTATCTCAGTGGATGAGAGAAGGAGCCAAGGTAAGCGCTCTCAGACCCTTCTGAAATTGTAGTAGTACTGGAAAGGACCCACAATAGAGTCTTTGATTTGTTAGACAGGGGTTGTTGCAAAAGCATGCAAGAGGTGATAGGATTCAAACCAACAAACGTGTAACAGGATTGAAGAAAGACATGGCCTGTGTAACATCTAAAAGGGAGAACTGGCTGATACTGGTGACCAGTTAGATGTGGAAAATTGGGATGAAGAAGAATTTAGAATCTGCTGAAAATTTCTATCTTGAATAATCAATTAACAATTGAATCACTGTCAGTTGTAAAGAGGAAACTGACCCAGGAGCTAGGGAAACAGCAATCCAGGTTTAAGAACTGATTCATGCTGACTCCACAGGAAAATGCATATTAAAATCACAAAGACATGGAGATTCCATGTCACCACAGTCAGAAGGCTTTCACAAATCAAGTAACAACAAATGCTACTGAGAAGGAGGGGAAGAGGAAACCCTGATGTTGGCAATGCAAATTCATTCCAGTCACAGTGGAGTTCAATCCAGAGGTGCTTCACAAAACTAAAACAAGAACTGCCACATGACCTGGCTATGTCAGTCCTGTTGCATACCCAAAGAACTCCAAGACAACAATCCACAGAGATATCTGTGTTTATTTCTGCACTATCCAAAGCCAAGTTAAGAAAGCAGGCTGAATGTCCCACAGCAGTTTACCCTGAGGGAAGTAATTCGCTGGAAATGGATGCAATTGAAGGCTGTATTCAAGGAAACAAGCAGACTCAGAAAATCAAATATGGCATATTTGCCTTGTTGATGAATCCTAAGACACACACACACACACACATCTTACGGGAGAGCAAAAGAGAGTCCTGAAGAAGGAAGGGGAAATGTAAATGTGGTCAGGAATACATTATATAATTGAAAGAAATTCTCTCTTTGGAGCCTAATAATTTGTATAATGAATATACTCCAATAAAAAAATGACATGGTTACATATGGGGTTCGGATTAAAAGTGACTAGCAAATAAATGATGTGCAAAAAAAAACAATATATTACATAGATGTGACAATGTATGGTCAGAGCACCAGTACCTACAGTTGGCTTCTCTTTCATCTTCGAGTAAAACAGAATGCAAAACCATTCATCTAAGTGAATTATGGGGCTAGCCTAACAGTGTGACAGCAATCAGTGCCCACAAAAGGAGAGAAACAAACATAATGGTACATAGCTGTTTCTGAAAGCTCAAACACAGACTATTAAATGCAAATTTCTTTGCTTTTTCTCTTTTGTCCTAACATTTACTCACGAAGTGCTTCATTGGGAGTTAACAAAAATAAAAATAAATGGTAGGCTTTCTTTTCTTCTATCTTTCACATTAATAATTTACCCTAAATGGCCTAAAACTCCAAATCATCATAATTTAAAGCACTTCATTATACCCTGTCAACAAACTTAAGAGTAGGAATTTAAAAGCTAAAAATAAAAAGGGAATGAGTTAACCCCGAGCAGGAATGAAATGAAGTAATGCTAAGTGTTATTCCATTCTTCCTTAAAAACAAAGGACAAATATGATCGACAAGTGGAGCAGGAGGGTGGAGAAGAAAGAAGCAATATCAACATGGGAAAACCCACAGAATACTTCTGCCTGACAGTGCAGTCACAGCACTTGTTTCCAATTCCCCGGACTCATTACTGAACAAAATGGAGATACCCAAAGGATGCAGTAAAATTCTGCAATAGAAATTAAACAGAGCAATGACAGTATGGATTTTACATTTTCCTTCCTGCTACTTCCGAGTTGCTAGAGCTAGCCAGAACATAGAGGGCCTGTATGCTTGAAGAATGCCTGAGAAAGCCACGGTAGGAATGATTTTGGATTCTGCTTTTAATTTTTATATGTTACCAGAAACAATGAAATCTTAAGTATGACAAGCCTATTTTCACAAAACTATGAAGCAGTCGGTTAGATAGGAGAGAGATGAATTTAGACTGTAATTGATTTTTTTTTTCTGTGTATTAGAGCTTAAAAGAATGTTGCTTCTCTAAAAAGTAGCTGGCCTATAGTCTTGTTTGTGTCTGAGACAGCTTTAAGAGGGAGAAATTGGATGCCAGCCAAGTGCAAGTACCACCAGAACCTCTTACCCCAGGCGTAGCCATAGGCTGCTCAGACTGTTGGCTGGTAAGCCACAATGGCCCCGTTCTTTATAATTGACACACCAAAAACAAAAGGAAAAACACACACACAAACAGGATGTCTTAAAACAATAGAACTATGTTCTCATAGTTCTAAAGACATTAGGGTGTCGACAGAGGCCCTTCACTTGGAGGCTCTGTGGAGGGACCACAGTATTAGCATTAGTGTCAGGAGCTTCTCAGCTCATAGACATAACCTCCAATCCTTAGATCACCTTCTCCGTATCTCCATGGTTTGTTTTCTGTCTCTTAAAGGTATCACTCATTAGGTCTAGGAACCCCTCTAAAGCCACATGATTTTATCTCAGCACCGACCCTCATCATGCCTGGAAAGATCCTATGTGTGATGTTCGAGTGAACACGCATGACTTACTTAGTGTTTCTATTGCTGTAATAAAACACCATGACTGAAAGCAACTTGGAGAGGAAAGAGTTTGTTTGGCTTACATTTTCAGGTTACAGCCTATCACTGAGTGAAGTCAGGGCAGGAACTCAAGGCAGGAACCTGGAGGCAGGAGTTAATGCAGAGGCCAAGGGATTGTATTGCTTACTGGCTTGCTCCTCACGGCTTGCTCATTCTGCATTTTTATAGCACCCAGGACCATGAGCACAAGGGTAGGCCCAACCTCAGTGGAATGGTTTCTCTCATATCAATCACTAATTAAGAAATTGCCCCTCCACAGGGGTCTTTTCTGGGACTGAAACTACAACCAAGGACCATGCATGGAGATAACCTAGACCCCTGCACTGAGCCCATGGCAGCTCAGTGTCCAAGTGAGTTTCCTAGTAAGGGAAACAGGGACTGTCTGTGACATGAATTTGGTGGCTGGCTCTTTGATCATCTCCCCTTGAGTGGGGAGTAGCCTTACCAAGCCACAGAGGAGACAATGAAGCCAGTCCCAATGAGACCTGATAGGCTAAGGTCAGATGGAAGGAGAGAAGGACCTCCCTTATCAGTGTATTGGGGGGGTGGGGCATGGGAGAAGAAAGAGGGAGGGAAGGTGGGATTGAGAGGGGAGAAGGTAGAGTGCTGCAGCAGGGATATAAAATGAATACATTTCTGGGTCTTCTATTCGATTCCATTGATCCACCAGTCGGTTTCTATGCCAGTACCATGCAGTTTTTATTACTGTTGCTCTATAGTACAGCTTGAGATCAGAGATGGAGATACCTCCAAAAGATCTTTTATTGTAGAGGATGTTTTAGCAATTCTGGGTTTCTTGTTATTCCATATGAAGTTGAGAATTTTTCTTTCAATGTCTATAAAGAATTGTGTTGGTAATTTGATGGGAATTACATTGAATCTATAGATTGCTTTTGGTAAGATGGCCATTTTTACAATGTTAATCCTACCTAGCCATGAACATGGGAGATCTTTCCATCTTCTAATATCTTCTTCTATTCTTTCTTCAGAGACCTGAAGTTCTGTTTTTTTTTTTTTTTTTCTTTCATACAACTCTGTGACTTGCTTGGTTAGAGTTACTCCAAGGTACTTTATGTCCTTTGTGGCTATTGTGAAATGTGTTTTTTCCCTAATTTCTTTCTCAATCCATTTGTCTTTTTTATATAGGAGGGCTACTGATTTTTGTTGTTGTTGTTGTTAATTTTGTATCCAGCCACTTGGATGAAAGTATTCTTAAGCTATAGGAGTTCCCTTGTATAATTTGGGGTATAAAAGCAGATGCTGAGACTCATAGCCAAACTTTGGGCAGAATGCAGGAAATCTTATGAAAGAAGTGGGAGATAGCAAGACCTAGAAGGGACAGGAGCTCCACAAGGAGAGCAACAGAACCAAAATATACGGACACAAAGATCTTTTCTAAGACTGATATTATCAAGGACCATGCATGGAGATAAACTAGAACCCCTGCACAGATGTAGCCCTGGAAGCTCAGTGTCCAAGTGGGTTCCCTAGTAATGGGAACATGGACTGTTTTGACATGAACTCATGGGCTGGCTCTTTGATAGCCTACACCTGAGGGAGGAGCAGCCTTACCAGGTCATAGAGGAAGACAATGCAGCCAGTCCTGATGAGACCTGATAGACTAAGGTCAGATGGAAGGGAAGGAGGACCTCCCCTATCAGTGGACTTGGGGAGGGGCATGGGAGGAGATGAGGGAAGGAGGGTGGTATTGGGAGGGACAAGGGAGAGGGCTACAGCTGAGATACAAAGTGAATAAACTGTAATTAAATAAAAAATAAAAATTTTAAAACAAAATGAATAAATTGTAATAAAAAAGGAAAAAAATTTTCCTTCAAACTTGCCTACCGGCAGATCTTATAGAAGCTTCTACTGTAATTGAGGCTCCCTCCTCTCAGATGGCTACAGCTTGTGTGGAGTTAATATAAAAACTAGCCAAAACAATGTATTTTGGAGGAACACAATTCAGTTTCATATAGTTGCTTACCCGGAACAAAACCAAAGGCAGGAGAAAAACTTGAAGGGCCAAGAAAGACAGTTAAAAGTTTATATTCAGCAAATTAACATTACCAATACAGAAAATCACCTAAAAAAAAAAAAGCTGTTAGTCCAGACCCCTCTATAGACAGAAGTAGAAGTAAAAGGAATAGAAGAAGGTTTGGGGTATGGTTCAGTTGACAAATGCTTGCCAAGCAAACAACAGGACACAGGTTCAATCACCACAGCCCAAGTAACAGACCCAGGCATAGCTACAAGGGCCTACAAACCCACTGCTGGGGAGGTGAAGAGGGACCCCTGTCAGCCTAGTCTGGTTAAGACACTGTCTCACAACATATGGCAGAAAGTGACTCAGGAAGCACCACCATGCGGAATTCTGACCTGGACACCTGGGCACATGCACCCATTCACATGCACATACACACATATGAACAGGCACACACATATACAAAAAAGTAGAATAAGTTTTTATTAATTGAATCATGTGACCTAGAAGGGATATAATATAGAGACACGAGAGGCTAAAAGAAATTATGTCATGGCCAATTCAAATGAAGAAAAAAAAAACATTTATTCAGGAAAACTAGACATTTTCCTCAATTAACTTGGTAAATTTTTGAGAGAAGTTCTCAAGATTTAGCCCAGGCTAGCCTACAATTTATGATCCTCCTGTGACTATCACAGAACTGCTAGGATTATAGGGGTAAGCCACCATACCCAGAAATTCTGACAGTTTCACACCAGTTCAGAGAGACCAGTATAATCCAAACAGAAAGAAAAACCAGCTTAATAAATAAATTCTGGCATCATAAACTCCAAGAAGAAGAAGAAGAAGCAAGTACAGTGGTTTCCAGGCTCTCCAAGAGAGGAAGAATGAAAACACCAACCCACCACCATGTCCAGATGGGAGGACCCAGAAATGTTGCTCAATTTTAGTGAAGATCTGGTGTAGACATCTAACCCTGGAAGGAATAGGTCGGCCTGGATAAGAGTGCAGAGGTGAGCATTTCAAGGTAGAGGCAGTGGCTCCACAGCTTTGAAAGATGTCTGAGTAAAAGGTCGCTCCAGATGCCTCTGCATCCTGGAACAAGAAAGGGAAGAAAAAGGCAACAGAAAGCAGACAATGCTTAAAAGCAAAACACAAAAATAAGACGAACTCCTCACTCTCCCAGCTTTAAAAAAAAATAGTTATATGATCATATCTAAAACCAAAAGGTCAGGAAATGTGTTTTGTTCCTGTTGTTAAGTGACCTTTTGCTGGGTTCATTGAATATTGGACAAATCAAGAGGTTTTGACATATAATTTTTTAAAAGTGTAAGATAGATGTAGCTTTGACTAGAGGTAGAAATGTAGGTCAGTGATTCCAAAGCACTATCCAGCCAAAAACAAATGCGGGATTGAGTGTTGCCACGAGGTCACCCACACTACCTAACCAGTAGAGAGCAAGAGTTCCAGGTGAAGGTGTTAATGCCCTTGGTAATTACCGGCTCTCTTTTAAAACGTGACTCTCCAGTAACATTAAATGTTTTCATGATATTTTCCTCTTCAAGCTGCATATTTTTTTTTTCATTTCTTTCTGACCCACATATTGCTCTTTGTCATTGTAGACTTACATAAGAGTAATAATCAATAATCATGCACAGAATCAGTGATAGGCTGTCTTGGAATTTCCTGTGCCAAAGTTAGAGCATTACTTTTTAATTTAGCCTCAGACAGTTTCTTAGGACATAATAGCCAGGATCCAGTCAGACTCTTTGCCAAAATATCACAAGAATATACTTTAATCTGATTGCACATAAGAATCTTTGGCCCCTGCTCCCACCTGAAATTTCTTAAGCTGGGCCTCACTATTTATTACTCTCAAAATTTCTGTCTTTCAGAATCCTACCAGAACAACACATAAAGCTCTGCTTAGCATATCAGAGGCTTTTCTATTTCAGACTTCCAGAGTCTTCCACATTCCTCCACAACATGCTGGAGTTGTTCACTGAAACAGTCCTCTTTCCTGGTACCTATTTCTGTATTAGTTACTTTTCTGTTGTTGTGATAAAATATCGTGACCAACAGCAGCATATAAAATAATATGTTTTGGCTTATAGCTCTAAAACCGGAGTCTGTCACTGCATGGCAGCAAGAGCCAGGAGCTAGCTAATCAGTTTCCATCCACACACAGGAAGCAGCAAGAGCACTCAAGAAATGGGTCAAGACCAGAAACTCTCAAAGCCCTCCACCAGTGAAGACTTCCTCCAGCAAGGCTCCCTTTCCCAACAGCACTACCGACTGTCTCCTGCTCAAACACATAAGCCTCCTAGCCACATCACTCATTCAACCCACAGGAAGCAACAATGGGAAGGCAGGCAGGTGTCTTACCTACAAGATAGTATACCGGGCAGTGTGTGCTTGTGTGCATGTGTGTGAGTGTGTGTGTAGCAGTCACATGCACAAACACACATGTAGAGGTCAAAGGGCAACCTTAAATGTTATTCCTCAAATGCCACCCACCCACCCATTTACTTTGATATAGCTTAATATTTTTTTTTTGAGATATCTGGAACTCACCAATTAGGCGAGGCTTATTAGTCATCAAGCCCCAGGTCATCCTCCCTAGCACAGGTATTACAAGTTCACGCCACCATATAACTTTTTATTATGTGAATTGCAAGAGCAAACATGGGTCCTGGTTCATGCACAGCAAGCCCTTTATCACCTGCCCTTGTCCCAGTCCCCGTCTGCAATTTTTCTTGTACATACCTTTACCACAGCCTTCACCCCAATACCAAGCCTGTCCACACTGATATCTGGGATTTTTTTCTTTGCACCTTAAGAACTTATTCTGATGATAAGATCTATGAGTCGGAAAGCCAACTCACAATACATACAAGACTATCTTAGTTTCACCCTTGATTTGTGATGGTAGGTTTTAATTGTTAGTGTGACACAGCCAACAATTACCTGGGAAAAGAGAGTCACTGGGGGATTGTTGACTTTAGGTTGGCTGTGGCATTTTTCTGGGAGACTGTTTTCTTTATTATGTTCATTGATATGGGCAGACCAATCCTCAAAGTGGGTGGTTTCACTCTGAATCTGCCTACTGAATTACAGAAGAACAGTGAAAGCAAGCTGGAAAAAAGTTAGCATGCATGTATTTCTCTCTGCTCTCGATGGTGGGCGCATGGCCAGCTGCTTCAGGATGCAATCTTGACTTCCCTGATGTGATGGACTGTGACATGGAACTGTGAGCTAAAACAAATCCTTTTTTCTTTCTTAAGTTGTTTTTGAGCAAGTATATTACATAGCAATGGAAACAAAACCAGGGCATATATTCAATATTTTCCAGACACTAAATTCTACCAGGGATCTGAAGTTTCTTGGATGAAACTCACATTAAATCCAAATAATCTCCCAAATTGGGATTAGACACTAAGAAAGGTTGGTTAATGCTGTCTTTGAGATTGTACCTATTGGATCCTACTTTTATACGTAAGTATTCAGTTGTCACTGATGATAACCATATGCAAAATGGGGAATGTGTTTTTCTGACAATCACAGGAGATTGTTAGCCCTCACAGGATTTACACATTATAGTCTTCTCTGAATATCTTCTTTCATTTCCCATATTGGGAACAAACACTCCTTCTTCTGGTGTCTTTTGTCAATCCATACACATTTATGGTTTTTGCTTTGTTTCTCTCTTTTCTTTCTAACTATATAGGCATAGAACCTCCTGCATCTGTTTCTCTGTCTGGTTGAGTATACAAACCACACACTGTTTTAAAATCACCATCTCAGGCTTGTCACTGCACAGCTGAAAGTAAACCCTTTCAATTATAAGTAGTAAACCATCAGTTTCTCTGGACTTTGGCGCTGCTGGAACAGCCTTCCTCTTAGAAATACTATACTTAAACAAATGTGCTTCTGACATCATCCAAAGGCCATTAAAAGCAGTAGCTGGTCATGAGCTAACAATTTACCCCAACCCAACATGGAAGAAAAATACCACACATCAAAAAAGTTAAACGTAAAGTGGAATATTTCATTTGAATTCCATTGCATCTTGCTCTTTCTTTTCATCTCTGAGTGCACTGCTCACTGACGCTGTGGCTTCCTCCAGCTTCCCCCCATTAAAGTGTAACATATCCATCATGCTGAAATGCTTGAGTTACAGCAGTTTACTCACGTTAGATCCCATTAGCAATTACACCAGTGTTCAAAATACATTATCTCGTTTGTCTCTTAGCCCAGATAGTTTTTTTAACATAATGAATTAGATCAATTAGTCTCACACGACAAAAGAAAATCTTAAATAGTAATATTCTTATTTTAATACAAGCTTGACAGAAGACAATGGGAAAAAACTATAAAATTAATTTTCTTTGCAGAATAACAAAAAGAATTAAATAACAAAACTTCCCTCTAAATGTCTGTGGTGTGGGTTGAACATCAGAGAAAATAAGGCAGCAAAGGGAAGGAGAATGGCTCACTCAGTTTGGTTTTTGAAAGACATAACTTCATTATTTGCATAGCTAAGAGCCATGTTTAAATGTCCAAACCAACTTGTTTATAGACTTTTCAATTGAGGCCATTATTGTTCTTTGGGGAAAACCATGCTAATTGTAATCAGCTAAGAAATTTACAACTATTGCATTGATCAATAGCTAGAGATTTTTGTGAGCACAAAGCCAGCTCTCTCTGCTTGTTTATTGTTTCAGCACAGAGTTGTTTCTAACACTTCTGGTTTCCATTCAAATGATTCTCTCTAGCATCAAATCCAGTGTCCTCATCACTGTTGGTATCTGTTCCTTCCAACTTCAGTCATTATAAAGCACCTGAGATTGACAGAAAGTATACAAAGAATGGGTCATTTTATCTAAAGGCTCCTAGCACTCATTCTCTGGACACATAACCTTGAAAGAATCCTATATCCTTGTGGTCATCAGTATAGCAATTGTCTATCATCTTTGCAGGTCATAGTTTATTTTCTCACAGTCCCATCAGGGGCTGTGAGTGCCGTAAACTGGCTGTTGGTGGATAACTGGCTCAGAGTGCCCAGGGTTCCATTTATGGGCACACTAAATAATGTCACCTAAAGAGTCAACAGAAGATACAAAGCTGTGCTCATCAGTCTCTAAAACTGTGTTCAAAAACCTTGAGGTGAAATTTGGTGCAGTCACTCCGCTTTAATCAGTGACTCTCAGTGTGTCTGTTTTAATGCCACAGCAGTAAGAGATAAGTTAGCATTGAAAGAGAATAGGAAGTGGGGACTATCTGTCAGTTGGAAAGGTTTTTTTTTTCCCCCCAAAGAACTTTCATATTATGAAAATGAATTTCTCTTGTCTTCTAAACCAAGCATTTTTTCCTAAGGAAATGTAAATAACATGAGACATGCAACCGAGACAGTAAAACCCAAGCAGTGTGAATGCTCTGATTAGAAAGCTCAGTATCATCTTTAACCATTTTATTCTGCTTTTACATAAATATCTCATGTAAAAATCATTCTCTGACAGGCTTCATTAAAGAATGTGGCTTGTGTTCAAGTGGAATGCCTTAAACTGAAATCTTTAAAATATTTTTTTAATACTTGTCACTAAGAATTTTGAAAATATTGATTCCAGTATGTGCTATTTATACATAAAGTCAAGAGCCAGGAATGCTTTACTTTAACCTTCTTTTGCTTCCACAGATCCACATAGGATGCCACTGTAACTAGTGAGCTACTGAGCTGCTCATGTTCACTAGGTAGGATAACCAGAAATGTAAATTCTGAATTTACATCCTTAAGAGACCTTTAAAATTACATGAGAAGCTCAAATCTGACCCAGTTTTGCCATAGGTAAAATGCAAAATGCCCTCCACAACTGTAGCTGAGAACTCATTCCATTTAGTCTTTTTTTTAGTAAACTCCTGCTGTTTAACTTTGCTTTGTCATTTGGAGACTTCTAGAACTGTAATGAAAGAAGCTCCCTCACCCAAACCCCTCAAGCACACCACAGAGAAAGAAAGAGAGAGAGAAAGAAAGAAAGAAAGAAAGAAAGAAAGAAAGAAAGAAAGAGACACAGAGAGAGAGACTTTTCAGCCTCCATGGAGAAGGGAGTTCACCCAAATGAAACAAAATGGAAAATTGTTTCAGAAAGCCTAACTTATAGTGTGAAAACTGACAGTAAAAGGGAAAGAAAAGACCAAATTAAAATGAAGACGAAGGGAAAGACAGCACTAAACATCCTCTATGCTACTAAGCCTTAGATATTTGGATACGGTTCAGGGACTCCATATGTTCTCTCAAAGGAATTTTTAACTTTGCCTAATTGATCTCCAAGTAGAACTCAGTCCTTCATGTGTGTAAGAGCCTCCCTAGCACAAATGGGCCTGTGGCTCCCATCTGCCTTTGATAAATGGCTCACACTATGTGGTCTGAAGTCTCAAAATAGGGCTACCTTTAGGAAGCAGGCATAAGCTTCTTCCCAGTGCCAGATCCAACAGCCACTTACTGTAGGCCTGAACTGCCACTCTTTACAGACCTTATCCTATGATTTTTTTTTAAATTATAAAGTCACTTTGTCTTTCTTGATTTCCTTCATGATGATCAAAACCAAAGCAAAGTAAACAAGATTGCTCACATGCGTGGCTTCCTGTTAGAGTTACTTAGAGTCCTGGAAACTTGGGAAGGAAAGGACAGAATAGCTGCTTAGAGTTTGCTCGAGTATTAAGATGCTGGCAGGGCAAGTTCTGATTCTTGTCCTTTACAAAGCCCTGTGGATTTGCAGAAATAGATCTAGCTCCATGTCCTTTGAGCTCCTCATCCCCTGCCCTTTGCAAAGACACCTTCTTCAATCATTTCTAGGCTTTAATTCTTCCATTCTCTGTCTAGTCCCGAGAGTAGCCTGTACTCAGAAGCTGGATTTCTTAACCTGACCTAGACAGAAATAAGTTCAATAACAATAATGGGCATTAATTGCATATGAATTATATGCCAATGCTGTACCTGCAGCTCATGTATAACACTGCAAAACCACTGTCCTATCTCTATCACAGGGACAGAAACCAAGACTCAGGGTTAAATGACTTCCTCAAGTCCACAAAGATAATCCTGATAAACTTGATTCGGGGCATCACTTTAGATGAAAACAAGCCCTTCTTGTCTATCCTCTCCCTGAAGAGTACCTGCTCATTTCCAGTTTGCAAGAGAGCCTGTCTCTTGGTTGTATAGTACCTTCTGCTTGTTGCTAGGATGGGGAGATAAGACATTTCCATATTTCAAAACAGAGGTAATGTACATTTGTGCTCATGCAAATTTAGTGAAATTCATGTGGCTACATCCGGAATGAGACAGTACTGGGAAATGCACACCTTCTTACACACATGCTTCCTTGGTGAAGCAGCACTGTGAGGGGGGGAGCGCCCGTGGAGACCAGCTCATCAGCTCTGTTGTGTTTCTCTGCCGCGTATAACAAAGTCTGGTCCCAAATGTCCCCTTGTGACTTGAGCGAGCAGACCTCCATCATGCCTTAATCTGGCTCACCTGAGGATGGCAGAAGCTGTCTTTTTAGATAAATTGGGCACCCATGTTCTTTACATGACTCTATGAATTGTCTCCTGTGGTGAGCAGAGAAAACAGGAGGTGATAACTCTGGCCAGAAAAAGCAGAGAAACATGACAGTACGAAGGGTTTGTGGCAAGACTTTAAGAAACAGCATGCGTCTCTGCTTTTGTTTCTCTGCCATCTGCCATGAGAGTAATATGTCACACGTTGCTAACTCTTTATAGAATGAGAAATTATATGAAATCCAAGCTCAGATGACTCCTGCCAAACCCAAGAGCCTTCCTTCTCTGCATCCCGTGGCTGGGATAAACACCATGAGCAAGAGAAACTCGACGACAAAGGAGGTCATCTCATCTTATATCTTACAGTCCATCATAACGAGAGGTCAGAAAGGTAGAGACAGGAATTGAAGCAGAGGCTGTGGAGGAATACTGCTTACTAGCTTGCTCTTCTTGGCTTTCTTGGCTTGCTTCTTTATACAAGCCAGAACTACCTGCCAAGAGATGGCAGTCCCCAACAGAGACCTGGGCCATCTCAGATCAATCATAATCAAGAAAACAGCCCCCACAGATTTGCCCATTGACCTAAAATTCTTGTTGTGTCTATTTGAATATCATATCCCTAGGCATAAATGATGCTATTTTATAAGCCATTAAGGTTTGCAGTTTTGCTTGTTACAGAGCATCACACTGTTCCAGCAAAAACTGAGAAATATAGTGAGTTTCTGTAATGAACAGCTAACATTCTAGGAAGGAATCTGTTTGTACTACGACTGACCTGGAATTCAAGAAATGATTTATTTAACAAAGAAAAAGTACTTTTTATTGTTTTGCCTATGAGCATTTTATTCTTCTTATAAATTTCAAAAGAAAATATTTCACTGCCATTTATCAGTGGAAAGATAAGTCTCTCCCTCTCTTTTTCTGTATGTGTGTGTGTGTGCATATGAGAGAGAGAGAGTCTCCAAGAAATTATGGAGTGAGAAACAACACCTATAGCAAAGCAGACATTTTAGGCCAAAGCAGGAGAGTAGACATTCCTCAGGCAGAGAGAAAGACGCCATGAGGGAAGAAACTCATTATCCCAGTGAGGATTAAAAGCATGCCTCCAAAGAAAATATTTGACTTCCTGTCTCACAGAAACATTTCCCACACATAATAAGCACAGCTCTCCAGCTGCATGTCTCCAGATTGCACGGACGCATGTGGTGATCAGCAGTCTTATCTCTGAGGAAGCCATGCGGCCCCATCCATGGATGGGTGGCCACCTGAGTTAGGACTGAGGATGGCCTCAGGGCTGCCTTTCTAAATATTTACATGTCAAAAGAAACAAAGACCAGAACTTGAAAGCTTCTTAAGTTGGAGCAGGCAGGGCTCTGTCTCTTAAAGATGTTTTATTTACATATACCAGAAAGTTTGAGTTGGGCCTCAAGTCCATTACTTTTCCAAGGAGATGTCTCTAGAAGAGGAGAAACTGCTGCACACAAAACTGTTTTTGCCTCATTTTGCTCAGCTGTGGAGCTCTGGTTACTCATGTAGAACACTTGACTTGCCTTTCATCACTGCATCCTAGGGATAAAGCCTGAGGCAAGGAAGGCAATGTATGTATGTTTTATCATAAAGTAATTTATAAGAAACCTGCTTCTTATCATTAGTATTTTCAGAGTGCAATCACAGTAAAGTTTTATAAGATGAATATTAACAACCCAACAACTATGAACCAGACTAAGG
Organism: Psammomys obesus; assembly: GCF_907164565.1. Lineage (NCBI taxonomy): Eukaryota > Metazoa > Chordata > Mammalia > Rodentia > Muridae > Psammomys > Psammomys obesus. The sequence goes on from NW_026585797.1 coordinate 5,906,211, forward strand.
GAAGTTAAAAGTGTTCTTTGTCTCTTTTATAACTTTTACAAATCTGTCCCCATTCATTAGCCAGGTAATTTTGAGCAGCCACTTCTTATCTCAAAGACATGCATAGGCAATGAGTATAGACTGTGTATAAGCTGTGGCAGAACTAAAGCTTGTGACAGAACTCTCAGCTCTAACCAGAAACCTTCTGTCTGCAACCAAGACTGAGTTATCTCAGCCCATGATGAGAGGCAAATGATGGTGTCCCTCCCTGTTCAGCTGTTTGACTGAAGCCCTGGGTGAGAGTCTTTGCCATAGTCACCCAGCTAGGCTACTCTCACATTCCCGGGTTTCTGGAATTATGAGATGATAAGCTTTAAGTTAGTGAATTTGAGGATAATTTATTATAAAAATGTACTGGCTAATTTTATATCAACTTGACATAAGCAAGAGTCATTTTGGAAGAGGAGAATCTCAATTTGAGAATGTACCCTCAGCAGACCAGCCAGTGGGTAAGTCCATAGGATATTTTCTAGACTGATAAATGTGGGAGGACCCAGCTGATTTGGGCAGTACTACTACCCCTGGAAAGGTGGTCTTGGGTGCCATAAGAGTGGACAAGCAAGCCATAGAGAACAAGCCTGTAAGCGAAACTTCTCCATGGTCTGTTCCAGTTCCTACCTCCAGGAACTCCTAAGGAGTTCCTGCCCTGACTTTCCCAGATGATGAATTCAAGCTATAAAATGAAATGAATGCAAGTCACTTTTGGCCATGGTGTTTTATCATAGCAATAAAAACCCTAACTAAGACATAAATTGGTACCCAGAGTAAGACATTGCTGTGACAGTTCTGAGTATGTGTTTTAAAGAGGAATGTAGAAGGACTTTTGAACTTTTGGCTGAAATGCCCATTGTGTGCTGAGAGATAATTCTGAGAGCAGGGTAGAAGGTGGAGGCTTGGCTTATGACATTTCATAGGGAATCAAGACTATGTATGTGCTCTTTTGAACTAAGAATCTGTGGTTCTGGTGAGAGAGAGAAGGAGAGAGACAGAGAGTCAAAGAGTATGGAGTTGGATAGGTGGAGAGGTGGAGGCGAGAGGTGAGATGAAGGAGGGGAAACTCTGATCAGAATATACTATATGAAAAAAAAAACATTTTCAAGCAAATAAACAAACAAATCTTCTCCCCAGGTCTCAGTCCATCACTTAATATTCCTTCCTGAGACTGTCAACTGTGTGAGCATTGTTAAGCAGCCAAACTTTTTATAGTCTAATTTCAGAAAAGAACAACTTAGATGATCAAGTAAGAATTTATATGCTTAGATGAAAGTGCCAAGAATGAACACTGAGACATCTACTTTTTTCCTTATTATGTTCATTTCAGGGAGTGAGCAGAATTAGTAAGTAAAACTGAACATTTTATGATGAAACTAATGGACAATAGGTATTCTCAGAAGGGCAAATAGGATAGACAACAGACATAGAAGACTTGGAACAGAACAGGAGCCTTCCACAGGGGGCCTCTGAAAGACTGCATTCACCAGGGTATGGAAGGAGATACTGAGACTCAGGAGCAGAAGAACTGGCTGTGAATAACAAGAGATCAGAACCACTAAAGTAAATGTTTGCTTTTCTGAGACAATAGGTGCTAGTCATCTAGGCTGAGAAATTACCAGTGTTTAAGAAAAGAGCAGCATCACTGAGGTGAAATCTTCTGAAGATGGTTTTTTTTTTTTTTGGGGGGGGGGGGGGCAGCACACAAAAGCTGTGGTCTAGAAGGCTGTATCTCATGCAGGCAGCAGAACTTGGCAGTGTCATTGGTGCTGGCTTTGAAGGCATAAAGGGCCACGGAGAGCAGCTGAGGCTTAGCACAGTGATAGGCCAGTAAAGGCCATTGTTGAAAGTGTAGCTTCAGTGTTTCCAGAAATTCCAGGACTGGCAGGGTCATGGAGAGAATCTTAGGCTTTGGCACCATGGGCCAGAGTCAGAGCCATGAAAAAATCCCTAGAAAAGATATCAGTGAAGGTGCTGGCCAGCTTTAGCAGGAAAGCCCAATATTGTAGAGATACCAATAAGATGAGCAGCAAGGACGGCAATTTTCCTGAAGTGAAGCAGTCCTAAGCCTAGGAGAAACTGCTTGTGCTATGTGTGATGAAAGAGCCAAAGATGTGTGACTGTCAAAGCTCAGAGCATTGTTAGTGAATCGCAGACACCGCACACTGACTCACTCACCCAGGGTTTCGGTCTGCTTTGTTCAGATTATGACAATACCCTAGTATTGTCTTTCTTGTTGGAATATGAAGGTATTTAACTGTTTTGTATGTTACAGGAGCCCACAACTGAAAGACTTTGAAATTTTAAAAAGACTTTGGAGTTCTACAAAGACTTTGGCATTTTACAGAGTCTATACCTTAGAGAAGATCTGGATACTTCAAAGAGACAAAGACTGTAGGACTTTTGGAGCTTGGACTGTTTTATATCATGATATTTACATTACCATGTCAGGGAATGAATGAAAAAGGAAAGGTTTTAATTGAATAGTGGTGTGTTTGTATGTCAAGCTGAAAAGAGGTCAATTGTGCAGGCTAGTTTTATGTCCTTTTGGCACAAGCTAGAGTCAATTGGGAAGAAGAAACCCCAACTGAGAAAATTCTCTCAACAGATTGCCTGGTGGGCAAGCCTATGCTGTATTTCCTTGATCAATTATTGATGCTGGGTGATCTCAACTCACTGTGCTGAGTGCAGTCTCAGGGCTGGTGCTCTTGGATGGTAAAAACAAAAAAGCAAGCCACGGGGACCAAGTCAGAAGGTAGTGCTCCACCAACAATGTGTCAGTTCCTGCCACCAGGTTCCTGACTTCCGTTCTTGCTCTGACTTCCCTGGATGAGAGACTCAAGCTGTAAAATGAAAAAAAAAAAAAAAAGCAAAAAAGCTTGCATTCCCAGGTTGGTAGTTTATTAAAGCAAAAGAAATTTGAACCAAGACACAGAATAACTGGGAATATAGAAATACCTCAGCCATCAACGGCTCACACAAACTTTCTAAAGGAACTGAGTTTAGGTCTCAGGAATAGATAATACTTGTGAATAAAATCTTTTTGTAGGCTATGTGACACAATCGACTGTCAATTGTTGTTAGTCTCATTACTGCCTTACCTGTGCTGCTCATCCTTTAATCAGATGGTCTGTCTGTGTTTCAGAATGTTAAAAGTGTTTCTGTATTAACCTTTTCTGGGATATGTGACTAACTGCTATTCATTCTCGACAGGCTATCAGTGACAAACCAAAGTAACAGTTCCACCTAGGTGTTATCTGGTAACACATGACTAAACTTGAGCAGTTACCTACAATGGGTACCCTGAAGAACATTCTCCTCAAACACCATCAACAACCAACGGCTGCTACGTCGTTCAGGACAGCTAGGCTCTTCAGTGATGCCCCTCTCAGGTAGATGAGCACAACCCTACCTTTTCAATTTCAAGACAGAAATGCCTGGAGAACAGCTTCCCAGAAGTGCCTAGAAATTGGGATCTAATGTTATCAGGGACAATATTTTTCATGCCAATTTGGACTATTTATAATCACAAAAAAGCAACAAAATGGCTGGACAGATAGTTCAGTCCATAAAAGCTGCTTCTCCAAGCATGAGACTATGTAATCAATCCCCAAACCATGTGAAACAATAAATTGGAATGGGTGATGTATGCTTACATAACGCAACACTAGGGAGGTAGAAACGGGAAGACACCGAGGCCTCACTAACCAGCAAGACTAGTAGCCTTAGAAAACAAGAAAGAAAAAAAAAAAAAGCGGACAACTGTTGAGGAATGACATAAGAGGTTATCCTCTGTTTTCTGCGTGCACATAAACCTGCATGCTTATCTACGTCCATGTACACACACGCACACACACACACACAGGACAATACTACATATCCAAGAAAACCAACACATTCTCAGCAATATAAGTTCAAGAAATATTCATATGTGTACACATCACAGTCAAGTTATAAAGCGATACAACTAAACAAAATATCTTGTCGTCATCCAGAGTCTAAAGATCTCCTTGCAACCTGGAAATGTTCATCTGACAGCTTTGGCTTCAGAAACAGTGGAACTATGGGACATTAGATCGCTGTGTGTTCTGGCATCCGGAGTTCTGCACCTTTCACAAATATTGCAAAAAAAGACATTTGCATACAAAAAAGTAAGAGAATAAATTACTAGCCCATGTGCACTAAAGTAAACTCTAATGCATTCACTTCAAATATTAGGAAAACAAGTTCAGACGCAGCCTCCAAGAAGCAAGAACAAAGAAGACCCTGAGTTAAAAAAACATCTTAGTAAAGATAAAAGGGATAAAGCTAAAATACAAAACTGTAATGTGTGTCAGAAGAGGAAATGGAATTAGAGTAGTTTAAGTTGCTTTGTTTACAATTAAATTTAGCATACAATTCAATTTAGTATGCAATTAAATTTAAACATTGGGAAGTCAAGAATGTATTTTTAATTACTAGAATAATCACTTAACAGAAAAGAAGCAGAGTACATAAATTTCAAACAGTTATGGGAAGACATGGGAAGACTACAAAATTAGTTTGAAAATGCAAGTAAACAAATAAAACTTTCAACAAAGATAAATGGTAGGCATGAAAGAAAAAGTAGAATATGTTCTCTAATAAATAGTATAATTTTATAATTATATAAAATATAAATAATTATATAAATATAATTATATAAACATAAATAAAATATAAATAAACTAAATGTTTCAGAAGGTGATAAAACACACCATCTGTGTACTATTCATGATAAATATTAATAACAAACATAAGCATAAAAACCTTTAAGGTCTGAAAATAAGAAAGAGAATCAGTGACTGAATGCAAACACCAATGGAAAGAAGCTGGCTAAAGCTTTTTAACACTGTCAGACAATAAGTAGTATGGCAAAAAATCTTAGTGTACATTAATTTTGTTCATTAATTTTGCTTGACATGGAACTAATTTATGTGATAAAATTTTTACTGGGAAGTAAAACAATGCTTTGTGATATGTGCATCTCTCACTTGAAACATGCACAAAAATGGTGTTATATAAGCATAAGCACATATCTCCAAGCCAAGAAAAGAGGGAAATCCACCCCCATCCTCCCTCTTCTACTGCCTATTGTGGTTTGAATAAGAATGGTTCATATGTTTGATAGTTTAATTACTAGGGAGTGGCACTATTTAAAAGGATTAGAAGGATTGGGTGATGTGCCCTTGTTCGAAGAAGTATATGATTAGGTAGGGGTGGACTTTAAGATTTCAAAAGCCCATACCAAGCCCAGCCTCTCCCTCTCTCTGCCTGAAGATCATAACGTAGCTCTCAGCTACTGTTCCAACTCCATGCTTGCTGCCATGCTCCCCACCATGATGATAATAGAAACCTCTGAGGCTGTAAGCAAGACCCCAGTTAAATACTTTCTTTTATAAGAGTTGTGTTGGTCATGGTGTCGCTTCATAGAAATCGAACAGTGACTAAAATATTACCTCTCTCTTCTCCTGTTTGTAAGTGTGCCTCCTACCTTTAAGTCTATCAAGCATGGATGAGAAGTTATATACAGGAGTGAGGGCAACTTGTTAGTGGTTATACTACTGAAGAAAATAAATACTCACTCCACCAATAGCTATCAATTGCCAATAGTCCCTCAGGTAGGGATGGGCCTTCATAGGCTCTTCTCCAAACCATGCTGAAATGTTCATAGGCCCAATCTTATGAAGATATTGTTCAGAAAAGCAATTGCTGCAGAGAGTTCCTGAATGCAAGGGATATGTCATGTCCAGGGGACTTCCTTGGTTCATATACCCCATCTTCTGAATCTTACATTCTTTCCATTTCCTCTTCCGTGATGTTCCCTGAGACTGGACGCTGTCTCACTTAAGGTCCAGCACTCTGCTATCACTTATTCTCAGTACTTTGGCCAAATATGGGTCTGTGCATTAAAGACACCTACTTTAGCTTCCTTCATGGAGGTTGGACACAGCACTAATGTATGAGTATAAACATAGGTACTTAAAAGGCAATTGGATAACCTGTATGTCTGACTTTAAAACAATAAAATTAGGGCAGTTTCATGCTCATATGGGAAAAATACTAATTTAGATTATTATTTCAGACCACACACACAAATCAACCTCAAGTGGAATAAAAGCCTAAAACTATAATAAAAGAATAAGTGTGTGACTTTATTGGAAAAATTATCTAAGTCACAAAACTTTCCAATCATTATGGATAAGATTAACCATAACATATAGGAATTTTTTTTCATCACATACACACACACCTACACACAAATGAAAGAGCAGGAGAGAGAATACAGTACATAGAATGGGAGGAAACTCTATCATTCAGGCATATATTCCAAATGCACACACAACTTTAAAATAATGATACATTTAAAAATCCATGTTAATATAAGAGTGTCAAATGCCAACAAATATATAAAAAGGCTCTTGGCCATGGCAGTTAGTTGGGAATACAAAATAAAACAAGAACAGTGAGAGAATAGTATACACTCATAGATAACTAGCTGTCTACCCTGGAGAAATCATTTCAGACATTTGTCTAGATTCTTTCATACTAATGTTAATCAAACTGAAAATGCCCAAGTATGCAGTGGCAGTAAAATAGATAAATAAATAAGCATGACACCTGGGAAAGCAGCATAATAAACTGCTCTAAAGAGTACACTGAATACTGTATAAATGGGGCTTATAAATACAGCTTTGTGCACAGGGAGGAGACGGTGTAGTTTTAATTCTAGAATTTAAAACAATAAAGGTTCAAAATACTTAAAATAGATTTTGTTGTTCACCCATACAGTGTATGTGATATGACTTTTTTTACTTCTCAACGTTATAATTGATATATAAATACAAAGAACTTATAAAAGTAAAATTGTCTGTTCCAACTTTATGCTTCTTATAGTTAGAAACATCATGTTGTATATTCTACAATCACATGTGTTATCAAGCCATTGCACACTCTTTTAAGGTTATTAAAAAGAAATGCGGTGTTTTTAAAAGCACGTGAATAGTTACTTCACAGCTCAGAGTGCATACATTTGCAAAAGAGGGAGCGGGCAGTAATTTCCAAGGCACATACTGGAGCCCTGTCAGGTCTTAGCAGGGCCACACTTCGTGAACTAGATCATGGAGACATACACATTCCCCCTATGACCTACTCACCATGTGCTCCTGCTTTATATATGTCTCCGCATATGTGATTTGCATGACATGACTTTACATTTTTAATGGAAAAATACTGTACAGTGTTTGCTTTCTTCCCACAAGTGGACGAGTCCTGAAAACCGTAGTCTTCACAATCTCTCTGCAGCCGGCTGCATGTGTGAGGTAGGACACGCCAGCAGACTTCTTACTGAGACGAGAAAGGAGATTAAAGTAATGATTGTATCAACAGATTCATCCAGGCACTAAAAATGTATTTGTAAAACTCCATATACTCTTTGGATAAGTAATCGCGATCTGCAGCATTTTCGTTTCCTCTGAGGTAGTTCGGTGATGTGGAACAGAATCATTAGCCAGCTCTTCAACCTGTAACTTCTCTTACTTGTGAAGAGAGGCAGAAAATGAAGTGTTTGGAATGGAGTAAAAAAAAAAATCTCGTTAGCTCAGTTCTGAGAGAATAGCACAAGTGTGGCTATTCCTGAGATTCAAATGTCTCTTATGGAGTCCTGCGGGATGTGTCAGCCCCACTTCTCCCAGGTTGACGCCTGCTACCTAGAGACCTTTAATAAACCCAGCTGGTAGGCTGGCAGCAGAACATAGACATAACAAGGTTCTGTCACCATTCCAAGAACAGGTGCATTGAGGAGCCTCTCTCCATCCCCTGCTCAGACTCCACATCTCTTCTGCACTCATGTACTGGCCCTTATGGGTTATTGACCTTTCATTCATCTGTCTTACCAGTAGTCAAAATGTTGAACTAAACAAGAGAAAGGTGCCAAATGTCACCATAGACAATTGATCTGGCAGAAAATAGGATAACCAGAGCCACATTTAACCTGCCGTAATAAGCAACTGGAAAACAGAACAAGACATGTGAAACAAGGGTCTCGCTCTAGTCTAAAGGGAGCAGAAGGCCATGTGCTGAGACAGAAGAAACAAAATGCCCTCTGAATGCTCCAGCTTGCTGCCTGGCATCTGCAGGCCATGGCACAGAGCAAGAAACTGATCAGATTGCATTGGTTCCCTGAGCCGACACGATGGACATTAATGTTCAAAAAAGCTTAAGCACCTTTCGTGTCCTGCACAAAGTAGGAGGAGAGAAGATGTACAAGGCCAGAGCTGTGCAGATCCACACGATGCTTGGCTGAGCACTGCTCGGCGGCCACCTGGGAAAATCTGCCCGAAGACAGAGAGAGGAAGGAACATAAAGAGGAGGTGCACAGACCACGAGGTGAGGAGTAGTTCTGTCTTATCTACTACCGTTATAAGACATGGTGTCCTGGAATCCTCAGTGTCAGTGCGGTGAGGGCCAAAGTAGCAGCAATGCAGATGATTGCTCTGGACTGCCATGCTGTGTACTCTGATGGACTCTTCCAAAGTACCTTCTTAGTCCCTAAAACTTACCTATACCATGGTAAAACACATTTTAAAATAAATGGGTTTTGTTTTTGTTTTTTTCAAATTCAACATCTAGTAGTATAAACCCTAGGTGCATACCATTCTATCAAAATTAACCATGTTTGACATCCAAATTATGATACTGCTGAATATTAGAAGGCTTAAAGATAATAACAAACATATGATCCAAACCTGATTATTAAAACCCACCAATGGAAACTGACATAGACATTATAGGACTGATAAAACTAATTGCCATAGGTATTAAGACAATTTACAAATTGACTCAATATGTTAGAGAAGATAGGTGAAAAGAGGCAAAAAGAAATAAAAGTATTTTTAAACACAAAAAATAAGTAAAAATAATTTTAAATTAAAATAAAACCTACAATACTAATAAGCAGTAATTTAAAACTTCTAAAGAGTAAAAATGCAACATTTAGCATGAAAACCACAGGAAAGAATTCGCAGACTAGACAGAAATAGAAAAGATCAAAGAGGAGCTGGGAAGATGGCTACTGGTAAAATGCCTGCTATACAACCATGGGGACCTGGATTCTGTTCCCAGCACCCACCGACAAGCCACTTCTGCAGCATCTGCAGCTACACTGGGAAATGGAGAAGATGAGGAGAGGCCGGATGGTTGCTGGAAATCATTGCTCAACCAGCCTACTCACACAGATAGGCTCCAGATCTAATGAGAGGTCCTGCCTCAAAAAATAAGGGAGAGAGTAATCAATAAAGATATCCATTGTTGACCTCTGGCCTCCACACATGCATGTGCACATACAAACAGCACACACCCTACATACAAACAGCACACACCCTACATAGAAACAGCACACATCCTACACCACAAAAAGAAAGAATAGATGAACTGAGAAACCTCAAAATAAAGTTTAAAAGACAGTGTCTCGTTCTGTAGGCAAAGAATCAACATGTAGCCCAGGCTAGCCTTAAACCCCTTGTATTTCCCCTATCTGAGACCAGAAAATGCTGAAATTACAGGCATGAACCACCAAGCCTGGCTCAAGAAAAATATTTTCGAAAGGAAGAGAGCACTGTGGCTCTGTAAACCAATAAGCAATCTAACTTGGACAATAAGAGTTGTGGGTAGACAGAATAATAACTGAAGAAATAATAACTTGAAGAAATAATAACTGATAACAACTTCTCAATAATAACAACCTCTCAAATCTGATGAAAACTCACCAATCTTTCACTGAAGTCTCCTTCAGTGCAGCAGAAATAGAGGAAATCTAAGGGTTTCAATTGGAAACCAGGGAAAGAAAAGTAAACATGTGCATAATAGAGAGAGTAAAAGAAATAAGCAAGAAATACAGGCGCTGGACAAAAACTGGAAAACCAAAACAGATGTCAGCTCCATAGAAAACTATATAGCAATGCCCACTTTTAAAAGGAAAACAGTGAAAACAACTGTGGTAAATATTTCCAGTTTTAGGACAGAGAGAAAATATCCCAAATGAGTCAAGTGTTTGTCCTAAGTTACATTCACCAAGTCTGGTCCTGAGATAGGGATTGGTATGAAAATTGTTTTAGGGGTGATCTGAAGGAAAATAAAAAGGACAAGGACGGGTGAGTAAGGCAGGGGAAGAGGAAGAAAAAGAAGCTATAGGAATACTCATCTGCCAATGCCTGCAGATATGGGCCCCAGGCCCACCCATGCTGGACAGCTTCAGGTGGCTTCCAGGTTAAAGAAGGTCGCCCTGACAGCTTCTGGTTGGGACCCCACTGCCCCTCTCCTGCACCAATCCAACTTTTCTCTTACACATGCAAATCTACTCTGGAAGCCTGTGCGTTACCTTTCTACACCGAGATAAATGGTGGTTGCTGAGAATAAAAAGCACACAAAGCCAGCATCTGTGGTCAACAGGAAGCGAGCTACACAAATGCTTTGTGCTGCGGTTTTCTCTAAACTAAACCGAAAGGCAGCAGTCCATTAAAAAGGTGGGCAGTCCACAAAACTGAGCCCAAATAACCAATGAGCCTAACAAAATATATTGATTCTCACAAGTAATCAAGAAATACAATTAAAACAACGGGAAGACTGCATGTCAAGCGGATCCGACTGGCAAGATTTTAAAAGACGGATGGCACTCTGGGGAAGAGGGGCTTAGGGAGTGCTTGTAGGAGCATAAGCTAAGGAACCTCAGAAGGAGGTAATCCATAGAGACACCTTGAAGGATGTATTTTGCTAATTCTACTGTTGAGACAGTAACCTAAAAAAGAAAAAGAATTACAAGTGTATGTAAGGATGCCTGCAGAGGCATGCTGGGAGAAGCATCGTCTGTAACAGGAAACAAATTACGAAGAACTTACATTTACTTACAAACTTAGCATTTCTCAATGTAGAGATATGTTTTTTAATTAAAATACATATGCACTTTATTATTATGCAAACACATGTATATACATTCACCCTGGATTGCTTCCTGGCCCAACTGTACTGTGTCTAGCCTGAGTATTTGCAGCAGTTCTTAGAAGGACTTCCTATCGTGAAAGAAACTAGGTCATTTTACTAAAGCACGAGAATATTTCAGAATCGCTGTAAGTGGCATGGCGCGCAGTGTACTTGTAATTAGATTAATAAAATTATTCCATTGAGGAATTCAGGACACTCTTGAACAGTTTACCGAGCAAGACAATTTCTTGGCAATTGCAATATCCCTTGTGTTCCATTTAAAGTCAAGGTGCTCCTGCAATTCTCATGCTTTTCTTGTGATTTCACTTGATCTCTGTGATGCTCAGGCAGGAGGAGGAAGGAGAAGCAAGCTCCCAGTCCCTGGAGAGAAGCTACTCAGTTGTTCTTGACTGGGGCTTCCTTTCCAGCATATGAACTGAAACAGTGCAAACACAGAACACAAGCACACATTCTGTCTGTTCTTTCCCAAAGTAACTTTACTCCAGCCTCTTCAGAGATGGTCCCCGTGTCCTCCAGCCTCTTCGGCAATGGTCCTTGCGTTTTAGTTGTTCCCTGTACCTGAAACCCTGTTTATCAGGACCCACTCTGAAGTGTAGCCAACTCACTGAGCAGGGCAATGCATGCTGGTTTCTTTGACCTGGGAACTCCATGTACCCTAATAGAGTCTAAAAGCAGGAGTGCTCTCACAGCAGTAATGCCCTTATTAATTTTGAAAGTACAATTATCTAAAACTGGATGTTTTTTATTTAAATTGTTATCAAGCAAAATCTACTCATAGAACTGACTTAAGATATTTATCTCCTGCTAGTCCTTTGCTTGATCTATAAGCCAACATATCCACTATTTCGGGATGTATAGTAATAAATTTGCTTCCAAGCACAGGGTACAGATATCAAGTGTGGAGAAAGGAAGAAGAATGAAAATAGAGCTTTGCGACAAAGGGTACTGATAAAAGCAACACAAGGAAGCAAAGGAAAAGCATGCCACAGGAGAACAGGGGTCCCAATCTTTAGGTCTTTAGCTCCTGGCCCTGAGCTTGCAAATCTGTACACATGGCTTAATGGCTTCCATCAAAGCAATGATGTCTTGTTCCCCAGAAAATATGGGGAACAGGCTAATTGAAATTATTCAGGATTTATAACTGAGATTAATCCTGCTTAAATAAAAGCTTTAATCCAAACTCCTTGTGTTGTTATTATTGCAACCTCCAGTAGGTTTATAAACTAATAATGAGCACGTCACTTGCACATTTACAGAAGGAATGTTTTAACTTTAGCTGGCGTTTCTTGCCACAAGGAAGATGCTGGCTGCCCACATGACGAATGGCGGCGAGACAACTACTTCCGGCTGCCTTTTCTCTCTCTTCGCTCAAGTGTGATGTGTGAGCTCAGCAGCGTACCGTGTGCCTCTGCACCTCAGCCTGTGACTCTGTAGGAGGTAATAACAGTTCAGAAATGGTGCTTACCAAGTGCTTACAGTTAGCCAAGAATGATTGTCAGAGCTTTGCATATTTAATGCATTCAGTCATCACAAAAGGTAAAGTACCCATTTCACAGACAAGGACCACAAAGTAGAGGGGCTAAATAACTGTTTAAGCTCGCACACTTGGGAAGCAATGAAGTCCAAATGTAAACCCAGTCCAGACCTAGATAAACATTTATAAACTTTATTAAATAACCTGCAAATAAAAACATCACAACTAAAACAGTAAGTAAAGTCCTACAATGCCAGAAAGGAAAAAGTAAATTGCATGACTTCTCTCATATGTGGAGCCTAGATAAATGCATGTACACATGTAAGCACTTGCACATATGGGTACAGCATAGAAAGAAGAATTAAAAGGCAAATGTTGGGGGAGAGGAGGGACAGAGGGCAGGTAACAGGCAGGAGCTATGGATGAGAAGAGAACTCTACTTGCTTTTTTAATGGTTCGTTTCTTAAAGGGTCACTCTAAGGGAGGTTAAATGTGTTCTTACTGCTATTTTTTCATGACCAGACAACTCCCTCCCTTTAATATCACATGTCAAAGAATATTCAGTGTAGCTGGGACAGTTTACAATTATAAAATGCTACATCAATCTGAACGTTTCAAAATGTAAATAATTCATTTCAAATATATTTAAGTCTAGTTCCTTGTAACTCATAATAGACATGTGTGCCAATCTATACAACACACATCTACTGAGTGTCTTGATAAACTTTTCAGAAACAGAATTAATTGAAAATTTGTCAGAAAACTTTAACTACCAAAGAAGCTCAAGTTTCCTTTGGCAGACAGTTATTTTTAAACAAGAATAATACGCTAGCCCTGGAAACTTACACCATATAGAATCAGGGCAGAGCAAATCTAAGCTATCAAGAGACAAGCCCATATGCATCCTCAGCTGCTGCTTCCAAAGGCCGTGGAGCTATCCTGGAAGTCTATTTCCATCACATGACCGTGATCACGACCAAACAGCCAGGTATCTCTTCCAAAGAACACAACAAGAAGAAACATGTCAACCAGCTTTCAAGTTTATCTATGTGCTTCTGCAAAATGGAGGGAGAGAAAGACAGACAGAGACAGAGAGACAGAGAGACAGAGAGAGACTATAATCCCAGTATCTTGATACTATGTTGTCTGCTGGTAAGGATTGGAAAGTATGATTTCTTTGCTAGGGAGGCCTGTGATATAGTCAAATATAATGCGGCTTCCTTCATAAAAGGTGCCATGTTGCTTTCTTCACAAAAGATGGGGTTGAAACAATGACTGACATACCCAAATCTCTTAACAAGTCAAAGTACAGTACATTCCAGAAGCCAGAGAAGAGTCAAGTCAGGGGATTACAAATCCCTGAGTGAGGCTAATCAATGCTTCGCTGTATGGATGTCTACGCACAATGTGCAACTTGTTAGACAGCTCTACTTCTCCCAAAAGCACGCAGAGATTGTTTCGCCTTTATCCCACGTAGAGTATGTGCCTTTCTCTCCTCTCCTCAAATATATTACATGTGCCTCACTCTGTTCCATCTGTCTGCCTTCCAGTTTCAGCACTGGAAGATCAGCCTGGGGCTTCTGATGTACATGGAGTGTGTTCACGTTCAACAGTGCCAGAGCCATTCTTGGCCTAGGCAGGGCAGAACCACACCAAATAGTGGCACGCAGTCATCGTCTTATTAACTAAACACCTCCACCCCTTACAGCCTCCACACTCGCGGGTCTCTCTGGACTTCTCTCGAGTCATTGTCATATCCGTCCCCTACCTCTTTAAGCACACTGTATTTATGCTGAGAATCAAAAGGTAACTCATATGCCAAAAAAATCCATCAATGAAACATGCTACATTGACAAATTAAAACAGAAAAACTAAATGATTAGCTCATTTGATACAAACAGCAAAATCAAAGTGTGTAATTTTAAACTGTTAGAAAAAAATGTGTTATTTTGATGAATAGAAATTTTCTTAACATTATTGAAGACATCAACTGAACATCAACATCAGTCAACAATACATGAAAATATTAATATTAATATTGAGCCCAGGCAAAAGTCAAGAAAGCTTTCTAGTCTAGTTTGTGCTCAACATTATACTATACTGTAGGGGGTCTAAGGTTAAATGGAAATTTGAGTCCTCATGCATGGTCCTTGGTTGAAGTATTGGTCTCTGCGGTGCCCCCTGGGCCTGGATTTTTTGGCTTTGTTAGTCTCCTTGTGCAGTTCCTATCCCCTCCAGATCTTTCTATCTCCCTCTTCTTCCATACAATTTTCTGCACTCTGCCCAAAGTTTGGCTATGAGCTTCACTATCTCCTTCCATACCCTGGCGGGTAGTCTTTCAGAGGCCTCCTGAGGAAGGCTCCTGTCCCATTCCTTATATTCTCCTATTTCCAATGTCTATCCTGTTTGCCTTTCTGAGTAAGATTTCAGCCTCTTCTCCAGAGTCCTCCTTATTGTTTAGCTTCTTTAGAACTATAGATTTTAGATTTTAGTATGTTTATCCTATATTATATGGCTAATATCCACTTATAAGTGAGTATATTCCAAGTGGGTTCCCTAGTAAGGGCGGTAGGGGTTGTCTCTGACATGAACTCAGTGGCTGTTTTCTTGATCAGATCCTCCTGGGGGATGCAGTCTTGCCAGGCCACAGAGGAAGATGATGCAGCCAGCCCTGATGAGACTTGATAGGCTAGGGTCAGAAGAAAGGGGAGAAGGTCCTCCCCTATCAGTGGACTAGGGAAGGAGCATCGGGGGAGAAAAAGGAGGTAAGGTGGGATTGGGAGGAAATGGAGGCTACAGCTGGGATACAAAGTGAATAAATTGTTATAAATAAATAAATAAATAAATAAATAAATAAATAAATAAATAAATAAATAAATAGAAAAATATAAATTTAAAAGAATTTGGCACTTGACTTTACTGTAGGTTCAAAGAAATTTGAACCTAAATTAATTAAACATTTTAATACATAAAAATAAAACCTGTCATCTTACTAATTATTTTAAAATTCTCAATTGTTAGGGTTATCATTGAATAATTTTAGTTTGGTAGTGTGTGATAAAAATTTTTCAAATTATTTCTTAGTAAATGGCAACAGAGTTTCCTTCCACAAATTTAAAATGATGTACATGTTATGCATGTAACGAGTAACATTTGCTTCCCCACAAAATGTCGATACTGCATTGAGGTGTCTTCATGTCTTCCTCTGTGTTTGTTTGTTTGTTTGTTTGTTTGTGACTTCGTAGTTTTAATGAATTTTGGGAGCCAACATAATATTTGGTCAAATCTTTCTCTGTTAAAAAGGACCATGGTGTTCTTTAATGCTCTGCTTGCTCAGCTGTCTTCTCTAGGCACAGAGAGGAGGCTAACTGGAGGAAAAAGGACCAGTGAGACTATCTGGAGGGTATGTTTGTGTTCATCTATATTTGTATGCAAAGATACCTGTTAGCAAATATACTAAAATCATAAAAATTAGAACTTTTAGTTTTAAAAATATATATTGCAATATAGTGAATATACACTATGATTATTTAATTAATTCAAAATAAAAAATAATAGTATCCAAAAACTTTGGTCGCTTCATAAAAGATCAATAGTGAAAAACAGCAACTCATAAAATAATTTTATCAAATACAAGAAAAATGACTGAAAGATATAAAATACTACCTGAAGAAATAAAGCATTGTATGGTAGTTATGAACTAGAAGACACAGAATTATGAAGATGTCAGTTTTCTCCAAGTTTACCTATATAACCAATGCATGTGGGTAAGATGCAAACAGAAATGTTATGGAGCTTGACATAAAAGAGCAAAATGTAACGAGTAGATAGACTGTTTTTTAACTAGAAAAAAATGAGTAAAGATTCTTTGTAACACCTTAAGATATACTTAGTGCTTTCTTGCCACACAGGATTAATTCAAAGCATGTATGTGCCAGAATCAAGCAGAATAGGGAACTGGGTGAAGCCTGGCATGCGGCAGCGCACATTTGATGGCAGCGTTGGCTCTGTGTATCCACAGACTACCCAGAAGTCGCTTCTGATATAGTTGGAGATCTATCTGACAAGAGTGGGGATACTTTACACCATAAACAGTAGCAAATAATACTAACTAAAACTCAGAACTCTCAGTTTTCAAAGAAACTATAGACACGTCTTTACTCGCTTGGGATCAAGTGGAAGTTTCTAGACAAAATATATAAAAGCCGAAACCTCAAAGACACAACTGATACAGTGAACTATATGCAAAATGTAAGACGTACTCAAAATGCACAGTACAGCCAACATTAAAAGTCAAATCAGTCCTGGATCATATGCTTGCAGCCAATAGCTCTATTAATTAATAACTCTGACTATTTAAAGAGATAATTCAAATAACTAAGAAGAGGAAAACACTGTAGAAAACCGGGCAAAGGCTCGGAACTGAATAGGAATCACAAATGGCCAAGAAATAGGAGAAAGAGTTCTGAGCCCAGTTGATAATAATGTGTAGGATGCCATTCCCCCTACATTCTTGCTTCACACCGACTGATCGCTGTGCACGCTGTAGCTGGCAAGAACAGGCCCTGACATCGGGAGCATGATCAGCCCAGCTGTCTGGAAACAAATTTAGGGAAAGAAAGGTCGATATTCACCTCCTGCTTGAATATTCATCTGCAGATATTCCACATAATACGGTCAACATAGCTTATTTTTAAACGCTTGTTTCTTATTGTTCATACCTCTCATTAGAAGAAAGGAATATTGACCAAAGAAGAATAGAGAAGTATATTGTAACACATTTAACACTAACATATGGCACAACAGTATGAATGATGCGCCACAAAAGTGTGAACACGAGGCTAGAGAGATGACTCACTTGGACACTCTGCTCATGCAGAGGACCCTAGTTCGGTCCTCAGCACGCACATCAGGTGGCCCACACCTCCTGTAAGTTCAACTCCAGCTTATCTGGTGTTTCTGACCGGAGATTAGCTGCACACCTGTGCAGATACCCACACACGCATCATAGAACTAAAAGTAAAATGAATCTTTGAAAACCTAAGCAAAAAGGTATGAACTTCAAAAACACACGGTTAGTACTAAGAACAAATGCAGAGCGGTTCTAATGTACTTTAGCCTGTTCTGTGTGCTTTCTATGACTTTATTTATTCCATGTTCAATGTTCTTCACATTAATGTCTACTATTTTCTGCAGACATCCGTACTGCCTTATCTCACTGAAGGGATGGTACATCAGCATAACTGAATGACTTGTCTCAAGTGTTTAGCTGGGTTTGGAAACGGTGACTCTTAGCTTCTCTGATCTACCACTCATTCACTTAGTTATATCATGTAGTACCAAAGAGGTGTGAGGCCTACAGTAGAAGGTTTGCCTGCAATGTGTAAACCTTGGAGGCCATGGAGGGGTGCTGCTTACTGGCTTACACCTTATGGATTTCTCAGGCTACTTTCTTATAGAACCCCGGACCACCAGCCCAGGGATGGCACCATCCGCAATGGGCTGGACCTTCCCAAACCAATTACTAATCAATAAATGTTGTTCAGGCTCGCCAACAGCCAGATCTGAGGGAGGAGGCATTTTCTCAACTGAGGTCTGCTCCTGTCAGACGAAATAAAAACTAGCCAACACAGGTGCCAAAGCAACATGGCAGACAATTAGTGGTCATACATAAAGTCAGGCTACACAGCTTTTTTTTTTTTTCCTTACTCATTAGCCTGAGTTCTGTTACTGGCAGCACATACACAAACAAATAATACTAAAGTTTGTAATGTTCAGAAATAAGTATCTTTTAGAGCTACAAAATGTAATTGATAATCATATTCATAACAGTAGTGCTGTCTAAGCCAGTGATATAAATGGCATGTTCTGAATGTCTTACGACATCTTGATCCAAGTCTTTCTCAGGTGAAGAAACTTGGGGTTATCGCTCCACGGTTCCACTTCAGTTCAGTCCCTAAGGCAGTGAGCAGCGATGGTCCTGGAAGCAGTCACTTCCAGGGACAGTGTCACTGCAGCCATCATGGAGCAGCCTTTGATATGTCTGTGACTCTAGCGGGAGTGTTTGAAGAGACTGAGAGCGGAGAGGGGTGGGGGTCAAGAAAGGGAAGTGAACACCACCCCTCTCACAGTGCGCTTCAGTTCACCTGTCCCAGCTTTAAATGGGCTTGTGCAGAGAAAACCACCAGTTTGGGCTCCGCTACAGGTTCAGCCTACAATGTGGACACTTCAAAGACTTCAAAGGTAGGGGACACAGTACTGTAGTACCAGGAGGGAAACCAAAAATGTGGGATTCAGCAAAGCTTTCGAAGGGTGATTTGAGGGCTTGAAGTGATTTCCACTTAAACACACTACAAGCGAGTGAACAAAAAAAAAAAAAAAATCAAAAACATAATAGGCCAGAGGAAGAAGAAAAAGATCTCTCATTTTTTTTTTTTCCTTTGTTAATGCTATAGAAATATCGGTTTCAAGGGCTTGGTGGGATTTTAAAAAGCCAGTGCCTGGATTCCTGCAGCAAAATGCAGGAAACTATGCTTTCATGTTTTCCTGCTTGGCCCCATTTTAAATAATTTATAGGTAACAGGAAAGTGTAGTAGGAGCCCAGTCCTCAAGAAGTAGCATGTTGGGGCTTTCATCTCTCCTGTATCTCATTCTAAGAGCCCTATGGAGCGGCACAATTGTCTCCCATCCAAAAACAAGTAAACCGAGGACCAGGGTGCTTAAATCCACACACACACAACTGAACTCTGCCCAAATGTTTGGAAGCTCCTGGTTTTTCACAGTGCCCTGTGGGTTTATGAAAAGTGAATGAAAATGTCCTAATCTAAATTAGCCTAAACACTGTAATTATGCCTAGTTAAAAACATTCATTTTGGAATTTATGTACAAGATAAAAATGCCTTTTGAACCTCCTCAGAACTCACTGGGGGTGGATTCTGTTTGATCCTATGCTTCGTGGTTTCATGAGGTTTTAACTAGTGCCCATCAGCAGTAACAGTGTGGATTGCAATGTGTGCTCTGGGGCTCTAAGGCCGCTCTCTAGAGGTTTCCTGGCTTCCTGTGTTTGGGTTCTGAACAATTAGAAAAACTAGATATGGGTATAGCAACCACCTTCTAATTGAAAAATACGGGGTTTTTAAACCAATGTCTCTCTGAACTACTTGGCAAAGTGAATATTGTTTAATTTTCATTTTGAATTAAAGACTTGGAAACCTGAGTAATACAGAGTCTAATGATGAACTGTGCCGTGCCAGGCTCCTCTGAGAGCCATAGCAATGTATTAAAACAAGAATTATTTTGTGCACTGTGCTGTACTTCACCATCAGAGCCTCAGTAGACTGCAAAACCACTATCCAGATAATGAAATTATAAAAGAATTTTAATTTCATGTTAGAACTTGTATTACAAATTATTAAGGAAAGAAACAGGGGAGAAAATAATTTTCAAGCAAATTCCTCTTGTGTATCCAAACTGGAAAGGATTTCTGCTTAGAAGGTTTGTGCAAAGTTTTATCAGAGGTAGCAGAAATATTCACAACACGAAGTCTGCTTAAGGCAAGATGAATGTATTTAAATGTGATCAGTGGGGCTCAGGCTGTGGCTAAGTAGTGGACTGCTTGCCTAGTGTGCAGTCTCCAGCACAGAGAAAAATGTGAAGGACATTCAAGAGCTGAGTCAATAGCACAGAAAAGGTCATTTTCAAAGTTGTGCTGCACAAATACACATTTTGGTGCCGTCATAGCTTTTTAAAAGGACCAAGAGCAAGAAGTCCCTTCTTTGGAACAAGCACACCAGCCTGAACCATACCAGGGGCATCATATCCGCGTATCTATGATGGCTGATCCAGAACTCTATATGCATACAGCATGATCTATCCTGTCCCCCACAGAGCCTTACCTAGACTTCGTCAGATTCCTTTGCACAGGTTTGGGGTTTGGGCTTCACAGTCTTTTTAACCAAAGCAAAAGGAATTATCAAAAGCATAAGCTAATAGGACTCAACGGACAGCCTCGCTCTTCATGTCATCACTGGCCGAAAACAATGTGAGGCCCTGCTGACTCCTTCCCACCTGAGTGAGAGAGGAAAGCTGTTCCTGGAGGTCTCCGGGTCTGTGCTGCCAAGAGCTTGAAGTACCAGCCAAAGACACCAAGAGGGTTTGTGCTGGCCCTGTGCCACCTGACAAAGCTCAGGCCAAGTCTCGAGGGAGCCAAACTGGTTCTCAAGATGTTCGCTTAAATATAACAGTGTGGGCATAAGTAGTCATAGCCTCCAAACAATAAGTTATTAAAACGTAATCCACAATTTTTATTGCTTCAATCAGAAAAACACATGTATACTTGGGTGTGTGAACATATATGAATAAATACACATGTATTATGATCAACGAAATTTGAAATCTTTGAAAGAGATTTAGATGCTGTCTTAGGGAAACTCCATGACTGAAAGCAACTTGGGGAGGAAAGGGTTTATTTGGCTTACACTTCCACATCACTATTCATCACCGAAGGAAGTCAGGGTAGGAACTCAAACAAGGGAGGAACCTAAAGACAGGAGTTGATGCAGAGGCCATGGAGGGGTGCTGCTTATTGGCTTACTCCTCATGGATTTCTCAGGCTACTTTCTTATAGAATCCCGGACCACCAGCCCAGGGATGGCACCATCCGCAATGGGCTGGACCTTCCCAAACCAATTACTAATCAATAAATGTTGTTCAGGCTCGCCAACAGCCAGATCTGAGGGAGGAGGCATTTTCTCAACTGAGGTCTGCTCCTGTCAGACGAAATAAAAACTAGCCAACACAGGTGCCAAAGCAACATGGCAGACAATTAGTGGTCATACATAAAGTCAGGCTACAGCTTTTTTTTTTTCACTCATTAGCCTAAAGAGAAACATTCTAGCAAATTCTTTTTTTAATTAAATTTTTATTTTTTTACATTAAATATATTTTATTCGCTTTACATCCCAGCTGTAGCCCTCTCCCTCATTCCCTCCCAATCTCATTCTCCTTCCCTCATCTCCTCCCATGCCCCTATCCAAGTCCACCAACAGGAGAGGTCCACCTCCCCTTCCATCTGATCCTAGCCTATCAGGTCTCATCAGGACTGGCTGCATTATCCTCCTCTGTGTCCTGGCGAGGCCGCTCCTCCCTCAAGGGAAGGAGGGGGGTCAAAGAGCCAGCCACTGAGTTCATGTCAGAGACAGTCCCTCTTCCCCGTACTACGGAACCCACTTGGATACTCAACTGCCATGGACTACATCTGAGCAAATTCTTTTTCAGGATTTTTCTTGTCTAGAAAGAATATATAATTGAGGTTTCTCATTTTAAAACTAGCTTACAATACTGGGCTTGCCATAAACTTGGGAAAGAAGGAGAAGGAGAAAGATCAAAATTAAAAAAAAAAAAAAATTGCATCTGGTCCCATGTCAGCAGCAGACCACTTATCAACAGTGTAATCAGTCTTTAAAGTCAATTTTATCCTCATTCAATTTCAAGTGCTAGCTACCTGCAACAACCTCTAATGGAAGGCTGCATCCACAAAGCTTTGCTGCTAAGGATAGCAGTGTGCTCTGAGGTTCTGAGGCTTTGGAGCTGACAGAGGAAAGTTCATCTTCGTGAATAGTCACATAGCTTCTAAGCATGAAGAGTGAGCTCACCGGGACACACAGAGGATAAGCATAGGGACATGGGAGGAAGGACTTGGGAGACAGAGCAAAATCAGCCCTGGCACATAGGCTGTGTGGCACTTTGGGCACATTACGTACTTAGTCGTAAAAGCCCACCATTACTTGGTGGCTTTTCAGTCATTATTTTAATTATTATAGAGTCCATCCAGACAATGCAATAAACAATTTCATAAAACTAGTTCAATAACTAGATAAAAATAAGCACAGATATGCTAAGGTAATATCAAAACCTTTTTGTTCTGATGTTAGTGGTTTTGTTGTTATTTTCTCAGTGAGAGAATGCCTGTCTATGTTCTGTGTTTGGGTACTAATGGCAAAAGTTGGTTGTATGAACATTATTTATTACTAGGCTCTGCTTTTGGTTGCAAAGGCTTAAATGCTCAAAGAGTTTTCAGAATCAGGAAGAGAACAAAAAATCTGCAACAGAAAGCAATTGCTTTGCTTTGCCCCAAGGAAAGTGGGTTTAGAAATTTCAGACACTATGAACAATGGTACCATTAGTATGGGAAACGTTGAACTTGAGCCAAGGGTCCCATACTGCTCCAAATAAAATAAAGGGCTTTCTCGTCAACCTCCTCAGGAAGAAAGACCCAGTGATGACCCAGACTGAATTCTTTGCCATGGTGTGCAGGACACATAGGCTAGCGGTCTCTGCAAAGGCAGGGAGGAGGTAATATATAGTGTTGTATACTAATATATAATGTGCCTCAAACAACTGAGTACATATGTGTGTGTATGGCAGACACTTGTATGTATATGCACATATATGTATGAGGAGAGAAAATGAGAGAGGAAGGAAGGAAAGGAAGAGGAAGGGGATTATTCTCGCTGTGATAATTCTAGCAGATGGTGGAATTCTTCCAAAGGAAGTCAGGAGATGGCAATGGTATCTGCATATCTATTCTCCACAATATCCAAATAAACTAGAATTAAACTGATGTAACTTCCAATAAATTCTTCCCCTTCACATTACTGAACTTAAAAATATCATATCTCAGAGGGCTCAGCGAGTCGATTGCTTATTGACTTTCTCGTGGGTCCATATAGTGTAATGAGTCTTTATATCTCTATGCTTAAATTGCTTATTGGATTCCTAAGATTAAACAAAGCAGATGAGAAAAATTACAGTGTTGGAAATTAGGAAAGTTGGTCAAATGAGTACATTATTATCCTATCAAAACTACATTTAAACTTTCCAGAATAAATATTAAAACACTAGAAAGGCTTCTTGTAACAAGCAGTTCTTTATAAATTGATTATCTTTTTACAACTTAACTTACTATAATATGAATTTCTGTCTCCATATAAAAGTCTAATGGTTTTCTCTAGATTAGATAATAAAGTCAGTTCCCAATTTGAAAGAATTTGTGCCATGGTATGAGACTCATAATGAGATTTTTTTTCCCCAAAGGACTTAGAAATAACAAAAAATTCAGAACCTTGGACATAACATAATCAGAATATTATTTTAAGAAAAAATGATGACTTGATGCTGTGTTTAAAATACTTCGGGGAGGAAACAGTGCCTCTTAAGTCTGTAGCTTAAGGGCCCTGGCATGGTCGGGCCCCGCCCCTGCTCAGAGGCCTCCCTCCCACTTACGGTCTGTCTCCAGACTTTGTTTGCTCTGCTGACAATGCCTAGTTTCTGAAGCCTGTCTCCTCACCCAGTACACACCTTCCTCTTCTATCTTCTTTTCTGCTTGACTAGTGTCCTGCACACCTGCACAGCACTCATCTCCCACACAAGATTGCTCAGTGCTGATTTCCCTGAGTGATGCAATCAGTCACTCTTTTACAGAGCCTTAGCCTCATGGTGCACAATCATATCTGCTGAGGAGTAATGGATGGCCCTAGGGCAGTGGATCCCAGCTTTCCCTCTCCAGCAGCCCTAGGGCCTTCTCTTCCACCATGCTGAAGACAATGGGAACAAAGTTCCCAGAGTGAAGTGAAGATTTCCCAACCTCACTGATGACTCACAGGTGACTGAGAGTGTTAAGGACTCATTCCTATTTCACACATAAAGATAAAACATCAAATCACATACTAGCTTTGGGAAAGTGTGGGACAAGGTGGACAGCGGGGGTGGGGGTGGAGGGGGGTTACTCAACCAGCTTACTTTTTACATAATGATAAAACAAATTAGCTGCCACTAGGGCTTGGACCTCTCCCATCGCCTGCATCATTCTCTTGATAAAAATGGGCTTTGTACACAATAGTGCTGAAGGGTAACGAGCCTCACAACACACAAAGCAGTGCAGAGAGAATGGGATTGGGAGCTGTGTGCTACCTAGACATAATGCCTTTTTCTGTAACCAAATCACCTTTATAGAAACTTTTGAATCAAGGAATGTACATTTGCCAGAACAAATGGGCCAGAATGTGAATGAACAGAATAAATCAGAATGTAATCAGTTTCTACTCTACTCTTTATTGCCTCTGATGAAATCGTCTTACCACGTCTGCTGAATTTGCCATTAGTTGCTGTTCCTGGAAGGGAAAGTGATCCAAAAATGGCCTAAATAATATCTGAAGTGCATTTTAAATGTAGGGTCTATTTGGTTAGTGTGCAATATTCCATTTTAAGGACAATGCTAGAACTATTATGTATTTATTTCATAGCTTTCTTTACTTATTTGGCACAGTTTAGTTCTAACTGCGCTTATGAAAGCTCAGATGTTTAGGTCACATTTCTTCTGGTCTCTGAAATAGCTCTGTTGTAGCCACACAATTAAATAAAGGAGATACAGAGGGACTGCTGTGCACAGTTCTACCCACTTGCGCCAAGTTCCTCACTATTCTTTCCTTCTTGCTATCTTGCCAGTGCAGCTCATTCAGTCATAGCTGGTGGTCTCTGAGCCCCCGCCCTGTCTCCTGTGAACCCATTCTTCTGGTTGCATAAAATTAACTCCAAATTTTGTTTGTTATCATCTCAACGGTTTTTGTGTCTTTGTTCTTGAGTCACATTTCTTTTACTGTTTAGTGATATGGAGAAACATGTAAACTTCAGTTCATAAACTCAGAGTCTTGGCTCCTCAGGGAGAATTTCTCTGCTTCAGGTTCCTTGGATCAAAAAATAGAAATCTTCCAGAAATCAGGTGCTTCTGGACCATGTGAAAGGCTTTCTTTTAAACTTGAATCAGGGGATTATAGGAGTCAGGTTAATTTTTCCTCTGCCTTATCTGCTTGGAGTGAAATACTTCAAATTTAAAACCAGCTTTCTTTTCATAAGCCTCAAATAAATTCTAATTCAATGTATCCAAGTATATGAATCAAAAAAAAAAATTAAAATGACAGTTGATTGTGTTACCTCGCCCAAAGACAGCAGGGGTTTACTCATTCAGCTGAGATCCGAGTTAGTTCACATGACACAGTGACCTAGCCTATCGGGAGGACCAGAACAAGTGCATGTTTCATAAATCTGGGTCTGAGGAAGTGGTGCTCCAGGCATGACATCACTTTCCCAGACATGCCTGATACAGCTATGCTGCTGAGACAGCAAGCAGGCTCACTGGCAAATAAAATTCCACTTCTCATTCTCATCTATATGATGCATAAAGGAGCCCAACACCCAGGGGTAGGCACACTCTTAAAACGGTCTGTAACCGCACAGAGAAGATATGTGAGATTGTTCAAAATGAGTGTGCTCCTTTCACCTGCAATCAGATACTCTCTGGAGAACATGCACTAAGGGTGTCAGGGTCTACGCTGTGGGCATCGTGATGCCTCAACGGGCAGATCTTCTAAAACAGAGAAAGTGAATTCACTGAGTGGTTGCCCAATACAGAATCATCCAAAAAATTGGCAGGTGTATTCAATCCAGAAAACTTAGTTTTTAAGGCTTTGAACTATGCTTGGACTTTTTCATCTATATAAAAGAGCTGTAGTCTTAGAGGAGGGGCACTTCTGAATACAGCTTACATGAATTGGTATGTCTCAGGCATTTCAGTGTGGAGGCTAATATCTCAGACTCCGAGGAGAAGAATTTCTAGAGTCTGAGAGATGACATACAGAGAGGAGAGAAACACAGGAAGTTGGCATCAGAAGTTGAGGCCTGACAGCCATATGAGGAGAAGCAAAACAGCCAGGGACCGTGGACCTTTTCCAGAGGTTTAAATATAATAAAAATGTGATAGTTTTACAGAGGAGTATGTCAAGCAACTTTTGGTTTCCTCTCTATGTGCTATTTCATGCTCAAATATTTTTGTTTGGAGAATATATGCCATTACCCACATGCCATATTAAGATATGAAGACATGAAAGGTCTATATCTAGACATTGAAACAGATACCTCAGGACGGAGAGATGGCTCTGTGGTTAAGAGCACTGTCTGCTCTTTCAAAGGACCCAGGTTCAATTTCCAGCACCCACGTGGCAGGTCACAACTATCTATAACTCCATTTCCACAGATTCTGACACTTTCATACCAATGCTCAGAGAATAAAATAAACTATTTTTTTTAAAGCAACTTAGATACTTCATGAAAGAGCAACACAGCATCATCCTCTAGTGTTCAAAACCTAAAAGATAAGTCCAATGTCACTGACCTATAAGAAACAACAGTGTGAGGAAGAAATCCTATCAACAAAGAAGGAGACTGAAACTCAGAGTGCTAATCAGGGTTCTCCAAGAGCTGTGAGAAAAGTGACGCCTCACAGCCAGCATGCTCTGGTTACCCAAAGCCAAGGCTGTGTGATGAGTGTGGAAGAGTCAGGAAGTCTCCATCTTAACTTTTAATCAATGTTCTACCTACAAGATCATATATTCAGGAGGTATTAAGTGTGTAAACCAGTTAAAGGAGCTGGAAGAGATACTTTTAACTAGAAACTCCAAAGGGTTCTGGACCAGAACACAGTAAGAGCAATAGGAAAGGGTTTATATTTCCTAAAAGACTTGTTTTTAAAAGCCTACAAAATACAATGTACTAATATCTAAGGAAATACGTACCTCACTCATTTTTAATAGTTTATATACAAATCACAAAAAACTGTGCATATTATTTACCATATCCAAGGTGTTTACTTTATCTAAACATGCAAAAGATAGAATGTCCCAGGAACCCTTGCAATGACCATAGTAACACTTAATATTGGTTCTCTTCGTGTTCCCACTATACAGAAAGTTCCTTTTAACTGTCTCCAATCTCTCCATCTTCTACCTCTCTCCAGGTTTAGTGGGCTTCTGCGCATCCTGCATAAACCCATGCTCAGCAAGCATATGTCTTTAGCATAGACTTCAGAGTACTGCAACCAAGATGGGGGAAAAACAACGGGAAGATACTCAGTATAGTTTTCTTTTCCATCCCACCCACAGATTCAGCATCAACCAGATGAAATAGAACTTCTCTCCCGTTTGCATTACAAATTTGACTTGTTGGGAGGCCTTTGACTCTGATCCTACTACTGGGTGATTGGCACAGCATGCAGGATGCCTGGTAAAAACAGTTAACAGTTCTAATAATGCTATGCCAATGTTCCGCCGTATGCTGGCAGGCCAGTGGCTCTCCTGTTTCTTATGTCTTAGCTGACCTCTTGAGACAAAACTCCTTGGCAGCAGAGCCCTGTCTTAGCTGGAGTCCTGTCAAGGTCTCCAATGCCCTCCCTGCCCAAATCCCACTGTTGCCTGAGGGGTACAAGGTTTTAATCAAAGGTTTAATGCCAGGATTCTCAAGAAGGGGCAGGAACCTATCAGAATCACCCAGGGAGGCTTTCCTAATTACAGCACACCCACACACATACACAACCCACCATTTCCACACACAAAGACTGTTTCGCTGCCCTCAGGTGTGTGGGCGAGGGGAAACAGAAGCTGAAACCCTTTGGCTTCAAGCAAGAAGAGCAGAAAAGTTAATCTTCTCTTGATTCAGATGGAAAATACCTCAAAAGAGGAAAATGAAACCTTGTCTCCTAAGGATGAAGCTATAATAAAACCTTAATTAATTTGGACCCCATTAATTCAAACTGTGTGATAATTAGAAAAATGGTTAGGTTAAAGTTTACTTTTCCTCTAGCTAAGGGAAAAGTGGCTGAAGATTACTTTCCTGTACCTGGGAAAAGTGAATTTGCTAAGCAAATTAGTACTTTCAAAGAGAAAAACATCTAATGGGCCAAGCAAGCAAGTAGTTTTGAGACCGTTTTGGTGGTACCTCAGCTGAAAGAGAGCTATTTTAATGATAAATATTCCTATCCAGGCATCAGACCAGCATCCCTGGGCTGTGACAGATGGCTTTCAAGGAATAAAGTTATCAATTCAAACTAATTTAATTATTAAACTCCACATCATCCTGATCTTCCTTTCAGTTAGTCATATTTCTACGGCTTACTGAGCTCAGCCTACCACAAACTCAGAAAGCTTGTTCTGGACATCACACACTGCACATGTGCCCGGGGCCTTTCCTTAGCAGCTGGAAACAAGGTAGGAACACTGCTCCATAGAGACCTGTGTTGCCCGGGGTCAGCACAGGTTGGAACAAAACTCGTTTTCTCAAGTTTTGTAGTTTCATTAGATTGTGGGAAAAAAAAAGAAGAAGAATGGGGAGGCTGGGGTGCTAGCAAGCCCTGTGGTCCCAATATTTGCAGAAATAGAAATACTGGTTTCCATAAGATTCAGCAGTTAGCTTTATGTCAGACCTAAGAGCCTTGAGTCTGTATTTCCAAAACAGTAGAGCATAATTCCAGCAGTTCCTGGACACATGATGCTTTTTCACTGTGGCTTCTAGAACACACTCCTGAACATTCTGCAGCCTCTTCTGAGGTCACTCAGCCAGTTGTGAGCAATTAATTACTAGCCTCTGAATTCTAATAGTTAACTAAAGATTTTCAGTTCCTAATTCTGTTGCCTAATTATTTCAACACATCAAATAGAAATAAGAAAAAAAAGTTATACCCCGTATTCTTATATTTATTCTATTCCATTTGAGTTTTTTACAATTGCTAGCTGAACCCTGTGGCTTTGTGAACTGAAGTTCCTGAATTTGATTTAAAATGTTTTAATTAAGTAAAGTCTCTGCCCTAGGGCTTCCTAAAGCAATTTTCAAAACCTCACAAACAAACAAACATCACAGCAAAGGCCTGACCATTGACAAGCCACAACCATTTCCAGGTGGTCTCTCTAACTTTTCCCAGGCAGAAAAATATTTTGTTTTAATGACAACAGTGAATCATGAAGTTAGGCAATGAAGTAGTGAAGTTATATGCCCTAGGCATGAGAAAGAGAGGGCTCACCACTAAGTCCCTTCAGCTGCTGAGGAACTCATCAAATGCAGCCCTCACTGATCTTGTACCTAATTTAGGCCTAGGGTTGTGTTGAAGTTACTTCCAATTTCCCTGAAAAGTGTTAGGTTTTCATTTTAGGAGCATGCATATGTATCTCCATGTGGTTTAGTGGGGAAGCCCAATGTGGGTCTTGAAGGAGGTATTACTGCAATGTTTCTCAAAGCAGGCATAACAACCTCACAGGAGAACTGAGAAATCCAAATCCTCAGGCCTCTACCCAGATCTTCTGAAAGGGAAATTCTGAGAGCAGAGGCCAATGGCCTATCAAGGCATTCCCAGACATTTCTGATAGGTTCTAATGAAAAAGAACCATTGAGTTAAAACAGAAACTTAGAAATCATGTCTGGAAAGCACTGCATTTTCCTAATCGTTAGTTTCCTTGTCTGCAAAATGATTTTGAAAAGCAGAATTACCTAACTCAAAGAGTTGCTTTCAAGAAAGGCATTTTATGTAAAACTCTTCCTACAGTGTCTAGCAGCATTCAAGATGGAAAAGCACAATTAACTGATCACTAAGCCCACAGCTCTGGGGAGTTGGGAAGCCTTGTTGGGGGAGGAGAATCATCACTATCCCGCTGGAAGGATGGCTCTGAGATGGCCAGACAGAGACCTTTGTCATATTGCCAGTCCTTTGAAGATATGAACAAATCAATTTGTTCTGATTGGTCATTGACACCCAAACATGTGTGCTACGCCTACAGCAAGTAGAGCAGGACATTGTCTGTGGTTAGTGAAAGCTCGGACCACTGTTTGCTGCAATAAGTAAAATACAGCAGTCCCTTGCCCAATAAGGGGCTTGTGCTAATGAACCACTTGGCTTCTGGGGTACAGAGGAGTGAAATCAGAGCAGGGAGCAGCAGGGAGCAGCTGTGAGAGTACAGGGGCAACAGAGCTACGAGCGTGCATAGTGTCTGGGCCCGTGGCCTCTGGAGTTGCCCTGCCTCTCGCTTGTCCTCAGGTGCAGAAGCTTAAGATTATGGAGCCAGCACTGGATCTCCCAGGCCTCAGCCTCAGCGTGCTGTTGCCAGCACTGTGCCCTGACAGCTCTGTCACTGTAACCATGATCGTGTGGAAATTATTGCTGAATGGCTTACTTTTGTTTTGAGCTTTTCAATTCCTACAAGTACACCACTAAAATTTCTAACGTTGCTAAAGTTCCCAAGAACACAGAAAGGATGATGAACATGGGCGAGAGCCAGGTTTTAATTATAACTTTCTGCTCAGTTATTCTGCCTCTACGCCTGCGTTAGAAACATCCTTTGATCCAGTCTCCCACTGGAATGAATTTCTCTAGTACGGGTTTAAAGCTTATATTTGTATTCCACCTGGAATGCTTACAGTGACCAACCATCTCATTTCTCCTCTACCCTTCTGGAATTGGTCCTGTGCCTGCTTCCTGCTCCCCAGTCTGAATTCTTAATTGCCCTTATCTCCCCGAGATCACCTCTGGACCTGCCTGTAAGCAGTCCCTGGAGAGGAGAGCACAGGATGAGAGCAGAGAGTGTTTTCCTCCCATTAGCCGGAATAGCCCTGGGACTGCAAGTCTGCTCCCAGGGAATCAATTGAACCCACACAGCTTCGCGCTCTGCAGTCTTCCGCCCCTACCTGCTTTTCCAATGCCATCTTATCAGTTCCCTTCTGAGCCAATCCATTACATGAAACTGAAGTATACTTCATCTATTAGCTGCTCCTTTAAAATTCTGTTAAGACTTGGGGAACGGAAAAAGGCAGAAAGATAAATGCTCAAAAATGGAAATTTTGGTCATTTTGAGAACGGGGTGTCAAAGTCTGGGTGCTTGAGGAGTTTCATTATATACTTCAAAGTGAAATTAGCACGATTTCTGGGTCTTATTCATCCTTTAGAAATACATATCCAAGCTTATAACATCCCTTCTCCTACACTTAGGAAACTCCTTTTTAAGACTGATTGATCCTCTTATCTCTCACTGAGACTTCTTGGCCTTTGAAGAGCATTTCCTGTGTCATTAAAATTTTCATTTCCAGTTCCTGAGATAGACAACAAATACTACTTCTCTAGTTTTATGGGGCAGTTGGGCCCTTGTCATTAGCAAACACTTCAGCTTTCTGAACTGTCAATTTGTTCGAGAGTATATCAAAGGAGCTAATTAGGCTGCGAGTCCTGCTTGGCGCGTTTGGCCTTGGTAAAACAGCTCCGTTACAAATTGGGTGGGCTGTGTTGTTCTCAGGCCACAGCAGACTCTATAATACATGATGATTAGAATAGACAGGTTTCCTAGGCCACTTGGGTGTCTTTATCAAACATATTCTCAGACTTGATCAGCATAAATGTGAGAGAAAGACAGAGTTAAACTGCATGGACTTTTTTGTATTTCGTTTATCTCATCATCACTGTAAATAGAAGGGAGAGAAGAACCAATTATGTTCTCCAAAGAAATGGCTTTTCTCCACTGCGGTAGTTTCACTTCTGGAACCAGTCATAGCTTCCACGTCAGGCTGACTAGCAAGTCCTTCATGCTCACACTGCTGGTTATCCATGCTCACACCAGTAGTCACCCATGCTCAGACTTTCTCTGAAGCTACAAGACGAGGCCACTTTGAGGAAATTGTGACTTTTGAAATGCACCTTGCTCACTATCACAACATCAGCGGGTTTTCTTGGTGTTCTTTCCCATAGGATGTTTTGAGCAACTTGAGCAACAGACAGGGAACAAGGACAAAGCTCCAACCCTGCCCACAGCACAAACCACTCAAGGTTTCACTCAGCATCAGGCAACTTCCTAAGCAAAATCAACAAAACTTTTCATTTCCTAATTTCCTGTGACCTTCATCTTATGTCACAATTAACTATTGTTAACTTACTGGCACTCACCACAAAAATAGTAAAATGATAGCATTCCTAAGAAAAAGAGACCAGAAAAGACTTATGGTTCATTGTTGGGGGGGGGGGAGCACAAAGTACCTTCAAGCTGTGGGCCTTTTTCTTTTTCTATAAAGACAACCAGACTAGGAAAGAAAGAGGAGTTATCTGAGATCTACCTCACTCCACAGCCCCTTCACAGCCTCAAGAGAAAAGAAGGGGCAGCTTTCAGCTGAGAAACCAGGGATCCTGATGCTGCCGTGGTGGTTCAGGTGTCTATGTAGTGTCAGCATCTCAGGATAAACTATATGGCAACAGCAAATGACCTCTGAAGAGCCCATTTCTCCAAACTGCTTCAATTTATAGCCACAATTGGCCATTTCTCCTTCATGGGAATACGGTAGTTTTCTTTACCATTTTGAAAAATGAAGAGGATTTTTAAGTGATTTTTGAAAACTCCTTTCCACATGGGCCTTCTTTAGGAGGCATCATCTCCAGGCTCACACTCTATCGGTTTCTGTTCAGGGCCAAGGAAAACCATACCTTTCCCTGGCAGCTAGACTAACACACTGGCTGGGTGCCTGCAGATCTATACCTCTTCATCTGTGATTTTAAACACAACCTACCTCCTGTCCACACCATTTTTCTTGCTCCTAGGGGGAGAAAATGGAAAAGAGACATGCCATCTACAATTGTTGTCATATTAAATATTTGTACTCCTAATTCCTTCACAACACAAGTAGTATTGTTTTGAAAGAAAGCTTTATTTCTCTCATATATATTCACTTGACTTCATAGAGTAAGATTCTGCTACTTTTGAGAAATAGTTTAGGAACAATCATTTTTCAAGAACTCTAAGAAAAAGGGTAACATCGTTAGCCTTTTCTCTTTTTTTTTTTCCAGTGCACGATTCTTTTTTTATTTTTTTTAATTTTTTTATTAATTACACTTTATTCATTTTGTATCCCCCCATAAGCCCCTCCCTCCTCCCCTCCCGATCCCACCCTCCCTCCCCTTACTGCATGCATGTCACTCCCCAAGTCCACTGATAGGGGAGGTTCTCCTCTTCTTTCTGATCTTAGTCTATCAGTTCTCATCAAAAGTGGCTGCATTGTCCTCTACTGTGGCCTGGTAAGGCTGCTCCCCCCTCAGGGGGAAGTGATCAACGAGCAGGCCAATCAGATTATGTCAGAGGCAGTCCCTCTTCCCATTACTATGTAAACCACTTGGACACTGAACTGCCATGGGCTACACCTGTGCAGGGGTTCCAGGTCATCTCCACGAATAGTCCTTGGTTGGAGTATGATTTTCTGGGAAGTTCCCTGTGTTCAAATTATCTTGTTCTGTTGCTCTCCTTGTGGAGTTCCTGTCCCCTCCAGCTCTTACTATTTCCCACTTCTTACATAAAATTCCATTCACTCTGCCCATCAGTTGGCCATCAGGCTCAGCATCTGCTTTGACAGTCTATACTGCAGAAGCTTTCAGAGGCCCTCTGTGGCAGGTTTCAAGGTTGTTTCCTGTTTTCTTCTGGCTTTCAGAGGCCCTCTGTAGCAGGTTCCGAGGTTGTTTCCTATTTTCTTTTTCTTCTGATGTCCATCCTCTTTGCCTTTCAGGATGGAGATTGAACCTTTTAGTTAGGGTCCTCTCTTTTGCTTAGTTTGTTTAGATGTACAGATTTTAGTGGGTTAATTTATATTGTATGTTTATATGAGTGAGTATATACCATGCATGTCTTTTTGCTTCTGGGAAAACTCACTCAGGATGATCCTTTCCAGGTCCCACCATTTACCTGCAAATTTCATGATTTCCTTATTTTTCATTGCTGAGTAATACTCCATTGTATAGATGTACCACAGTTTCTGCATCCATTCTTCAGTTGAGGGGCATCTGGGTTGTTTCCAGCTTCTGGCTATTACAAATAAAGCTGCTACAAACATGGTTGAGCAAATGTCCTTTTTGTGTACTTGCGCCTCTTTTGGGTATATGCCTAGGAGTGGTATGGCTGGATCTTGAGGAAGCGCTATTCCTAGTTGTCTGAGAAAGCGCCAGATTGATTTCCAGAGTGGTTGTACCAGTTTACATTCCCACCAGCAGTGGAGAAGGGTTCCCCTTTCTCCACAACTTCTCCAGCATGTGTTGTCCCTTGAGTTTTTCATCTTGGCCATTCTGATGGGTGTAAGGTGAAATCTCAGGGTTGTTTTGATTTGCATTTCCCTAATGGCTAATGAGGTTGAGCATTTCTTTAAGTGCTTCTCTGCCATTCGATATTCCTCTGCAGAGAATCCTCTCTTTAGCTCTGTTCCCCATTTTTTAAGTGGATTACTTGGTTTGTTGCTTTTCAGCTTGTTTAGTTCTTTATATATATTGGATATGAGTCCTCTGTCAGATGGTGTAACCCTAACCAAGCAAGTCAAAGACTTGTGTGAAAAAAATTTCAAGTCTCTGAAGAAAGAATTAGAGGAAGATATGAGAAGATGGAAAGATCTCCCATGCTCATGGCTTGGCAGGATTAACATAGTAAAAATGGCCATCTTACCAAAAGCAATCTACAGATTTAACGCAATTCCCATCAAATTGCCAACACAATTCTTTACAGACCTGGAAAGAAAAAGTCTCAACTTCGTATGGAATAACAAGAAACCGAGAATTGCCTTTTCTCTTATCCCATGGTTTGCACGGGAGATTTTACTAGAACATTTTCCCCCATAGGATTCCTTCTCTGTTGTTCCTATATTGTTAGACAATTTCCTAATGTAAGCACTATAAAGAAGCACTTGTTCTATATTCATAGTTAGCTTCCAGACGTTCTGATTTCAAAAACATACAACTGCTCTGATTTTATATTAAGCTGCTTGGGTAAATGTCTGCAAAGATGATGTCTACTCATTGTGTTACTTTAGTGTTTTGTATCCATACAAAAGCATTTATGGATTAATTAATAATCATGAATGATTATTGAATCATTACATGCCCTATGTTCTATCAAAATTATTTTGACCTTTTAAAATAGACTTCTTCTGCTGTCATCAATTCATTCACACTCTTGAAGTTCTAGTTGTTAAATAAAGGAACTCTTGACAATGGCATTAAAGAAAATGTAGACTGAATTCAAATAGCAACCTATCCATTTTTGACTGGCGATATTGGAAGTAAAAGTGGGAAATATAATGCTTGAATGAGAAGGTTGTTCTCAGAACCAGAACTAATGTGTTTTAAGTGCCTGTTGCATGGTAATCATTCGGTATGTAGAGTGACTGTTGGCTCTGCACTGAGAAACAGCAGGTAGAATGAACCCTGGGTATCTGCCATGTTCACCAGCTCCTGATCAGAGTGCCCATCATCCCTAGGCATGATTTTTTTTTCCTGAGACCTTTTCATCCTTCCTAGAGAGTCAAATTGAGGTTTCGCATCTGAATCTAAGCTGGTCCTACAGGTTGGCCAGCAGTCTGTGGCATTACCTATCAATATAACAGCAAGACCAGAGTAAACAGTAGCATTCTATCTGCTCTAAGAATCTTCTCTCCTGTGAAGTTTCCCAAAGACGATGAGCTGCAGAGCAGGTGTGTGGGGCCTGTGGAAAGTAGGTTGGTATATATAAGGAAAGTCATGTGAAATGGAGTCCAGGACAGGTAGGAAGCATAGGGAGCAATGGACAAGCCCACTCTACTGAACTACCTTAGTGAGTGGTACTCGCTTCTCATGGGTCAGATCACCTAGATGTCGGCTGTGAGCAGCCAATTGCCTGTGTCTTTTTATTTCCCGTTGCATTTAACCTTTGTCGTAAATCCTCTCCATGGAATTGACCTCTGTTCCCTGTGACCAGCTTGAACATCATCAAGTGGTGACAGAGGGTAGAGGCTACAAAGCTAAATGGAGGTGCTGACCTAGAGCAGTCTCTTACCTTCCTGTCAGCTCTTTGTTCTTTACCCTTTGGCTTTCATCTCCTCTCCAGCTAATCAATTCTAGTGTTAGAACGGACCTTGAAGGCCATTCTCACCACCTCACCATAAGTACAGTCATTCAGTCCTGACCTGGATCTTTCCTAATCCTACCTCACCTCTCTCCTTTGGAAACTTTACCTCTCCCTTCTGCAGAAGGATCATTGAATCCAACTGCACGCAAACCCTTCCCTAAGAGGCTGAGTTTCTGAAAAAGCCTGCCTTCCAGCCTCTGTCATTTTTCTTATTTATTCAGCCAACAAGTGAGAACAAATATGAAGCTCAGCTCATAATTTATCTCTTCAAAGTCTTTGCTCTTGAAAGGGAGAGAACAAGATTGAGAGGAACAGGCAGCACTCTCCTCAACCCCACCCCTCTTACTCATTCTTTCCTGGCTGCCCCTCAAGAACATTCGCAGTTGTTTTTCCTCTTTCTCCCACATTCTGTCCTCAGAGTGTCTCACGGTTTCTTGTATCCAGCTTTCCAGGGTCTGCTGCTCATTTTCCTGTAGAATTCTCTTCATTGTTGTTGTCAGCACCAGGTGTGATACACACGTATCTTAGTTTACTTTCTGCTTCTCCCATAAAATAGAAGCTTCAGAGACCAACATCTTGCTTGTCCCCTGTGGTAACTCAGTGCCAGGGTCCTAACAGGTACTCAGTAAATACCTATTAATAAAGCAAGAACATATCCTTCCCAGTGATTTTGTCTGCCTGAAATTCCATTGATTTTTTTCCCACTTGACTTTTTGTTGTTGTTTGACTTTTTCTCTTTTTCTTGACCCATCTAGAAGATTCTATTAACAACTCTAAGCTTCCCTGAATCCTTCATATATATTCCCTTATATACATCAACTCAGAAGTCTTTATTTTACTTTTAAAAAATAACCTCTAGCTATGCACTTCATTATGAGTGCTTGAAGTCACATTACACAGTCCTGGGTGCCCTGCTCAGATCTCTATAGACAAGAAAAGAAACTTAGACTCTCACTATCTCCACATTAGAACTGCTTTTCTTGCACTGGCTGACCTAGTTCTTCATTCTGGGGCAAATGTTAAGCCACTTAATATCCCTTCATTAAGAAAAATAAGTCATGGAGCTGGAGACAGGGCTCAGTGGCTAATTGTGTGTTCTTGAAGAGGACTGGAGTTGAGTTCCCAGCATCCATGTCCAGGGGACTTAATGCCTTCCTCTGGCCTCTGAGGATAATTGCCATTATATGGCCATATCCTCATGTGGACACAGACACACACACGTAATTTACAACTAAGTGTATTTTTTAAAGCTAAGTCATATTAAACTGATCAATACCAAGATGATATGAGTTATCAATATCTACAACCCATGAACCATTCCTTGCATTCCAATCAAGGAGTATATTATTCCAAAGTTATTTCCTGTTTCTAAATGTATATTGGGTTATGAGGAACAGCTTACTGAGGTAGCTTCTTTCCTACCACAACTTCGGATCTTTTTCCAATATTTTGTTTCATTTCCTTTCTCTATAAAATAACATCTACCAGAGAGAGAGAGAAGGCTCAGACAATAGAGAACAAGAGAGAAATAGAACAACATGGACACTTGTTTAGCCATTTCTATCCACAAGTCTCTCAACTTGTACCTTTGTCCTAACAGTCTGAATGTGCAGCACACTGTTCATGTACATACATGGCTGATCCTCAGAGCCTCATGTATGACATGGAAACTTGGTTAAGTTATCATCCTTAATTATCTGGCATATGCATTTAGTGAAAAAAAATTTTTGGTTTTTAGAAGACTCAATGGTGCTGCTCTTCTATAACAGCGT
Organism: Psammomys obesus; assembly: GCF_907164565.1. Classification (NCBI taxonomy): domain Eukaryota; kingdom Metazoa; phylum Chordata; class Mammalia; order Rodentia; family Muridae; genus Psammomys; species Psammomys obesus. Next base: position 5,944,268 of record NW_026585797.1, read on the forward strand.
TAATTACTTCAGCTGAGAGAAGGAGAGATAAAAAGTTAAATTATCTGAATTCAGGGTCAATAAAATGAAGTCATAAATGAGAGAGTCTGGACAAAAAATAAAAAAGAAGTCTTACAGTCCTCCACAGAGTGTGAGAAAGTCTCCAGGTGAACAGGTTTTGCATTCTAAAATCAGATTTACCTATTTCACTTGTAATTTGCACTTGGAAAATCCTCACATCTATAACAAAGTAATTTGTAGAGGCTTAAAAAGCCAGCCCATGGACACAAGTAATCACCAAGGACCACTAAAGAAACAAAAGATTTCATGCTCCTAAGGCCCTTGTGGGAGAACCTAGGCACAGCCAGAGTAGTGAATGGTTGTTAGAACCCAGTCTCCTCTGTGCTTGAAGAACCTGGGCAGCACACGGCTCCAGTCATTCACTGTGTGGGGCACCTCCTGAACTTTGTCCCGCCATCCTGCCTTCAATTAGGTACACTAACTGTCCTTGATGCCTCCAGCTCTCCTGTTTCCTTCAACAAAATCAGGTGAGTCCAAATCCCTCTATTTGGTAGCACTTGAACTGAGTGTAGGGGCTCATTCATACCTGTTATCCCAGAACTCTGCACGAGGAGACCAGAGGATTGTGAACTTGAAGGCAGTCTAGATGACACAGCAAGGTAAACACTGGAGGGGGGTGTGAGAGGGAGAGAGAGAGAGAGAGAGAGAGATGAGAGAGAAAGGGAGGGACAGGAAGAGGGAGAGGGAAGAGAGATCTTCAAAATCGATTGTATAGATGTATAGATGTATAGCTACTTCATGACCTTCAAACAACAAAAATATAGAAACCATAAAAGTGCAATGAAAGCATTATCCAAAACTGGTGTGTGCGTGTGTGTATGTGTGTGCGTGTGTGTGTGTGTGTGTGTGTGTGTGCGTGTGTGTGTGTATCATATATGCTGTTTCTTATGCCATCATATAGTTTAGGCCTCTGCCACCTCTAAATTAGACAATTGTCAATTCTTACTTAGCCTCCTATCTGTCTCTCACTGATAACATCAATATCTTTCAACCCATCTTCCCCAGTATTAAGCAAGCTTTATAGAATACAAGTGGAGAATACAAATTCTAGTCTATGAAGCCAGGCAATATGACACATAAAAACCTCTGAAAACTGCTGAGTATAAATTTTCACAATTCAGGATTCAGAAAAGTAATGATATATCTAGTCAAAGAAATTTTTAAATGAGTTTTGCTGCTGCTTATAGTGGACATAAGCAGGTCAAGATGTCATAGCTAATGTATTTTTAGCTACTATACACTGCTATGGTGCCTTGTATTTATGTTGCTCTGTTCAAATATTCACATTGTTCTCATTGCTTCCTAGCAAAAATATGTACTCAAACCAAAATAATCTATTTTTTCAATCAAAACTCAAATCAGTAGTTTGAAAATAACAATGAAATGTTAATTTTTATTTTTATTTTGCATTTAAAATCTAACAGGAGTTTGATTGGCCATCTTTGCCCATATATGCTAGAAACCAGTCGGAGAAAGAAGGCTTCAGCAAGAAAGGAGATACCTTTGAACACCACTTGGGATAGACAAAATCAAATCCTTGCTCAGACCATCAGATTCACAGGATCTAGGTGAACCAGAAACTCATAATTTCTAAACATTCCAGAGATGTCAAGACAATGAATCAGTGAATGTACTGTGTTTCAGTGATAGTGATAGGACATCAGTTTCTAACACTTCAAAATGAAAAATCATTACTACTTCAATCTATTTTTCACAGAATAATGAAATAAGAAGGGAAATCTGGAAAAAGAATGGGTAGTCTTCCTACTTGGAAAACAGCCACTGAGACTGAGGGTTCAGCAAGAGTCTAGCTGTCTGGTGTGCACGCCCCCAGTCTCTGATCTCTCAAAAGCTGTCTGCTTTCCCAGGCCTGACACATGGACAGTGAGCTCAGCGTCTCCTAGGCAGGGCTGACTGCCTTTGCAGTGGATATCATGCTCAAATCGGGAAATCCAGGCTCACTACTGAAAAGCTGGACTTGACTCAGGCCTGCTCTCACTTTGGTCCTCCTTAAGGTTTTTTTGTCTTCATCTTCCCTGTAAGCAGTCAGCATATTCCCAGGTTTCAGCTACCTGCCACCAAAGGTAACACTTCCTCCTCCTTCTCTCTCTCCCTCTACCTCCCCTACTCCTACCCAACATTTTTCCTCCCTTCCTCCTTAGCTCTCATTGAAACGGTCCATTTAGTTTAGATGAAAAAGTCTGAGAGCCTTTGAAAGAGAAGGTAAATTAATTCAAACCATAAATAATGGTGATCTCAACTTCTCAACTTTTAGCTTCAATCTGTGCTCTGGATAACCTCACCTTTGAAGGAGAAATCTTTCATCCATGCATTGTGTGTTTATTTCAGGTCCTGAGATTCAACTACTTCTACATTGATGGACACTAACCAAATGACCTGATGCAGGAAGAGTGGATAAAAGAAAACAGCTAATAAGACCACATTTTTAAAGCATGATCTTTAACTTACTTATAGGTAGTTGAGGCCAGAGTGATCTTCTAAAACCCTGATCTAGTCACTGCTACTAATTAGTTAAATTAGAAAAATTAGTTCCTGCTACTAATCCTCTGCAACACTCCCTTTTCTTCACCATGTAATACAGCTTACAGATGAGTTATGACACAGACATAACTTACGTCTCCAGTGCAGCTCCCATGTATTTCTGCATGTATTCCTTACTGGCACTGCCCCAAATACACCAGCTCTAGAAGATGATGAATACATCCACCAGGGGTCTGGAGCACTGAGCAAAGTTGCTATTACAAACATAAGTTCTTCTGAAATGCGCATGCTTGTATGGATAAACTTGCACATCTTATACAAATATCCGGAACTGACAGTTCCTGGTGCGTTTCAAGGCTATCTTGAGTATTTCTTTATTCTCACGGCTTGTGAAAACACCCACCATCAGTTAGGCGTTTAGTGAGTGCCACCAAATGCAGGAGTGAAGTCCTGTCTGTTCTGTGCCTTGGTGACAGCCCAAGAAGTGGGGCCGATCTGATCGCCATATCCCAGGACACTCATGAGCTGTAAAAACAATCCTCTGCTTGGCTGCTTCCTGAACTAGCAACCCAAGACTACTGTATTCTGTAAGCACCTGAAGAAAAATGTGTTATGATTATTTGTCTGCCTTAACATCCTCCATGTAAGATGGGAAACCCCAGGGTATCGTCAGTGTTTGGGTCTCCTTAGGAGCTCCAGCTGCTCTGTGTGAGATCTGAAAGAGCACAACATTAGATGAACAAATGCCTGAGTCAATGGGTCTTGAAATAGTCACACGGCTGCCACCATAGGACGTTTCTTCTGATCCGCAGTACACACATGTCACAATAAGGTAACAAAAGCCAGTGGTGTGCCTTTGCTCAACCCTCATTACTGATCCTTCCAGAAAATCTGAACATAATGAAGCTATGGCCAGGGTACCTCTGATGCAAAAAGTCACTTCTTAAGATTTCCTTTGCACCAATACCTACTCGGCACTAGGATTTCTCACTTCTCTATGAAACACACTTAAGCAGTCATGTATGCAAAGACTCCTTCCCAACCAGCAGCTATATAGTCTGCTCCTCAGGACCACCATGACCAATGCCAGAACATGCATCCTGTTGTCAACTTTATGCCTAGCACAACTGAGCGTTGAAACATTCCTATGAAATTAAACACCAATGAATTAGTCTGCCATTCCCAGTATTTTCTGCATTATAAACACCACAGGCAAATGATGGGATCTCGAAAAGATCATCCTGAGTTAGGTATCCCAGGAGCAGAAAGACACACACAGTATATACTCACTTATAAATGGATACTAGACCTATAAGATACAATAAAGATACTAAAAATCTGTACACCTAAAGAAGATAAATCAGAAAGAGGACCCAGGGTAAGATGATCAATCCTCACTTAGAAAGACAATGGGAAATAGGAGAAAACAAGTAACAGGACAGGAGCCTACCACAGATGGCCTCTGAAAGACTACCTAGCAGTGTATCAAAGCAGATGCTGAGACTCATAACCAAACCTTCGGCAGTGTGCAGGGAATCATATGAAAGAAGGGGGAGTTAGTATGATCTGGAGAGGACCAAATATATCTGGGCACAGGGCTCTTTTCTGAGACTGTTTCTCCAACCAAGGACCATGTATGGATATAACCTAGAACCCCTGCTCAGATGCAGCACATGGTAGCTCAGTATCCAAGTCAGTTCTCTAGTAAGGGGAACAGGGACTATTTCTGACATGAACTCAATGGCTGGCTCTTTGACCTCTCCCTCCCCAGCCCCCAGGGAGGAGCAGCCTTTTGCTAGGCCACAGAGGAGGACATTGCAGCCAGTCCTGAAGATACCTGATAAGCTAGGGTCAGAAGAAAGGGGAGGAAGACCTCTCCTATCAGTGGACTTGGAAAGTGGCAGGGAGAAGATGAGGGAGGGAGGGTGAGATTGAGAGGGAATGAGGGAGGGGGCTACGGCTGGGATACAAAGTAAATAACCTGTGATTAATATAAAAAAATAAAAATTATAAAAAAAACACCAAAAGGCATAGGCAGTGGCTGGTGTGGGGTGGGCTACAGTACATAGACTAACAGCCATCTCTCCTGCAGAGCATAGGACTCAGCACCACAGAAACCCTTCCAGCATTCCTGTGTCCTCTGTAAGCTGTGACGCTTTGGGGAACCTGGAAATTGTTTTTCTGCCAAGAACAGAGAGGGTGGGGGAGGTGTGACTGCTAACCTTAGAGCAAGCACAAAAGTGCCATTCTCTCATCCAGTAAAACACTTAGCTCTTTAGCGCTAATTCTCCGCTCTCCTCACCTACTTGGTAAACACAGCATGGATGACTTTGCTTCTTATCAGCAACAAACGGGACCTGCCTTTGTTGAAGCACTGTCAATCAGCAGGCTTTCCATGTATAAACTCAGTGATATGCCCAACTGAGAAAAGACATTGTTCCTCTGTGTCAGAAACAAAACACACACACACACACACACACACACACACACACACACACACACACA
>NW_026585797.1:5949344-5960911 GCF_907164565.1 Psammomys obesus
CACACACACACACACACACACACACACACACACACACACACACACACTGAAAAGCCAAAAAGACTCTTACATATGCTACAACCTGGAGTTCATTTACTCTGCCAGACAGAATGAGATTAAAAACCAATGGAGGTCAAGACTATTAACATAACATTTGCATGAAAGGGCATTTTGCCTGTTAGGATCAAGTCAGAGGACACCTCTGCAATCGCCCTGCTTGTTTCTACCGCGTCCTGTAAACACTGACATTAGCTGCAGCCACAGTGGCCTTCCCTTCAGTCAACAGCTTTATCTTTGATTAGGAACAAAAACATGAAATTTAGAAATCTTAGTTGTCAATGAAGTTCTTATTTTCACTCCTGCCTGATTGTGACATTCCCAAAGCCTTGACTTGACTTCCCTTTAGAGTCCTTCTGCTGCTCATTTTCAAAGCACATGACTGACAGCTCCTTGCTCACAGGGCACTTTCAGGAGCAGCACATTAGATTTAACAAAGCAAGCCCTTGATCACCTCAGAATGAGGAGATGTGAGCACTAGTCCAGAAGACGAGATCAAAGAACGGTCATCATGTCGTGAAAAAGCTCCTTCCTCAGATTCAGGCAGTAACGCCTCTTAGGTTGACTCCACGTTTTCAGTTCTAAGAGCATTTTCTAGACAAGATTTACCATGGTTCACTTTTGTTTCTGATGCAGGTAAATAACAAATTTGAAAGTCATATGAAGCTTTGAGTATGGGCCTGAGGGCCGCTAATTTGAGAGACAGTAAAGAGATGCATGATGGGGGTAGAGTGAGGACAGGGAAGGGGCAATGATGTCATTTTATTATAATTTCAAATAAAATTGTAAATTATTATTAAAAATTCTTAATAAAATTTATATATCTATCCCTGTCTTTCCACATAAGGGAAGCACTTCTCCTTCCATGTCTCTGCTTTCTTCCCTATCTGCACAAAGGTCTCTACCTTCAAATCTCAACCAGCCCCTCCCTGCCCCTGACCCCAGCAAGAGGAGTATGCCTGTGTTATGAGTGTTCATGGCATCACCAAGCTTCATGCACAGCTGTCTGTTTTGCCTTTGTTTCTGATTTACTTAAACTGATCTTACATAATAATTACTTTTTAATTTCCACCTCTCCTGTGGACTCTGAGCTCTGTCAAGGAAGATTTTTGTCACCATCTTTTCATCAGGATTATCAGGATTTAGCCTGGGGCAAAATCATGGAATGAATGAATTTTTAGTAGAAAACATCTTGAAAAGAACAGAACAGTACTTACTCCGAAGGACAATGAAGTTGTTTATTTTAAGCACTCTGGATATATGTGTTGGCAATGTTTTATGCTAGACTCAATATGTCACTTGAGAATTTTCCATTGAGCTGACTTACCCCTCAGGTTAATTTTAAATTTGAACATTATTTATTGCACTGTTCTTATTGCCTTGTTATGATTCTATTATTTCGTTGCAGCGAGGGAAATCTTGAATAATGATATATTTTAAAATACTACTGTGACTACAACACTTGAGTTTAGGTGACACTTGAGAAGAACAGCCCAGAGCAGCATGGACTGCAATACCAATGCCTCAGTGCAAAATACTAGAGGCATCAAAGCCATGGGTGGGAGGTTCCTTAAGAAGACACTGGAAGAAAAGGTAGTCATCTTATTATTTTTTAAACCAACAGAAACTTGTTGTGTACTAACTATCCAACATTGTAAACTGGATTTCTAGATACTAAGACAAATTGCAGACTCAGTATTAAAGGACATAAACATCTCCACTGAAAAACAGGCAAAGAAAGAGCTCTCCAAGCTCTGCTGTGAAGGGACAGAAGGCAGACCAGCCCTTCCAGGGAACTGCTGGAATGGTGAGCATTCCAGAAGAAAGACTTCAAGACAGAGGTCAACCTTTATACAAAATTAACTCCAAACAGATCATGAAGCTAAAAGCCAAGTGAAAGATTATGAATACTCAGAAGAAAACACTTAAGAAAAACTTTGTGGTCTTGAGTTGGAAAATGGGTATTTATGATATCAAAAATATGATCTGTAAATGATAAAATTAATTTTGTACAATGAAAGCTGCACATGTGTATGAAAGCACCATAGTGAAACCTATTATTTTATACGGTAAGTTAAAAATTTTAAATGTTAAATCTAAAATTGATAATTTGAATTTTGGTTTTGTGAAAAATAAATGTATGAGTATCAACACCACTTACCATGGACCATGCTCAGCATTAAGAGTCACTTTTCCCTCTTTTGAGACAATTTTTAAAAACTTTTAACAAGTTTCAATATACCACATTACACAAGCCTCCTAAATTAGAATGAGAAAGTCAATTTGATATTAACTCTTCAAGTCTTTAGCAATATATATATATGTATATATATTTTTTATATATATATATATGAAAATGGTCTTTGATAAGTATATATATACTTATCATTTTCTCTAAAGATCATAAAATATCATTCCTTTCCTTATGAGTCTGCTGCTCAACCTTGGCCTGCAGATCTCATACAGACTAATAAAAATTAAGCAAAAAAACAGAAGAATCACACAAAAGGAAACAAGTTTCCACTAGTAACAGATAAGGAAGTTGTCCTTATCCACCTGCAGCACTCTGGACTCTTGTTTGACGATCCCACTGCTGCACCCGCGCCAGCGCTTCCACTGTTAGTCTCTGACCTGCCCATCAATCCTCAGCGAACGTCGAACATTATACTTCCAACGTTGTGGAGACGCAATGTTTGTTTCTAGCCACTAGTCAGGGAGGATTGCTTTCATTCAATTAGTAAAGGAGGGGTTTCCGTGTCAGGCTTCCCGGGTTTGAGCTTATGCCCACAGACAACCTTCAGATCTCTTGATGGAAGAACAATGCATTCACCAAAAGCCTTGGTGGAATTTTCCTGTAAAACCGCATTGGCCTATCGTGTTCTTTATGGAAGTGATAAAATACGAATTCTAATTCAGCAATAATAGCGATACTTTAAAAGTTTACTTTTCATCTTATGCTGTTTTCTTTTTTAATACATTTTGCATTTTTCCAGGAGTTACAAATTGTACCTAATATCACAATAACCTTATCTCTGCTCTGTCTTCTCGCTTGCTTCATACCTCCTCTTCTTTCAAAATGGTAATGTGCCCTCTGGAGAATGTGTCCCACTGGAGGGCATGTCGTCCTGGAGGGCATGTCCCACTGGAAAATGGGTAACACTGGAGAATGTGCCCCCCTGGAGAATATGTCCCAGTGGAGGACATGTCCCACTAGAGGACATGTCCCACTAGAGAATGTGTCCCACTGAAGAATGTGTCTGTGTCTTTTTAAAAGACCAACTTGCTCCTATTTTCTTATATTGTGCTGTCATTTTCTATGTCATTTAAAAAAAAATCTTCTTTCCATTGTTCCCATTCAGTTTATGTTATTACTGCTTGGAAATAAACTTACTTCCAGCACAAGAAATGTAGCTCATTAACTTTTTTATCTTTTTAATAAATAGTACAAGTCTATAAAGTTGTAGGCATTTTTTAAGAACAAGATATCCTCCACAAATTATCAAATACATCATTGTCATCAATATTCAGCCCAAAGTTTGCTGATTTTATATCTTATTTGTTTATAGCATGACCTTTTAAAAAGATTATTTTATTACTACTGGTCAGAGTATAGACTTGCTTGGGGATATCTTTCACTTACAAATTAAATGTAATTGATTTTTTGTCAGTTCTCTCAACATGCTGGCATTTTATTGTCCATCCTTTCCTACACCTATAGACTGTCATGTGTCCTGACCTTGGACTCCCCGAGTTGATTCATCAAGCCCTGCTGCCTTGGCTGGCAATGGAGACTCATCTCTCCAATTCTGGCTTTGTTCCCTAGTGCACCACTGTCCTCTGTGCATAATTTTAGCTCTTCTTCAAGTTTTCCAGTTTTGAAAGATTTTCTTAACTTCCCTGTGAGCTAAGCAATGCATTTTGAAGATATTTGCTGTAATAGAATTCATTTGGGTAAGTACAAGTCTTTATAGGACTCTCTCTCTTTCAAGCCAGGAGCAGAAACATGAGCTAAATCTGCTTTAAGATTGTCATGTCACCCAACAACTTTAATTTTTGTTGCTATTCCTTGAATACCTAAAAAGTTTTCTTTTGAGAATTTACTGTCTAATATCTGTTAATTAGACTTACTGTGCTTATTTTGTCATCAAGGTCTCCTATGTTGATACTTCCTGTCAGGTTAACTGATTATGGAATGAAATGAATATCTCTTTCTATACATTCTGTACATTTATTTTCAGTCCCTTCTTATCTGCATTTTACTAATTGATGCCATGTAATTTGGTACATATATCTTAACTGCTGATTTATAAAATATCTTTCTTCATGTGTAACGATTTTGCCTTAAATTTAATGCAATATAGTATAAATTAAAAACAAACTTTAGGAGAAAAAATCTTGATGTTGACTTTTTTGGAGTTTGTATGGAAGCTGTAATGATGGTGGTGTGTGTGTGTGTGTGTTGTAGGGGGTACATGTGTGTGTGTGTGTGTGTCTGTGTGTGTGTGTGTTTTTATGGTGTTATATATATATCTGAATCTAGTGACTCTGTATTCTGATCTGGTGAAAAGAAATTATTTTTAGTGCTGATTTTCTTCTAATTGTTTTTCTTGATTGTCATTTCAATTGTAACATTCTGCTTATAATTCCCCAGATGTCACGCTAGAAAAATATCTTCTCTATTTACCATTCAGCTTTTTCAAATATGAATACAGAGAAGCCACCATACTTTAAAGCTGGATCTCTAAGATACAACTTTTAAATGATGTTTTATCTTCCCTGTTAACTTAATTGAAGAAAGCCAAATTTAACCTATTGTAAATTCATGACCATCAATGAAATAGTCCAGCACCTTCTGCATTTATTTTGTTGTAAGTCATGGTGGGAAAGCTGATTCCACAGCTCTGACCCATAGGAAATAAGATCACTTTGAGTCCAAGAGATCCAGCCTTTCAATGTGCCTGTGACGTAATAATTAGCAAGCTAATTTTGTGTTACTGATTCATTGGAACAAATATATTTTGAGACATTTGTTCTTTCCAGTTACTAGTCCTGGGCTCTGTCCAATTGTGTTTCAGTGGCCCTGTCTGGAACTCTTTCTTTTAGAATGTCACTTTGCTTTCTGATTCCTCTAATTTTTTTCATGCCTGGGATTTCTTTCAGTGTTCTGATCATTCGCTGTCACCATTTCAGGTCCCTTATGTTCTTCGCCTCACAAGTGTGCTGAGCACTTTACATTTCTGCCTGGAGAACAGACTAAGTATGGCTTCTGAGATACTTCCTACATCATTTACTCCCAAATTTGTTTGGTTTTTTTCAGCTCTATAGTCCATAACCATTGTTTTCTTTTGCCCAATAAGTCAGATGACGCTCATAAAATTTATAGACCAAGAAGTACATTTAAAGGTACTGACCCATGTAAAGCCAATATTATTTTCTCACTATTCCCATGATGAGATATCTGTGACCAAGGTTCTAGGATAAATGCAGGTACCGTAGATTGCAACCTGGTCAGTCAGAATTGGAATATTGAAAATGTAACTGCACCCTGACAAACTGTTAAGTCGATTAGAATTATAGGTTTATATACAACTAAGAGAAACAAGATACAGGAAGAACCAAAAATAAGCCTGCCACATCCCTAGTCAATATTTTTTACATGAAAAATAAGGATTTTCTTTTAAATTGGAAGTGTTTTCTTTTTACTTTTTCAAAATTTTTATTTATTAATTATCACAATTTATTCATTTTGTATTCCAGCTGTAGCCCCCTCTCTCGACTCCTCCCAGCCCCACCTACCCTCCCTCCCTCTTTTCTCCATAAGTCCCTTTCTGGTTTTGTTTGCTTGGTTTTTTTTTTTTCATTTATTTGTTTTGCTGAGACAGTTTCTCTGTATAGACTTCACAGTCCTGGACTCACTTTGTAGACCAGACTGGCCTCGATCTCATAGAGATCCACCTGCCTCTGCCTCCTCGAGGGCTGGGATTACACACATGCACCACCACATCCAGCTGGAAGTTTTCTAAATGATATTGTTTCCAATATTTGAACAGACTTATATGTTAGGAACTCAAAAAAATCCCATGTGATGATAGAATAGTCAGAAATATTAGATGTGTAGGCACCCTTGAGCATCAGTTGGTCTGGTCTTCCAGATCATAAACTTTGTGATTAATAATAAAGAAATATTTGTGGTTGTACTTAAAGAAACAATCATAACAAATATTTAAAAGGAAATTAATGATGAATTTATAAGAAACTCATTAAGAACCTGATGCTGAAGATAGCACACAGGTCGTGGGAGGATCCAGCTGGATATGACCTAACAGCCTTCTCCCTAAGGACTAGCTCTCACAGTACCAGAAAGTGCTATGCAAACTGCCAAGAGAAAAGAGCAATCAGAAGTCTAAACAAGTTGTGAAGCCTATGAACTACGACAGTAACCAGCGGGGCGAGATATTGCCAATGGTTTGGTAGTGGCACTTTTTTCTGTGAGTCATCAACAGTTGTCTGATTGGACTTAAGGCTTGCACTGTAGGAATAAACCCAGGCCTGGTACTGAGCAAGAAGAGGTTGATTATATAATGGCTTCTTAACCTGTTATAATTTCTAACTGCATTCTAAATACTGATCCTGATACTCACATGTAAGTATAGGTCTCTTACCTTATCAAGGAAGCTTTATTTCTCAGCAGATAGAGGTAATGGGTCAAAATTCAGAGAACAAATGATGCTTAGGTATGCAACCCCAATGGATGCAACTCCTAGACCTAAGATTCAGGGAAGGGGATAGAGATACTGCAGAAAAGGGGGTAGAGATACTGTAAAAACCAGAAGACCAGGATACCTGCTGCTCCATAGTGTCTACCCATAAAACGCTCAACAATATGGTAGCATAAACAATCCTGCATAATGATATATCAGTTGGCATGCCAATGAGGATGGGAGAAATCTCCCAAGGCTCCAGGCCTAGCCGAAGAGCTACAGGCATGATAGCTACTGAGAGAGCATATCTCTGTATGTTGCCCAAAGACAAGACTTCCTTATAGGTTACCCAACCCCAAATATCAGTCCTAAACATATATGCTTATGAGCAACACTAAATAAATGTACATATGCACACTATATGTGTGTATTCAGTAGGTTATATGTGTATATACATATATGTTTCATATATGTATTCTATATAATAATATTAATTCAAGGAGTGGTCATAAATTTAAAAGGTAGTAGAGGAAAAGACAGGAACTGGAGAGTGAGAGAAAGTGGTAGAAAAAGGTGAGAGAAGAGTGATGAAAATATGATAGTCATGCAAGAAACTTTAAAAAGTAAAATAAAATTAATTTAAAAGGTTCATCATTATAAGATTATGTTTATTACATCATAATCTTTTTTAATTATGTTTCTACATCATTCTTATGTGCTGCATACTAACTTAAGATTCATAGCACACAAGAAAGACAAAGTTGATACACATTGTAAGATTAAGAAAATGAGCTATCAAGTGACAACACATGCTGGAATGGATGTGGAGACAGGGGAACCCTCCTCCATTGCTGGTGGGAATGTAAACTTGTATAAGCACTTTGATTAATCTGGTGCTTTCTCAGACAATTAGGAATAGTGCTTCCTCAAGATCCAGCTATACCACTCCAAGGTATATACCCAAAACATGCTCAAGTATACAACAAGGACATTTGCTCAACCACGTTTGTAGCAGCTTTATTCCTAATAGCCAGAATCCAAAAACAACCCAGATGTCCCTCCACTGAGAAATGGATACAGAAATTGTGGAACATTTACACAACGAAATACTACTCAGCAATTAAAATCAAAGAAATCATGAAATTTGCAGGTAAATGGTAGGAACTAGAAAAATATCATCATGAGTGAGGTATCCCAGAAGCAGAAAGATACACAGGGTATATTATATACTCACTCATAAGTGAATATTAGACATATAATATAGGATAAACATACTAAAATCTGTACAGCTAAAGAAGCTAAGCAATAAGGAGGACCCTGGGTAAGATGCTCAATCCTCATTCAGAAAGGCAAACAGGATAGACAATGAAAGAGGGAGAAAACAGGGAACAGGATAGGAGCTTACCACAGAGGCCTCTGAAAGACTCTATCCAACAGATGCTGAGACTCATAGCCAAACTTTGGACAGAGTTCAGGGGATCTTATGAAAGAACGGGGAGATAAAAAGACCTGAATGGGACAGGAGCTCCACAAGAAGAACAACAGAACCAAAATATTGGGCTCAGGGATCTTTTTTGAGACTGATACTCCAACCAAGGACCATTCATGGAGATAACTAGAACACCTGCACAGATGTAGCCCATGGCAGCTTAATGTCCAAGTGGGTTCCCTAGCAAGGGGAACAGGGACTGTCTCCGATATGAACTCAGTGGCTGGCTCTTAAATCACCTCTCCCTGAGGTGGGAGCAGCCTTACCAGCCCACAGAGGAAGACAATGCATCCAGTCCTGATGAGACCTGATAGTCTAGGATCAGAGGGAATGGGAGGAGGACTTTCCTATCAATGGACTTAGGAGGGGCATGGGAGGAGAAGAGGGAGGATTGGAGGGGATAAATGTGGACACTACAGCTGGTATACAAAGTTAATAAATTGTAATAAATAAAAATAATACATTTTTTCAAAAAGAAAATGAGCTATCACCTACAGAACTGAGCCAAATCACTAATGCCCTGACCTACTTTACACTTGGGCCACAGTGTGCTTAGTACTTCTAGAGGGTTGTGCCACACAGGTTCTCTAAAACTAATTAGGGCTCCTGGCTCAAGACAGAATTCTAGTATATATCAGGCTATAAACATGAAGGCAAAGCAATTACATAATGAATGGGTTAAATTTTACAACAACTCCTAAATCTCTCTTCATCATTCTTTGAGAGCACATGAATGTATCCATGCTGTTGTCCTCCATGCACTGTTAATTCCACGTTTCCATTCAACGTTGAAGATGCCTAAAGAATTACAGAAGTTATGCAGTGCAGTCCAGATCTACAGGATGATTCTAGACACACACAGTTGTGAGTAATCACAGTCATAGAGGAGGGAAGTACCTTTGCCACTCCTGCTGTGAGCTTACTGAGTGACTGTGTAGACAGATGTCATGAGTCATCCCCTGTCCCTCCAATGTTCCTCTCAAAATCACTTTGAAACTAATTAAAAAAAAAAAAAGTTGGAGAGCAGAGAAATGTCCATTCATTGTGAGGCATAGGCAGTTGTGAAGAAGGTGCCTTCCTTCTTAAACATCTGTGACCTGGCTTGTCTTTCTTTAGTGCTTTCTTATTTATAATGTTTGCAAGTAAATGTTGCATTGTGGAATTCCCGACATCAGACGATAAATGTATATTATTTGATTGAGGCAAAGACTTGTCTAAATCTCCAGTATGTACCTACACAGAATCGTCAGTGCTGTTAGCGCATCCAAGTTATGGCAATCAGTATGTAAAAGAAGTGTTTAATAATAAAGAAAAAGAAGATTCTCTTTAATTCTGAATGAGGAGAAAAGAAACAAGGAGATAAAGAGAGGATAGTGTGAAGGCATGTTCTTGTTCTCTGGAATCACAGTTCACCCTGACCCCTTTCATTTCCAGAATGAACCATCTCAAGAAATGTCTATAATGGGCTTTGAGATGAGGTCAAAATTGAGGCCACGTGCACTGGTCTCAATTTCTGGCTGTGAATTGTGCTATATATTCACCTACTCCTCTCCCCACAGAGTTCTGAGGTGACGAAAGCTATATTTTGATATGGTACTTTGGGATATAAAACAAGTATGGAGAATACAAGCAAAAGTACTTACCTCAATAATTTTTTTCCTCTGAACCTTCCCTTAAGAAGTAGGAAACTGTGTATTAAATACGCCTAATGTTCTTCAAAACTTAGTTGTTTAATACTAAATTGTAACTACCCGCATTGTTCTTTATAGTACTATTATGCAACACAAACATACATTCTCGTCATTAGCTCAGTAATACTCCTTTCCTTCATGGAATACTGCAGAGAGGCAAGATTGCAGGAAATCCTTGATGTGTGTGCTTATCGTGGAATTTCTTAGCACTGAGCTCACTTTTGTCCTCAGATGTCAAAAAGCATGGCTCCTTCAAGAAACAAGATCAGCAACAGCCCAGCACTGCTAGCTTTGAACAAGTCCCTTTGATCCCTATGTCTGAGCTATACAACATCTCTGAAGTAGCAGGGTTTTGTAAAATATGTCTAAATGTTATCATGCTTTGATGTGTTTATATGAACAAATCATTGCAAAGGCATTTGGCTCTACAAGGCACTTTCAAATGGCTAAGAAAATTTCATTCTAAAATATGTATAGGAATTGTACTTAACCATTGAAACAAGAATTGTAACTGAGAAGAGATAGACCTGTGGAAAGATCAGGAAACATAATTTGAAGAAAAAAAAAAAAAAAAAACAGTGAAAACGTGTGTCATTCCATGTTCAGAACACAAAGTTTTTTCTTTCCTTCAGTAGTATCTTTCTGGCCTCTTCTGGTGTTTTTGACTCGCTCTGATTTCACCTTCTGTCTTATATAAAAATGCTGGTGTGAAAAGCGCAGGTTCTTAGAGGCACCTAGTCCTGACCAGCGGTTTCCCACTTAAGGAGTGCATCCCAACCCCCACATCTGAGCACTGTGATGGCTAGAGGGCAGCCACAATGACCGTAGGGATGACCTTACAGTGGTCAGGAAGTTTCCCTGGGGTGGCAGAGCAACGGAGTTAGGCCCTGTGGGCTCCATAAGTCCTGAGTACTTGCTCCAATTTCCCTTCACACTTCATTTGCAAAGTAAAATTTCAAAGATAAAATGATGAAGCATTTCAAGACAGTCAAGCCAGCAATAAAGTGTTAGCAAAGGACCTCTTCTAAGCTACTTCTCTGAGCTACTGAACTGTTCACTGACCCCTGAAGCTAGCTTGCCCTGTATCATCAATAATCAATTAGAAAATAAAAGCAGAATATTCACAGCAAAATTATCTACTTTGAGTCTTTCATAACTATATGTGTTATACTATACACACACAATTAAAAGTGTAAAACGATTTGCTAAACTTATGAAATGCTTTTGAAAAAAATAAATAAGAAACTGTCTTAGGGTTTTATATTGCTGTGAAGAAACACCATAACAACTCTTATAAAGGGAAACATTTCATTGGGGCTGTGTTACATTTTAAGAGGTTTAGTCCATTTACCATCATGGCAGGAAACATGACGCAGGCACATGTGGCCCTGGAGGAGCTGAGCATTCTACATCTTGATCCACAGACAGCAGAAGTGACTGGGAGCCACACTGGACTTAGCTTGAGCATATGAGACCTCAGAGCCGGCTCCCACAGTGACACACTTCCTCACACAAGGCCACACCAACTAATAAGTGTGTAAGCCAGGCATTCAAACACGTGAGTCTATGGGGGTGGGAGGGACAATTCCTATCCAAACTGCCACATTGCACTCCCTGACCCCATAGACT
>NW_026585797.1:5960921-5998757 GCF_907164565.1 Psammomys obesus
CAATTCCTATCCAAACTGCCACATTGCACTCCCTGACCCCATAGACTTGTAGCCACAACATAGTGCAGTTCATTCAGTCCAACTTCAAAAGTCTACTACAATTTCATCCCTGTTTAAAAGCCCAAAGTTCAGTCTTTTCTGAGATTCACACAATCTTTTAACTCTTAAAGATTAAAACCTGTAAAATAAAAATAAAAAAGCAGGTCACATTCTTCCAACATACAATGTCACAGGATATACATTACCATTCCAACAGGGATGCATAGTGAGGACAGCCTGGACCAAAGCAAGTAGGAAGCCCAGCTTAGGGAAGCTCCAAATTCTACATCTCCATGTCTGATGTCAAAGCACTCTTCAGACCTCCAACTCCTTTCATCATTGTTGACTTCAACATACTTCTCTCTCTTGGTTCCACCCCCTGTTAGCAGCTCTCCTCAGCAAGTATTCCATTACCCTGGCATCTCCAACATCTTGGGGTCTCCAATGCAATCCAGGCTTCACCTTCACAACTTTATACAATGGCCTCTCTGGGTCTCCATGCAGGCACACCCCTGACATACACCTGGCTCCAGAAGCATTCTTAGTCACAGAGGGAGATTCCATTTTTGCAGGATATTTGATCCATTGTGAACCCCAAAATTGTGAACCCTAAATCCCTGTTTCTTCTTTGGTATGGTTGAGCCCTATCACACACCTTTACTCCAAGAACTTTCTGTTTATTGTAAAGAGGTGATTATAGTGTGGTTCAGCCAGCCCTACCATTCATACCTTTAATCCAAGAGCTTTCTGTACACTGGATTTAATAAAGTTAACCCTAGGTCAAGCGGTGGATCAAGAAACCAGCTGACAGGGAGTAAAGAGTAGAAGGGACTTTGAATTGAGGGGTATTTAGGACAGCATAGAGAAGTAGAAAGGGCTTTTAGATTAAGCTCTGGCTTTAGCTTTGGCTTCAGCTCCTCTACTCCCTGGCTTTTGGGGCTTTGAGCTAGCAAGCCTTTGTCCTTAGGTTTTTTTGGCCTTTTCTTCCTGGGCTGTCAGTTGAACTAATGAGCCTTTTGGGTTTTTTCCATCTGGAGCGGAGCTGAGTAGGAAGGTCAGCTGGGTGCTTTCTCTGCCTCTCTGAGCTAAAAGGTTTTCACCCCAGCATCTGGTTCCTGAGTCTTTATTGGTAAAATAGAATGATTGGAATTTTCATTTTTATAAAACAACATTCCATAACCCTTTTCTTCTATCCTTGACTCTAAAGCCAGAACCCCTTGGCAAGCTGCCAAGTTCTGTTGCATGTAGGAACTGGAAAAGTTCTACTTGTTCAACTACTTCTTCACCAGCTTTAAGTTTGTGATGGTTTCCTGCACTGCCTAAGCTTGGCTGTCCTGGAACTTGCACTGTATACCTGGCTAGCCTCAAACTCAGAGATCTGCCAGCCTCTGCCTTCCTAGGGCTATAACTAAAGTCTGGCCATAAGCTTTTTCTTTAATTTCTTTTCACTTTTCTTTAATTCCTTCTCACAAATAAATGCTTAGGTGGGTGGGGTCTTGGCCTGACATCACCACTCCCTTTATTTCATTTAATATCTTTAATCTGTTTATCTCCTTAAAGACAGGACTTAGCTCATTTCATTTCCTGGTGTCCCTTTTCTCCTCAAGTTTTGCATTTTACATTTTTCCTTGCTCAGCTTACTCCTTTTCATTGTAGATCTTCATAAGAGTGAACAGTAATAACCATATGATGGAGCCAATACTAGGCCTTTGTGAGATTTCCTCTGCCAACAGAATTAATCCAAAACTAAGGCAGACTTTTTAGGGAAGGGTAGAAAGAAGACACCAAAATATCACAAGAACAGTCTCTAGCCCACGTATTTAAATTCTTCTGCTCTAAAACCTCTTGAGCCAGGATCCTACAGTTCAAATCACACTTGGCATCAATGTCTTCCATGTTCTTACTAAGATACTCATTAAGCTGCACTTAAAGCATTCCACTGCTTCCTAAGTCAAAATCAGAGTCCACATATCTCCACACAAAAGCATAGTCAGGCCTGTCACAGCAATTCCCCAGTCCCTCATATTAGTTAGAGCTTCTATTGCTGTGAAAAGACACCATTGCCACGGCATCTCATAGAAGGGAAAACATTTAATTGGGGCTCCCTTAGAGTTTCAGAGGTTCAGTCCATTACCATCATGGTGGGAAGCATGGCGGCATGCAGGCAGATGTGGTGCTATAGAAGGAGCTGGTCTGCAGGAAACAGTGTCTGTAAGCCACACTGTGCAACTTGAGCATGTAAGGCCTCAAAGCCCACCCCTACAGTGACACACTTCCTCCACCCAGGCCACACCTACTCCAACAAGGCCTCACTTCCTAATAGTGCCACTCCCTACAGGCCAAGCATTCAAAACCTTAAGTCTATAAGTGCCTATTTAAACCACCACAGAAACTGAGTAGGTGAAGAGAAGTATTGTGTTAATGTATGAAAAAAGTCTCCAAAAAGACATGAATTCCTCCCTCAAATAATGCTATATATAGATTCAAAACACAGCCACTGGGACTTTACAATGGAATTAGGAAAATTCATTGTCAAAATTCACATAAAACAGGAAAATCTGATAATAATAACAAAGTTAATTCAAAGAAAAATAAAATAAAATTTCTTCTCCAAAATCAAATTTTGATATTTTATCCAAACGGAATGGGGGGGGGGGAGCTAGGGGAAGAGTTGATAATAGATCAATGAAATAAAGTCTGTACAAAAACTTCGTTATGTGAAGCTGGTTATAGACTGGCTTTCAGATAATCTAAATCGAGTGAGTCAGAACACAGACAGTCCAGTGAACACACAGACTTAGTACTGCCCCTGTTTTTATTATTATTTTTTTTTAATTTGTATCCAGGCTGTGGCCCCCATCTCCTCCCAAACCCATCCTTTCTCCCTTTTCCTTCCTATTCTCAGCCCCTAGTCCACTGATAGGGTGGAAGTTCTCCTCTCCTATATTTGACCCTAGCCTATCAGGTCTCATCAGGACTGTCTGGATTCTCTTCCTCTGTGGCCTAGTAAGACCATCCTGCCAGAGGGAGGTGACCAAAGAGCCGACCAGTTCATACCAGAGACAGCACCTTCTTCCCCTTGCTAGGGAACCCACATTGAGACTGAGCTGCCCATGGGCTACATCTGAGCAGGGGTCTAGGTCCTCTCCATGCATTACCTTTTGTTGATTTGTCAGTCTCTGCAGGCCCCCATGGATCTATATTTTTTGGTTCTGTTGGTCTCCTTGTCGAGCACCTGTCCACTCCAGATCTTTCTATCTCCCCCTTTTTCCATAAGAGTCCCTGCACTCTGCTCAAAGTTTGGCTATGGGTCTCAGCATCTCCTTTGATACCCTGCTGGATAGAATCTTTCAGAGTCTCTCTGTGGAAGACTTCTGTCCTGTTCCCTGTCTTCTCCCACTTCTGATATCTATCCTGTTTGCCCTTCTGAATGAGGATTAAGCCTCTTTCCTAGAGTCCTCCTTGTTGTTTAGCTTCTTTAGGACTATATATTTTAGTATGTTTTTCCTATATTATATGGCTAAAATCCACTTATAAGTGAGTATATACTTAAGTGAGTATATGTGTGTCTTTCTGCTTCTGAGATACCTCACTTGGGATGATCTTTTCTAGTTCCACCCATTTGCCTGCAAATTTCAAACTTTTTATATAGCTCAAGCTGGACTTTAATTCCTGATCAACCTTTCAAGTACAAATACTGTAGATGTGCGTGTGTGTATGTGTTTGTTTGTATGTATCTTAGTCACTGCTGTATTGCTATGAAGAGACATCATTACCAAAGTAACTCTTGAAGAAGAAAGCTTTTATTGGGGCTTACTTACATTCAGAAGTTTAGTCCCGTTACCATCATGGTGGGTCCCATGGTGGCAGGCAGCCCTGGAGCCGGAGAAGCAGATCCAGACCTGCAGGCAGCAGAAAGAGAAATACACTGGGCCTGTGCCCAGGTGACACATTTCCTCTAATAAGGCCACATCTATTCCAGGAAAGCCACACCTCCTAACCCTTAAGTAGTACAACTCTCTGGTGACCAAACATTCAATTAGATGAGCCTGTAGGCTCTATTCTTATTCAAACCACCACAGTGTGGCATAGCTACCTTCCCGAATGTGTTCCTGCTACCTGTTTGCTTCTCACTCAGAAGTCATGCTTTTTACTTCACTGTATTAGCACCTTGAGCTTCTCAACGTAGAAGTGCCCAATGAGTTAATTTCCTATTTTCTTAGAACTTTGACTCCTGACTGATCTCTGTGTTCTGCGTTGCTACTCATAGTACGCTGAGTTCTGGTTCCAGCCCAACCTGTAGTCATTATTTTTGTTTTCCTTCCTTGTTTTAATAATGCAGGCTCCAGCTTTTCTTATCATCATCACTTTTTGATTTCCATTTACCCTTTTCCTGCCTCTACAATTCTTTGTTTGTAGCTTATTTCTGCCCTGTGTTCTTGACTGCCAACCTCATGACCATTCCTTGGCAAGGAATCTGTCTTTGGTCTTTATCTTTATTTTTATTTCTGTCATTTGCTATGATTTTCAATTGTTTATCTGTGATATAGGTAAGCAAATATTTGTTTGGTTTATCTTCAAGGGTTAATATGCTCTATGAATTTTGAGGCGATACTTTGAGCTAAGCCACAAAAATCCTTATGCATAATGTCCTCAGTCATCTTCTCCTCTCTAAATTTGTCTGGAAGTCAGTTGAAGAATTCTAACCATCCCAAAGCATGCTACAACAATCGGAACAGTCGCTAGCTCTAAATCTTCAGTGCACTCATGCAGATGTGTGGATCAAATTCCTATTCCTGTAAGGATCTAAGGTCCAAGTTGTACATGTCACACCTTGCCAGCAGCTTAGTCTTTGCAGAGATCTCACAGGGCATAAGCTCCTAGCATACTTACCCACTGCTCTAGTTTCACATTTCCTTTATGGCTGGCCCCTGTGGATATTGCAGCGTTCATTCCCAAATGAACCGAAATCAAAGTTATCCCTTGTACTTGGAAGCATGCAGGAAGCATGTTGCAGGAGGTATCTTTCCACTTATCTACATCCTTTCAAACTTTTTACACTCAATTTTTTTAACGTACAGATTTTAAAACAGAATTGCATGCTGTGGTATGTGCATTAATATTTTATGTTTGGTAGCTAAGTAGAATCCATGACTACGAGAATGACTGTGAGAGGATGACATAAACTCCATTTTGTCTCTATTTTAGGAACAGGCCTGACTTTAGAAGAAAAATTAGGACATAGGTCACCAGGAACAGGGCCATAAAATTCCCCCCATCCAAGAAACAACCTGGAGATAACCAGAATGGAAAGGTATCTTATCTCAGGGTGGGCATCTGTGCTGGGTAGCCCAGCAATCTTATGGTAGAACATTCATTCTAGGCACAGGAAACTACCTAACATTCCTGAGGCCTATAGCTAGCTCACTCAATGTTAGTTATATTAGTCAGCCAATCACTTTGTAACAAGCTTGTCCTTGCTGAATGTCGCCCAATAGTGTAACTGCTAAGCTGGACATTCCCTATCCTTGCTCAAACCCCAATAAAATCCCTGCCTTGCATCTGCTCGGGGCCCTCCTCCCTGATTCATTGCATTGCTGACGGTGGAGAGACAGAGTTTAAGCTAGAATAAAGCTCTTTGCTCATGCATACATGGTCCAGCTCCTGGTGGTCTTTGAGGACCCTAAAATCTGAGTATAACAATTGTCAGGTTTATAAGAGTTACTGTGGTAATGGTGTCTCTTTACAGCATTAGAGTATTGAGTAATACATACATACACACACACACAAAAAAAAAAACAAAACAAAACAAAACAAAACTGGGTCAATCTGGCCTGTGAAGATAGATGAAAAGGAAGAGGAGGAAAAGGAGAAGGAGGAGGAGAAAGAAGAAAGAAGAAAAAGAGGAGGAGGTAGATAAGGAGTAAAAGGAGAAAGAAGAAGAAAAGAAGAAGGAAAGAAGGGAAGAGAAAAAGAGGAAAGAGAGGCAGAGAGGAAGAGTCATTAAAACCATACTCCTTTGAAAGGCCTAGCAGGCCTGAGCCAGAAGTGAACTTCATGGAGCATTACTGCCACGAAGCTAAAGAACATTATAGAGAGTCCCACAGGGATTACTACAGAAAATAGG
This sequence comes from Psammomys obesus, assembly GCF_907164565.1. Classification (NCBI taxonomy): domain Eukaryota; kingdom Metazoa; phylum Chordata; class Mammalia; order Rodentia; family Muridae; genus Psammomys; species Psammomys obesus. The sequence continues at coordinate 5,967,088 of NW_026585797.1, forward strand.
GAAATTGCCTACTACGTGGCAACTCCTATCTGCTAAGGTGGTTCTTTCTGTTTGAGCTAAGCCTTTATTTTCTAAACTCCAAAAACAGGGAGAAAGAACCAGATAGAGTGGAGAGAGAACAGACCCAGCAGACGGCAATGGCTTCTTATGACAGGGAAATGATTGAGCTGTCTCAGAGGCTGGGGCTCCTCATTTTAACCGTGTTCACAGGCAAAGCAGACGAAGTTCCTGACTTTTCTGAGTAAACACTAGAGGCCTGCATTGACTGCTGCTGCAGCTGCTCTGGCTGAGTCGCTGTCCTTCATTTACAAAGAGAGAAAGGGCTCATTTGAGCATTTATTTCGTTATTCTTCATGGCTGTTTCCCCTCCTCAGATGTCTGCAGCATTCTTAACATTGCCGTGTTAAAGAAACATGAAGCAAATATAAAAAACTGAATGTTGATGTTTACCTATTACCATGCAAAAACAAATAATATGCAGCCCCATCATTAGGATAATCACCTTCTCAGCAGTCAACCCTGCTATCAGGTGACAGCTCCACTGCAGCTTTTGTTCTCAGATAACCATGTATGAATGGAGAAGAGTTGGCTGTCAGTATGCAGGCCACCCAGGACAGGCTATAGCAGATACCTTTCCAAGAGCATGGGGAAATTCAGGGAGCAGTGTTCTGTGAGCTCCACTGTGGTGTTTCATTTGCTGCTGGCTCATTTCATCCTTTAACACCTGTCCGGAAATAAGGCCAGAGAGGCCCATGAAGATAACTGCCATCATTTAAAATATATGAACAGAGAAGAGCACAAACAAGTGTGTGAGTAAAAACCAAGACTTGGTTGTGTTCCCATCTTGTTGCTATCCCACACAGAGACATACATACACACACACACACACACACACACACACACACACACACACACCACACGCCCACTAAGCAAAGAGCTCCTGGGTATTTATTTCACCTTCTCATGCTTGCCAGCCCAGTTTTGGTATATTAAACATGAAGACAGAGAACAATTTACCCCAAGGAAACTAGATAAAGAAAAAGTCAGTTCACACGTAGAACCCAAAGGGCAGAGCTGCCTCAGCCTCTAGAGGCAGAGCAGGAGTCCTACCACATGCGCTGGACTTTTTCTTTCTACTTGGATATACATAACACCTTTTCTCTCAATTTTTATATTCAATCCCCTTGTCTTTGCAGCCACTCCAACATTCCTAGATTTCCTTCTGTCACTAATAGTATAGCGACTCCAAAATTTTTAAGAGCTCATATACACATTTATTTCTAAAAGTTCACCAACAAACTCTCAAAATGAATACAAGCCTTTTATTTCTTCCTACACATACCTTTTCTCTTAGGATCATCCAAAAAAGAAAGAAAGCAAGAAAGAAGGAATGTAATAAAAGGAAAGAAATGAAGCAAAATCAATTCTGTTTCATGTTTGGTTTTGTGCAAAGTGTGAGAATTATCTGAACCATTTCCTTGTCCTATATAGGGAAATATGTTTTCCATGGCATGGTTGGCTGGAACCACATAGGTAAAATAAAAATCTTCAAACTACTTCCCTTCAGATCCAGAAATGATGAGCAATTTGACATCCTGAATCCCCTGACTGCAGAGTGGAAACCTCTCTGTCAGGAGCTATTCTTGCAATATTATACCCCTAATGTTATAGGAAGTTGTTTGAGGCAAAAGGCAGCTGTAATAATGGGATTGTGTTTCGAAAAAGAGCTGGCTGTAAGGCCATGCTGTAAATGAAAAGTGTCATAAAAGAAACGTTCCCACTCTTAAGAAACAGTGAGACTGCTGAAATAACTCATTGCAGGCTGTTTTTATAGCCCTCTAATTCTGTTTTTAAAATCAAACGCAACTCTAAAAGAATAGCTCACTCTGAGTTGGGAAGAAAGCCAAGCCTGTGCAATTTATACAGAATCTCAAACCTTTCTATACACAAGCCATTCATTCAATCAATCAAAGAAGCAGGTATTGAGCACTAACTAAAGATATTTAATTATGTGATGAGGCACACCTCTCTCCCTCCCCCAAAGAATTTTATAGTCAAGCAAAGGCAACAAGCATAATAAGGTACATATCCTAAAAAATAAGCAAAGAACCTGGTAATGGAAGAAGCAGGGAACAGTCACAGCTAGAGAGGATTACATTCTAGAGGAAGTACCATTTGCTGAGCCTTGGAAGATGGGGGGTCAGAAAATATTCTTGACAGGAAAGTGAAAAAGCAGAATAATACAGTAGAAGGGTGAACACAAAAGGTAAACTCTGTCAGGGACGTGGCAGAAAGGGGCAGCAAAGGGAGTTAGTGGGTGTCACCTGGAGAACCAGCACAAGACCAGACTGGTCAGGAAATACATGGAGCTTTTGCAGCTGATTGTCTGCTGGAGTCAACTGCTTCCCAAGAGGCAAAGCTAATGAAGTCCTCACAAACCTGGTTTGTAGCCAGAGAGTAGCAGTAAAGACATTTTCTCTCAGCTGAGCAAGCAGTAAGACATTCCACATTCCATGCTCATAACCAAGAAATAGGATTCTCCATGTTCCTATGTTTACCTCCCTCATCTCTGATTTTATCTGGGTTATTTTCAAGGCCTCAGTTTCCCCTTTTTCTCATTTTCTCACATAAAAATATACACATTTTGTGTTAGACATACACACATATATTTTGTGAGAGAGTGATCTTACAAACTAGCATACAGTAAAGGTACAAACAACGAAGGAAGGCACAGGAGAAGGATGCCCGACAAACCCACGTGTCAGAAGTCAAGTTAGTAACATTTTCTAAATAGACCACCCTACATATCAGTTCCTAATAATCCTTACCACAAGCACTACAACCTCCACAGCTCGGAAAATCTTCACACACATGAAAAGCTGTCCTAAGTTACAAGTAAACATGGCCTTCTACAATAACTTGTCTTCTAAACCAGAAATGAGATTTCTTAACAAGGATATATTTAGAAAGCAGGTACATATGTTTTAAACCAACACCAGAACAACAGCCAGATTTCCATCTAGAATGCACACAAATCAGCGCTTATGACAGCACTGTGACACTGCCAAGTCAAAACAGTCTGGCATGCCCAACAATGACACAACCATGTAGTAGTAGTGACGGTGAGTGAGTGATGCATTCTGGGACATCAAGAGTCCATGCATGTTCAGATGATTCATCACCCATATCCCTTCACCGAGGTGGGCATTCTGTATTCACTAAGCTGAAAATCTGAGCACTAATCCATTTGTGCATGGCTCTAATCCTTTCTGCTCAACCAGCTTTACTTGAGTTGGAAAATAGCAAGCCTTGAAGACTATATTTACATATATGTATGGTAACATATGGCAGAAATACATATGGGGGATGCCTCAGTGGGTAAGAACACTTGCTGCACAGTTATATGAACCTGAGTTTGGATCCCCATGACTCACATAAAAATAGCCAGAAGTTTGGGCAGAGTGCAGGGAACCTTATGAAAGAAGTAGGAAATAGTAAGACCTGGAGAAGACAGGAGCTCCACAAGGAGAGCAACAGAACCAAAATATCTGGGCACAGGGGTCTTTTTTGAGACTGATACTCCAACCAAGTACCATGCATGGAGATAACCTAGAACCCCTGCACAGATGTAGCCCATGGCAGTTCAGTATCCAAGTGGGTTCCATAGTAATGAGAACAGAGACTGTCTCTGACATGAACTGATTGGCCTGGTCTTTGATCACCTCCCCCTGAAGGGGGAGCAGCATTACCAGGCCACAGGGGAAGACAATGCAGTCAAACCTGATGAAACTTGATAGACTAGGATCAGAAGAAAGAGGGGGAAGACCTCCCCTATCAGTGGGAAGGGAGGGTGGTATTGGGAGGAGAGGAGGGAGGGAGCTACAGGGGAGATATAAAGTGAATAAATTGTAATTAATAAAAATTAAAATAAAAAAAATAGCCAGAAGTAACCATGAGTACCTGTTTCGTCAGCATTTAAGTAGAGGCAGAGACAGGAGGATTTCTGGGAGAGGAGTTGCTTTCTGGCCAGCTAGTGTAGCCAAAAGTGAATTCCAGATTTGACGAAAGACCCTGCCTACATCAATAGAAGAAGGCAGAGAGTGGGAGACGCATGCACTCAGCTTCCTCCAATGGCCTCCTGCATCTATCTACCCATGTGTGCACACAGCACACATGCACACATCAGTGATCTCTTCAAAAATAAGGCAATGACCAAATGGTTTGTCCAGGAGCATCAATGTGAAACAATAAACATGAAAGGCAAAGAGAATTCGAGTTGAACTTTCTTTAATTCTGTAAATATTTGCTGTGTGCAGTGGGAAAGGATAGTTGATTTCACATGTGTTTGGTTGGCTGGTTATCTTACCTATAATAGCACATTATCTAAATATTTATTGAACTATTTAGACAAATATGGTAAAACACATGCCTTTACTTCGAGTGTTTGGAAATGCGGCTGGGCACAGGATGTTCTGTATCAATAAAGGAAGGCCCTGCTTTGAAATGTGAACATATCACCACATAGAGACAATCTCTAGCAGTCAGCTCGGCCGTAAGTAAGGCCCAGCCAGAACCTCTTCTCCCTAAAAGTAATGGGGAAAAAAATAAAGCCAGGAAGCTCTCAAACTTCCACCTGCATTAGCATGGCAGGGCATAACAGTTTGGAAACCGTTTCTGCTTAATGAACACCCACATTTGCATTTGAAGAGGACCTTGGGGGGCCATAAAGTCAGCACAGCATAGATAATTCTGGAGCCAACCCTTCTCTCTCACTAAAAGGTCCTTTAACTATAAAAACCAATTTTAATAAAAGGCATCTGTACTCAGGATCTTCCATTATACAATACACTTCATCATAACATAAAATGTTTGGCCCGGAAACTAACTTTATGGAATTCAGAGTAGATTAATGTCATTATTAGTCATGACTGCATATAGAAATATGTGTTCATACCTCATCAAACAAGGGTCAAAACAAAATCCTGGAGTAAATTTTATAGGCTAATTTCTTTGTTGCCCATTTACCCAGTGCCTACATGAAGAACAGGACTGAAAATTAAGGTTGTCTCCTCATCTTCACAGACACTGACCTCAAGGGTGTTAACAGAAAGCCACAGAAGAAACCTTTAGAGTTGGATATAATCTGCCTAAGTTACAACACTCTGAACAGAAAACAATAGGAAACAGAAATAAATAAATAAAATGAAATGAGAATCAGTCATCTCAATATGTAAGCTCAAGGCTGCCAGCTCCCCCAAAATCATGAAACCCACAAGGCACATATCTTTGTCAGAAATTTAAATCAATTATTCCCAGGAATTTTCTTCCACATTTTAAAAATAGCGCTTCCTCAGTAAGCTCTTCTCTTGGAGCCTTTCTAAGACTACCTATCTCCTTCTGTCATCTACGATAGTGGTTCTCAACCTTCCTAACACATGTTCCTCATGTTGTGGGGAGCCACAAAATTATTCTCATTGCTACTTCATAACTGTAATTTTGCTACTGTAATGAATTGTAATATAAATATCCATGATTTCTGATGATCTTGGACAACCCATGAGAAAGGACCATCCTAACCCCAAAGGGATCGGGAACCATAGGTTAAGAACCACTGTTATTGACTCCTTTTGACTTTTCCACACATTTAATCACAGCTAGTATTGTATAGCCTCTAGTATTATAGCCTGGAGTATCATATTTTGTGATGATGGAGATTGAACACTGGGCCTGAGCATGCTCGGAAAGGTTCTGCTGTTAAAATACAGTTCCACCCAGTAACATTTTCAGACTCTTCTTATTTCATCTGTGTGAGCTCCAGGATGGTGAGGGTTTGCCTGTGCCCAGAACAGCAGCGCCAACACGTAAGCACTAGTTAAATATGCATGACTGAGTAAGACAAACTAGAGAGGAACTAGGCCCACAGAAATCTCTCTCTTCTTGTCTCCCACTCTTGCTCCTTGTACTATGGGACACATGGTTCCTAAGAAACATTTACTTCTTGAGGCTAAGTAGTATGTTGACTTCCTACGGGTGCTGTTAAAAACTACCGTAGACTCAGATTTTTTCTCACAATCCAAGCCCCTCATCCTATATACAGGAGTCAAGCACAGGAGGCAATCAACATGTTGGCAAGACTTCAGTCTTTCCATAGACTCTGAGTTGGATGTGTTCTTGCCTTTTCTACCTCCTACAGGCTGCCTAGCTTGTTCTCCCTGCCAGCCTTCATCAAAACCTCTTCCTTTTACATCACAGTACTTGACCCCTTCTTGTGATTTTGAGACAAAGTCCCTTTATGTAGGCCAGGCTGGTTAGAACTATATAGCACAGGGTGCCCTGAACTAGTAGTCATCTTCTTGTATCAGCCTCTCAAGTACTGGGATTACAGTCGTGCAACACCATGCTTGGCTGGACCCCTTTCTCTCATCATAGCTTCTCTGAATCGTCTCATCCTTCCTCTTCTGATGAGAGCCTCTATAATTATGTTAGGTGCACCTGTATAATTGGAATATTTTCCCATCCCAGGGTCAGATGATTGAAGGCCTTGATTTCCACTTTCCAAAATGCATGTACATCCTTAGGTTCTGGAGATACAGTTACCTTTGTAAGGTGAGTGATGCTATTCCAGTGGGTTGGTGAGGGAGGGAGGAACATGAGTGAGTGAGTAAGTGAGTACATCCAACAGTGAGAAGACTGTCTGTGCATAAAATGGCTGGGTGAGTTATGGTAGCTGGGTTACTAGTCTTCTGAAGCAATGCTTTGACATGAAAAGGAGGGACAAGCGTCCCTGAATCCATTCTTGATGAGAGGAGTGAGTTCACGAAATCTAGATTGACTGAAGACTAGCCAGAAAATACAGTATGGCTTTGGGGAAAGAGGACCTAAAGGTAACCCTGAGTGCGTGACTGGAGTAACATAATCTCTAGGTCTCCCCTCCCCTCCCTTCCGTTTCTATCCAGCCAGAACTTGAGGGTAGAGGGAAAGCCACCATTGTAGAGTTAGAAAGAAGGTAAATCAGTAATAAAGAAGCTTCCTGGCCTCACTGGGGCTTGGCACTCAAGTTTGTTTAGCCCAGAATGAATCTCCTAGGTAGCCACAGCCCTGCACTCTCTTTTCCCCAGCTGAGACTGGCCATCACAGATCTGAACAGACTGAATGAGTTTTCAGGGACAGTCACCTGTGCTCTGGTTTCTGCTTCTGCAGCACTTCTTAATACCCATGAGCCAGACTCCAGCCAACCTTAACTGAATGTTTGGGTTCCTGACTTCTGTTCATGACATGTGACAGCTATCACAGATGTTCCTGGGACCCTGTTACAACTCCAGGTATATGAACCCCTGCTGTTTCTCACATCTGTCAAATACCTTCTCCTTGACTTCTTTGGGCCTCTGGCCCATTGCTCTCTCTGATTCTTCATTCCTTGGATCCCGCTTTCCTCATCTTAACCTGTACTTTAATCTACTAACCCGCATATGCTGTTATCTAGTGGTACATAACTCAGCTCCACACGGCATGCAGAACAAAACCCAATGGTGTTAGAAAGACATCCGCAAGCCCAGTAGGGTTACAAGTGTGTCCTCGGAGCACTCACTGTCCACCCCCCTTAAGGCCTGAACAGCTACAACTAGAAAAATCACGCCATGCAAGCCAAAGGAGAAAGGAGGTTTGAGGCGGGTGGGAGCAGTGTCAACCACAGCAGAGCGACCAAGAAGAATGATACTGAGAAAAGGCCACTGGGTCTATAATTGTACAAGTTCATTTTTCATGTCAAGCAAACAGTAGATTCAAAAAGGAAGTGTAGGTCTAAAGGGGGGCTAGAAAAAAAGGTCAACTTGAAGCCTGAAGAAGAAAAAAAAAAAAAAAGCTAAATGAAATGTAAGCAATATTTTATGAGTAAGTCCTAGGATACACCAGAAAACTTAAAGCCTTCTTCAATTAATAGCAATATAACTAACAGAAATCATTTACATAACTGAGGGAACTTAATAAGCCAACCATAACTGTCAACATTTGCTAAGTATCTCAAAACAAAAAGGAATGAGAGGCAAGAGCTTAAGATAAATGAAAACTAATCCAATTCACAAGCAAATGGAAATGCCAAGGGCCCAGAGAACATTTATGTGTGGGATTTTGTTTCATGATCCCAAATTTAACAAGCTAAAATTAAGTGGCGTAGCAAGCAGCAGTTTGAGATGAAGAATTTCCTTTTAATGGGATATTTTCATTTTGTTTTTTAAAAAGTATAAAATAAGAACAAAGCTCCCCAAACTTACTTAGTCTCCAGAGAAGCAAGCAGTTCTTATACTATAAAGATAAGCTTTGTCATGGGGTGGAGGGGGACTGGAGTTTTCTCTGCCCCTGCTTCCCAGACTTCTCCAGGGGTTTACTGCGGAAGCTTCAGCAAGCAGCTAGGGGGACATGAGTGAGCTCCAGAGCCTTCTCATGTTTTCAGCCCCTACCTCAGTTCACGGGGGATTTAAACAAAATAGTATGCACTTATTTATTTTTGTTAATTATTAGCACCCAGTTGCCTATCACTAAAAGGAAGCTGAAGGATAAAGCAGAATTGAATGAGTGCTTTGAATTCACACTGAACTCAGGTCGAATACTAACTAGCTCCACTACTTCCTGCCTGACATTCCTCCCTTGCTTACTGTGGTGGTTGAATAAGACTGTCCCTAATGGACTCATATGTTTGAATGCTTGACCACCGCCTCACTGCCCTGCAATTAGTGGAAGTATTTGGGGAGGATTAGGTGGTATGGCCTTTCTGGAGTAGGTGTGGCCTTGTTGGAGTTAGTGTATCACTGAGGGTGGGCTTTGAGGTTTCACAGGTGCAAGCCAGGTCTAGCCCTGTCCCCGCTCTCTGCCTCTCTGCCTGCTGCTTGTAGATCAGGATGTAAAGCTCTCAGCTACTGCTCCAACACCATACTTGTCTGCTTCCTACCATGATGATCATGGATTAACCCTCTGAAATTGAAAGAAATCCCCCAGTTAAATGCTTTCTTTTAAGAGTTGCCATGGTCATGGTGTCTCTTCATAGTAATTGAAGAGTGACTAAGACAGTCTCTGTCTCTCTCTTTACCATAATCCAGTTTTCTCCTATTCTTCTCAGCCCCCTCCTCTCTTCCAAATCACCTTTCAGTCTGAGCCAGCCTCTTCCCTGACTTTTCTCTGTCATCTGTATCAGGGAATATAGGGGCTCTCCACTCAGTTATCCATGATCTGGCCCTTTCTGATGCTTTGACCTAAAGATCTTGTGTTTTACTTCCTCTGGAAACAATGTATCTACAGAGACAAAAACCATGAAGTAACATATAGTTATGTGCATTTGCATGGCCATGCAGAATTAACTGGAATTAACCCAGAATTGCCGGAATGAAGCTTGGTGGTGAGGAAAGTAATGTCAACTACCTGTGGAATAGCCAAAGGGCCATGTGAAAAACTTTCTTTTATTATTTGAAAAGCTTTTCTGGCCAGATCCTACCACACCAGTCACTGAAATAAGTGTACAGACAGCATAAAATTTCAGATGTCCTTGATAAACCTGAAGGATTCTTTACCCTTAAGATGTTCTCATCTGTCGTTGGCTTCCTCATCTTAATCCAGACTCACCAGAAACCAAGCTAAAGGTAAAGCTACAAGTAAAAATAGAGTATAGGGAAAGATGGTAAGTCGCTTTTTAGCTTCTTGCATGTTAAATTGATTCCTAAAAACCTAGTAGGTGAAATCCTGAGAATGTCTGGCAGTAAGGCAGGGCTGAGAGGACGCAATCGGATGAGGGCAAGGTTTCATGGAGGAGTCTCGGCAGTCAGATGCTCTTTGATGAAGTGCTTTTGTTTTCAGGAAATTTGACAGACTATTGGAAAGGCACCTTAAACCAGTAATAGACAGTTCAAACCGTAAAACTCAGTAGAAGAGACTGTTTTGAATCTAGTTCCCTGAAGCTGAACCCTTTTGAATCAGTCCCATAATTTAATTAAGAACCAAATTGGCAATGAAATAACAAATTTTGGATCACACCAACACTGTTCAGGACACAAACATAATTGATAGTTGTTAGACAACAGAAAGACTTTTCCTAGAGAGAACCTGTTACTCTATATTCTTAGATTATCTAAGAAAAACTGTGGTGGCAGGTTAAAAACATTTATAAATATGCATATCTTACAAATAAAACAAAGATAGAAAAAATTATAGAAAAGAGATACAAAAATTTAGGAAGAAGGTCAAAGTTAGGTGAGAGGCTATCATTTAACCCTTATTTATTACAGAGGAAAAGAGTAGGGTGACACATTTAACTATCAGTTAAGTCACAACTTACACAGCCTCTCTCAGAACCTGGCACAGGCTGTGGATGTTGCTTGTCACTGCTCCCAAGTGGCTCAACCAGTGTCTGGTGGTCGGGGGCCAGGCTGCATGCTAGCTTAGTCAGCAGTGTCTAATTCAGCTATGTAGTCATAACTCATCAGTCTACCCAAAGTCCTTCTGCCAGTCCATCCAGTCCCTCTAGCTTCTGCACAGATATGCCCATTAGCCCATACTAGAAACACAACAGCAGTGTTTCCACTGAGTCCTGGAAAGTATTGAATGGACATCATTCAAAATCAGAGTGTATAGAATATATTGAAAAAAAAGAAAGTTTCTGACCCACCTCCACACACTGAATTTCACTACCCTTTCAAATGAGGGTTTATACCTTGGTGCTCATAAAAATGTTCAACATCTTTTTTCTGATTTCTCAATTGTAGATGTTAAATTTTGACTCAGTAATATAGAAACTAAGACTATCACCTCACATATTTTCTTTCCTCTTCCTATCATTCTTATTGGCCATGTCACCTTAATCCCTCTCCTTCTGAACATCATGGCTTCCAACAGTAACCTTTCATGCATGATTCCATTGACTTTTCATTATGTTTCTCTAAGTTTCATCATGTTGCATAAGAAATCATGACCCTGCCCTATTCTCCAGGCACCCTCATCTATAGACTCAGCCACCATCCTCTTGTGTCTGCAGTAGTCACAGTCTGCAATGGGGCTTAAATTTGTTCAGCGTGCTAGCTATAGATTCACTGTAAACATGTACAGACAGTAAACACAGCACTTAAGATACTATGAGCGTGATAAGGTCATGTCACTGGCCCCACACAGAAAGATGAACTAGGGATGAGGCTAACGTAAGCATGAAAATGGAAGAACCACCAGCTGGCCTCACCTACAGAAATTAATACCTTGATGGTCTGTGAGAAAACAGAGTTCCTTCTGAAAGTCATCTTTTAATTTTTATCGCTTTTATTTATTCTCTATCCTGCATGTGTGGGGACTGAACAACTTGCAGGAGTTGGTTCTCTTTCCACATGTGAATACCCAGGATTAATTCCATGTGTGACTCTCCAGGATCAATTTCAGGTCCTCATGCTGGGCAGCAAGTGTCTTCACTCAGTGAGCTATTTCACCAGCCAGATAATCATCATGTAGGAAATTGTTTTGCTAGGACTGTGAATGGTTCTGTGGTAACAACAGCCCTTGCTATGCAAGTGTGAGGATCTGAGTTCAGTGCATACCCAGCATGCTCACACAGAAAGCTGAATGTGGTCATGTGGTTCTATAACCCCAGGACTATAAGGAATGGCGGCAGGGGGATCAGTAGGGCTTGCAGTATGCCGGCCTACTTCCAGGTTAAGATTGTAACCCTGTCTCAAGAAAGCAAAACAAGAGTGATAGAGCAGGACACATGACACCCTCCTCTGACCTCTGCTGTGCACGCATGGGTGCATTCTTCCATGTGCACATGAACATATAACACATACATGTACATATGCACACAAAGACATGCATTTCATTTTGCAACATCAAAACATTTGCATGTTCTACAAGGATGGAAAACTATTCACTGCAGCCACTTAGCTCCAGCTATTTAGAATAAGATCTTGAATTTGGTCTCAACAAATGGATGTTTTTTATTTTTTTATTTTTTTAAAGAATTCAATTAAAAGAAGACGCTCATAAAAATAAGCACATGATAGCTTCAAGTCCAAATTCCGCTGATGATGAGTAAGTTACCACAAAGTTTCCAGGAAGGAAATACAAAAGTCTTGGTGTCCCCATGCAAAAAACTGCTGAAATCACCCATCATAGAGGCATGTTGTGAATATCACATTAGAAAACATCTGTGGAGCTACGCTGTGATTTGCAAGCTCCTGCATGCAAACAAGGCAACGATGTCGTCACTGAGAAGCACGGGTGCTGCTTCTGACTAAATAGAAATGCCTACAGATGCCTGACGTCACATCAAGGCCATTTGGAGACAAGAGAATCAGAGCAGATAGCACACAAAAGTGTGTGACATCCCTGAAAGGACAGGAGAGCTACGCAAGCAGACAAGTCCCTGCTGCTTGGGGTAGCTTGCTCAACTCAGTCATCACTTCATGCAGGACACAGGCTCAGCAAGGGGCCTTGCTCTGCCCTGTGACTTGTCACGGACAGCACTAATAAACAAGTGCTTCACTGGCCTAATGAAAACAAAATAAAAACAGAGTTTGACAGTGTGTGTCATAGACCCATACCTGAGTCCAAGCCAATCTAAGGACTTGATTGGGTACAAGTCCCTTCAAAGGGGATTTTTAAATGTGTAAGAGGTTCTATTGTTTAAATGACCGTTAGTGTTACTTTTGGCTGACATCCCAAAGTCACTGAGAACTCACATCAGTTTAGCACATGTAACACACCTACGATATTCAATGTAAAGGACAACAGAAAACAGTCAAAATATACTCTAGAAATATACCCTAGGAATGCAGAGAGGTAGGTAGGAGTTATCTCTGGCTCAGGTATACCCCCACTAAACCCTCAGCACCAGGCAAAGGAAACACAAGATCCTATTCTCCTAACCTAGAGTGGGGGCGGGGGTTGACTTCAAGGCTCTATGTCACTGTTAAGACCAGCTCCTCTAGCATTTGCCTTTTCTTAAGGTTAATACAGACAACCCTTGGGAAAGAAATCATTAAGCTGGTTCTGGGATCTGCTGAGACCAAAATATTCCTGCGAAACATCTGCATACCAATAAGCCAGTTGCCATCCAACACAGGACGATGGGCCTCATTAGAACAGCAAACCTGCTGAACTCTGGCCATCTCCACTCATATTAAGAGAATGTCTCTTTTACCCTTTATGGCAACTAGATTTTTCCTCAGCTGTTGATGAGAAGAATCTCCGTCTTTATTGAGTGGATATTTCCCTCAAGTGTTGCTCTCCTTAATGGCAATTTTACCCTATTATGTGTATTTCCCAGGGAGCCCAAGAATGTTAATGAATGTCAAGCCCACATCTCTCTCAGTGGCTGGATTTCCAAATGTGGCTGGAGCAGTGGCCTGCTGCAAGCTCACATGCTAATCAGGCTCCATCTGCACAGGAGGCCGCTTGCAGAAACAGACAATTATTTTGCTCCGTGCAGGGCTGCTTAGGGAGGGAGAGTAGCTGCAGAGAAGTAAATTCCCAGGGCTTCGGATGATTAGGGGCCCCCCAAAGAACACTTAAGTCTTTGAAATAAATACCGAAATAAAAGTTTCTGAAAAGCATGAAAAGAAAATCTTGGTCTTTGGGTCCCTTCACCACTTATTTCAAAGCCTTTTCCATCAGAGGAAATAAGTCTCTCTGACTGACTCAGGGAGGAGGGCTGAAGCATGGGAAGGCTCCTGCCGTGTGCTCAGTAGTGGGTGTATAAGATTCTCTTTCAACTAGATGGAGAAGTAGTGAACAGGAGGCCACAGACAATGCTACAGTGCAGACCCTAGAGACAGGGGAATATTAATATCTCACCCATAGAGTAATCACTTCCCTACCGCAGAGTCCCCAAGGGAAGAAGTCACAAACGCATTGCTGATCAGCATGGGAATGCTGAATTTACAAACTATCTCTGGTACTCTGGTGGCTCCAGTTACACAGATGGACAAATTTGTGGGTCTTCAGGCACCGAGAAATCCTAACCCAGTAACTGCTCGACAGAAGTCGAGAAAACAGCAGTGACTCTGTGTCTCATGTTTCCACTCAATCTTGAAATACTTAGAGAAAGGAAAGGGACATGCCACCAGCTAGAAGGGAAGATGTGGGTGATTTCAAAATGCCCATGTCACCATGTGTTACTTCAGTGGAATGAAACAACTACCACATCACCCCAACACCCAAAACTTTCCAATATTCCTTCACATGTTTGCTTGACCTTAGCATTTGGAAAAGCCTGACATGGGTCTCAAATGAGAGAATCCCCAGAAAGAGAGGGATTTAGTCTGTCTGTAATTAGTGTGGTGTCTGGAGCAGTTAACACAAGCCAGAGCAGATAATGAGCTCATTAGGGCCTGGAGTTTTCCCGGCACCCCAGGAACAGACCCAAGTCCCCCAATCTCAACCCCCACTCCCTCAGCAGGGCTCAAGCATTACTGTTGTTCTGGAAGTGACTAGGAGACTCTAGTCCCAAGTCCATTGCCAGGGCTTGCCCAGGAGCAGAGGAGGCTCAATATGGTGGGAGAAGTCGGTGAGCATCCCTCACAAAGATCGGGACTGGACACTGCCAGAGGCTCAATTCTGAAACTTGCTCTGTCGATGAAGGCTCCTGGGCACTCAGGAAACTGATGAAACCTGCACGGGAGTATTAATACAGCCTTGGAACGAATGAACGGAGAAATGCAGTGATGGAAACACAGCACATTCCTGTGACCTGTCCCTTACTCTTCAGTCTAGAGGTGAATAGAAAAAGAAAAAAGCTAATGTAGGAATTTGTCCTCAAAGAAACTGACAAAAAATCAGTCTGTGTATCCACATAGAAATGTACTGTTCAAATGCATAGTCTGGGAACGAGTCAAAATATTCTCAGGTATATGGGAAGAGACCTAACTGCTAGAGCAAGGCTCCATGCATTCTACACAAGAGGATACTTGCATTTGAATTCCACTTTTAAATGGAAGTGTCAAGTGTCTCTGCATGTGCTACCTTGTTTAATCTCTGCCATAATACTCAAAGACTCACTTCACTTCTTTGGGTAGCAAGCTTTATGTCTTCTCTCTGAAAATTAAGTGAGCTATCTGGGACTTTTCCCTGTTTAGAGAGAGTGATGACATCAAAACGTATGCCACCAAGGCCTGGCTCGGTCCCCATCCACTGGTGCATTAACAACCCAGCAACACCCCCAGGACTCCCGTGGGCAATGGGAGGTAGTGAGCACGTTGAATGCTGAGTTCCCTGTGATTCTGATTTCTTTCACTCAAACACTAAAGTACTATCTTTATTTTTTTGTTGTTTCAATTTACGTATTTTTATATGTGTGAGTATTTTGTCTGTGTGTATGTCTGTGTACCATGTGTGTTCCCATGAAATCTAGAGGAGGGTTCTGGAGCCGCAAACGGTGCTCTGGACCACCATGTGCGTGCTTATGATCAAATCCAGCCTCTGAAAGAATACCCAGCTGCTAACTGCTAAGCCAGCTCTCCAGACCCAAGCACTACCTTAAAAGAGAGAAAAGAAATTATATTTGCTTATTGCCAATGCCATTTTAAGTGAGCCTTCACTGCACGTGGATTTGAAAATCCTAGCTGACTCAGGAGCACTCAGGGGCAAGAGGAAGAGCTGTGGGGAGATCCCTCCAGTGACAGCATCGCTAGACACCATCATTCCCAGCTGTTGTCTGGCTTCTTGACCTTGCCTAGTCATTTGCCCCGCATTTGTCTGCTTCCGTCTGCCACACATTGGCAATTTTCTCCATTTCCTTTCTCTAAAAGCAAAACTGTTCTATGCTCCTTTTTTGCCCTGTAGAGGGACATAGCTACTCTACATTCTTCTCCCCCTCTGTCCTCATAAAAGATATTGTTGATAGGATATCAGTGAAGAAAGAAAGGCATTCCTATAGTTCTTTGTCTAAGGATGGGGTTTCAGTAAAAACCTCCCCCTTCTGTGTTAGCATGTCCATTGATATTTCCGTTGTTTTGCTCTTGTTTACACAGCTATTTCTAGGAAAAACTGTTTCTCAGAAGACTTCAGGTATTCTGATTCTTACAATAATTCCACCCATTCTTCCTTCATGTTCCCTGAACCATAAAAGCTGGGACTGTGATGTAGAAGTATCCACTGGGGCTGGATTCTCCAGGATCTGTTCATCTTTGCATTGTATTAGCTCCCTTATTTGTTGTCCAGTACAGAGTTATCAGCTTTGAAACTATATTTGCACCAACAATCCAGCCATATTCAGCATGTTGTATGTCTATATATTTGTGTATACACATACATGTTTATGTAACAATATGCTGTCAACTTAGGTGCAGAGAAGCATAGGGAAAGTTTGAGGGAGTGTAGCAGGAGAGACTGAAGGGAGCAGGGAGCAGGGAAAGTGATATAAATCTACTTCATTTGAAAACACATTTTAACAAAGAAGGAAAATGAGGTTCCAGTCTCTTCCAGTTCTTTGCATTTTCAGTGTGGTGGTTGTTACAACACTGGGACTCCAGCATTTCTCTAAAAGAGCAGAAAAGAGCAGAAAGAATGTTTTTTCTCTCTTACAGATTGGTGGGCTGAACCCTTTGTGTTAACCATGTGCAGAAGTCCTAACCCCAGAACCTTCAAATGTGACCATAATTGAAGACAAGGCCTTGACTAGCCTAGTAAGCAGGTCAGATGAGCCTCAGTGCAAAACACCTGGGGTTACCGCATGACGAGCAAATGTAGACACAGACACCAGCTGAGAGAGGCCTGGTGAAGACACAGCAAGAAAGCAGCTATCTACAAGCCAAGGAGAGAATCCTCAGAAGAAAACAAGCCTGCCAATCTTGGTCTCAGACTCGTAGCCTGTGGAATTAGGAGCAAAAGGCTTGAGCAGATGAAGCTACTCCATCTGTGGTACTCCACCGTGGCCACGCTAATAAACTGTTATAATCCTCAAAGAAAAAAAGCCAGTCTTCCCCCACACATGCTGTCAAGACGACTCTTAGAAAGTGGCTTAGCTTTTCTGTGTCCCTACTCTTTCATCTGCAAAATAGGATAATAATAATTAATACTCAGCCCGAAGTGTTCTTATGAGAATTAGTCGAGATAATGACTATAAAGAACTACCCACTTAGCACACACTCAAGGACCGTGTGCTACAATTATAGCTCAGAATAAAAAAGGAACCTTCACCTTTCTGTGACTCCTCAAGGCACCTACATTTAGCAAAGCCTCAATAAATAACTGGCTAAACATTTCTAGGATTAACAGTTTTAACAAAGGAGAGATGAAGACAAAATAGTCATGAGAAAACAGTAAGCTCAGCTGGGTCCCTGCAAAACAGATGTTTGGACTCACTGGCCATCTAGCTCTTAAAATGAGTGAAAACAAAATCCAGCCACTACACTTGTAACAGGGGTCATTGATTTAAAACAAACTGAAATAGGGCACTACTGGCAGTTGAGTGCCATTATTTACCTGCTGAAAAGTCTTCAAAATATCACACAAAATGAAGCATACTTGCACTCAAAAACCATGTATACACACACACATACCTCATATATATATACCTTATATATAATATATATGCTACCACCTCAAAAGCAAAAACAAAGGACTACATTTTATATAGCACTAATACGTGACGACGTTTTCTGCCTCAGGAAAGTAAAGTGTTTGATTGATTGATTGACTGATTGTGTGTTTTTGATGGGCATGTGCATGGGTTCGAGCATACACTAGGTGAGCAGATATGAGTGTTATCTTCTTTCTCCATAGTGTTGTGGTTAGAAGTAATGATTGTGAGTAAAGTTAATTCTTAGAAAGAACAGCCTCACCTTATACATATTAATAAGTACTTTCTTTGAGAAGCGATGACAGCCCTTGATACATTTTGACGAAAATGAAAGGGAGGGAAAAAAGCCTGGTGCTGCTATTAAGAACACCCTGAGGTGAAAGAGAGCCACATCTCTGATACTTCAGCTTCTGGTCTCAATGCACACACTTATTAAGTCACCTGTGCACCAAGAATTAGAATGAGCTCCTCCTTCAGACACGCACTCTTAACAGCGGCCCCAGCAGACATCCTGGAACCAAAAGCAGCCCTTCCGTGTGGGCTGGGATGTAATTTTCTCACGGCCTCACAGTACAGTTTGTACCCACAGAATCTCTCCACAGATTAGAGACAAGCAGCATGGAAGTGATCGTTAAAATGCTCAGCAAGGCCAAAAGGGTGGAAAAATAACTCAGCTCCAAGCAGAACGCTCTTCTTTACTAAGGAAGAGCACAAGGTTGTGCCTTACAAATTATTGCCTCAAAGATACCAAACTATGTGAACCAGATATGCAGGGACAAATGAGTGCAGACTCCAGATACCCACATTGAAATGACTGCTGTGAGAACCTCACAGCTCTTTGCAACACCTTCTCATTAATCCCCTCCAACCCCATGACAGGAAGTTGGGTGATGGCATCATTAGGTCACTGTACTTAGTGAGAAGGAAGAACACAAAGAAATCCAGCTATGTACTGAAATGGTGGCAAGAATGTAATGCCTCTACTCAGACCAGAAACATCTACCACAGCAGGTTTGTAATTTAGAAGGAACAGTAAAAAGGAGTGGGAACATAGAAGCCTATAAGTACATTTCCTCTACTTTGCTGTTTTTCATGACTATATTTGTTAAGATCTTTGGAACTGAAAGAAAGTGGCACCCTCAGGGATGAGAGCTGACCGCAAGAACTCAGGAATGAGGGAGGCAGCCTGGGGAACTGCTTTGTCAGCTGCTGCCGCGCTGGGTGTCCCAGGACTTCTAGTGTACCAGATATGGGGACTCAGCACCATGCACAACCATCACCTGGCTCAAGGGGACTTTTAAAGAACTCATCTCACATCTACTAACACCAGGCTTTCTACGACAGAACAGCTCAATAAGAGTGAACTCCCCTGGTCAGCGACTGTACTGCTCCGAGACAAGCCATCGAAATCTGCGGCCGTCTGCACATACACATCAGCGGCTGTTAAGGAAAGATGGAGTGAGAATCATCTGCGACAGCGCTCTAACTAACCTCTCCCCCTCCATGCCCCCAGCTCTGGCCAGCCAGGTCCCTGCCCCAACCCTGTGTCATCAAAACATCTTCAGGATGTTTTAAAAGTGCGTGTGTGTGCTTGCACACGTGTGCACGCGTGTGATACACATCGCATGCTGCTGTTATTTTATCTATTATATATTATATACTACTGTTATTATATCTATTATAATACATATAATACATTGCTGTTTCATGTGGGAAGGAGACATAGGTGGTTTTCATAATATCATTTGACCTTTATGGTCCTGGATGAATGGGAAACATTTGGTAACTTACAAGAACTGTTTAAAGCCATGAATTCTTTAAAATAACCCAAGAAGTCTAAAAATTTCAGGCAGTGTTGCCGGGAATATGAAGAGGGGATCAGATCACTTCATGTCAACCCAGCTTTCCCTCACTTGTCTGCCTAAACTAGGAATTCCAGAATAAGCACTGGGAAATTAGGCTTTGTCCTAATAAGTAGAAATCTTAAGTGAAAAAAAAAAATTCTCAGGGATGCTTAAATACTTTTAATTAGATAGATATGCCTAGTGTGCACACAGATGTCAAGGACTAGGATTCAAACCAATTGACAGAAGTTGTTGATTCCCTAGTGATGCATAATGAGAGATAAAACGACAAAATGAAGTATGGACTGGAAGCAAGAACCGGCTCACATACCACCCCTGTGACATCCTACCAATTTTACACATATCATCAACACACCTAAGAGGAAGAGAAGACCCCACCCAGGAGACAGTTCAAGGTCGACTCCACTGGAGAAGTGACTTTGTTTTCCTGATGTCCTTTTCCTTGACAATCAGTCTCTGGGGCCAACACAAAATATTTCAGAGTCCTGGGCTTGACGCTCTTGATGTCTCTAAGTGTGTTTCCCATTATTTTTCGCATAGATTGACCAATTTCCAGATGCATTATAAGCTAATAAAAGAGCATTGAGCTTGACAATGAGGAGAGAGAAGCCATTCAAAACAGTAAAAACTGCCATGGAGAACAGTAAAAAGGAGCTGAAGCAAAAGGAAATCAGGACATCTGCATGCACCATTCAGACTACAAAGGAGCTCCCAAATTCACACCTAAAGAGCCTGCACAGCTTACCGAGTCTCATCAGGACTGCCTGGATGCTCTTCCTCTATGGCCTGCCAAGGCCGCATCGCTAGTGGACTAGGGGAATGGGGTAGGAGAAAGAGGAAGGGAGGGCAGGACTGGGAGCAGTTGAGGAAGGGGGCTTCAATCAAGATTATAGCGAATAAATTGTAAAATAAATCTTTTCAAATAAAAAAAAAAGATTTGTGTGAACCTGCGCTTTCTCAAATTAAAAAAAAAAAAAAAAAAAAAGCCTGTGCAGACTGGAACTTCCTACCTTTGGCTTCCCCTTCGTCTTAGCTAAAGTTCTAATACATCTGAAGTACAGGTGGTCACAGGACACAGCATAACAGTCAGGAGGCTTTTTGTAAGTGTTACTATTTCACATGGCCACCATGCACAGGTCTGGCCCAGACGGAGGCACCATCTGTCAGGGAGCCCTCCTTCCCTCCCACAAGCTCCCACTGCAATGCTCACATTTGATTTCACTGTTGAACCGGGCCCTGTATGCCATTTAATTAAAGCCCGAGGCACCAAATAATCTATTTTAAAACTAATTCTATAACTAATTTACTTTAAGTAGGTATTGAGGAACTCAGTCTTCCCTCGCAGTAATTGTGACTTTTTAGGATAATGAACTGTAACACAAATTGTATGGTACCCAGAGCTTATTACACGACCCTTGTAAGCCGGGGACTGGATTTATCTGCATCCTAAAATGCCATTGTTGGTCATTCTCTCCCAAGGAAAGAAACAAGCAAAATAAGTGTGAGCTGCAGACAGATTTCCAAGCTTCTAGATCTGACCAAAGTTAAGAATTATTATAAGACTATGAGCAATTATTATCATTTATCATGTTCATTTTATAATAAGGGAGAAGGTGTAAGATGATTAATTAGATGGGTTTTGTTCACTTCTAAAGAACAGAAAAGAGAAAGAGTTTCAAACTATGCTACAACTTCTGAGCAAAAGCATCCTTGGAATGTTAACTTTGTCTAAGAATTAATGCTCTGTATAATCATGGGTCAGGCCAGTATCACTAAAAATACTAAAAACGCAAATGCTACTTCCATTCTGATGAACTTTTCTTACCAAAACCCATCACTTTTCATACAGTCTGTGCAGACTATATAGATTGAATGGCTGAATAACAGCTTCAGCTGATTCTAGGTGTCCAGCAGCTTCAGAAAGTATTTTATTGGAACCTGTAAAATTCAATGTGCAGTCTCTACTGAATACATTTTGTTTTGCCTCAAATTAAGCTGAAAAGTTCAATTATTATAATTCACCCCCCCATATTGTTCTGGTAATAGTAATCAGTGTAAAAGTGCCTGCCTAGCATGTGTGAGACTCTTAAGTTCAACTCATAGCCCCACAAAAAGAAAAGTAAAGAATGAGCTACCTGTTTTGTATGTACTGAGTAATAAATATCTAGAGATTTGTTCAATTTAAAAATAACATCCGATGAGCTATGATTTTTAAAACTACCAGTGCTTTTAGGTATGATTTATATATTTTGTAGTAGCCATTATACCTTTTCCTACTCTCTACCATCAAGCTTTTCTCTGCTGCAATTTTAAAACCACCAAGAACAAGCAAAAATCTGTAAGAGTAACTCTTATTTCACCTGTAGTAATTGTTTAGCCTCCATCTGCTAAGCCAGGTCTGGTCCTGGAAGCTTCTAGTCTCCTACAGTCTAATCTAGGCCTAGGATGTTTTTAGCCTCTGAGACTTACTGCTGAATAAGCTCATCCTTTCTGGTTCTTTCTGAACTCTGGCTAGCTGGTTCAACTCAGCTGTTCTGGCTCAAACTCTTCTCCAAACTGAATAATTCAAATTGGTTTCTCAGCTTCTGACTGAATTGTTCTGCTTGACCTCAAGCTAACTCTAGCAATCTGTTCCAATCTTCTTGCTTCTTTTCATTTTCTGGCTCATTCTGTCTTCATCTACATCTAGCTTGTTCATTCTTCAACCTGTTTCTGTAAAACTCTCCCAGTAAAATGCTTCCTCTCTCCCTTTTCTCTCTGCCCTGCTCTTTCTTAATTAGCCCCTCTTTCCTCTTTGTTCTCATGAAAGTTAGACATAGCCTGTCCAGTCAAATCTATCTCTGATTTGTCACTTTATCTGCCCCTCAGTTAGACATCACTTTTAAACCTGAGTGCTTCCTTCTACAAACTAACTTTGCCTTCACTGTTTGGTATTAAAGATGTGTACTAAGGGCGTGTCTGTATTCTAGCCAGATCGATTAAAGGTGTGTGGCATTACTACATTCAAGCCTAATCAGAAAGACCTACAAGGTCTTTGGATGTGATCAGAGCAGTCACGTTGCTGGATTAAAATTCCTCTACAAAAATCTCAATCAAAATCTGTAGAGAAGCATGATCTCAAGGCCCAGGCCTACCTGAGCTCTCCAGTAGCACCCTACCGAGAGTCAAGTAACCATCAGAAAAGAGTGGCCGATTGCTCACTCAGTAGCAACTGTCCTCAGCCTTCACACTAGGGGACAATGAGCTGAACGTCAAGAATACAGCCACAGTTCTAGTTCTCTTTCTGTCCCTGTGGTAAACAGGGAGAGCAAAATCAACTTGGGGAGGAAAGGGCTTATTTCAATTTACAGCTTACAGTCCATCTGACTGTTCTGTTGCTGTGAAGAGACACCACAAATGAGCTAGGCAGTTACTATTAGAAAAGAGCATTTAATCGAGGCTAGCTTACAGTTTCAGAGGTTAGTCCATCATCATCACAGTGAGAAGCATGGACGCATGCAGGCAGGCACGGTGCTGGAGACGTCACTGAGAGTTCTAGGCAGGGACAGAGAGAGAGAGACTCTGGGATGGGCTTTTGAACCATCCCACCCCCAAGGACTCATATCCTCTAACAAGGTGGCATCTCCTAATCCCCGCAGTCCTTTCAGACAGTTTCACTTCCTGGTGACTAAACGTTCAGATATAAACATACAAACTTACGAGCCTTCGGAGTCAAATATAAACCTACAAGCCTTCGGAGTCATTCTTGCTCAAACCACCACACCATCATCAAGGGACAATCAGACAGAGACCTGAAGACAGAAACTAAAGCAGAGACCAAAAGCTGCTCACTGGCTTGCCTCTAGGATCCTGTTCAGCTACCTTTCATATGCACGTCAGGACCTCATGGCCAGTGGTGGCTTTGCCATAGTGGGCGAGGCTCTCCTCTATCAATGGGAATTAAAAGAGTTCCCCACAAACATCCCACAGACTACTCTGATGGAGGCGGTTCCTAAGTGAAGTTCCCTTCTCCCTGGCAGTTTTATTTTGGGTCATATAGTAGTTGGCAACTACTATATGCTGAGGACACTGGCTTTTGTAAAGGAAAACTTGAGAAGACTAATTCTACTTTTTCCTGGATATGCAAATGAAGCTGACAGGTGGGAAGGGCTGAAGCTGATAAGAAATAGAACAGCCTCTCCCAACTAGTTGAAAAAAATAATGAGCTCCATAAAATATTCCAAATTACAGAAAAGGATTCGATCTAAGCAAGAGAGAGAGCAAGGCCACTATTGGGGTTGGGGAAGGGCGTTTACACGCCGAAGGAGAACGAAATATTTACATCTTTCCTACCTAAATAAAACTGCTGCAAGTTATTCATTGGATTTCAACAGAAATCAATATTATAATATGGCAACATTCTGCATTCCCCTGCAGGGTCAGCAAAACTGCTTTGAGTCTGTAGGTACTCACTAGGCCTAGAAGAAAATCTAGGAAAAACTCAGTCTTAATAAATGAGCGCTGTTTCACCAACAATAGCTGGATAATCTGCCTCTCTCTTGTTTGGTTTGAATGCAGCAATTAAGGCTGTGAATGAATTTCTCAGCCCACATCACTGCAAGCTAGAATCTGGCTTCAGGGACATCCATCCAAAGCACAGATGTCCTTTTCTTTTTTCTTTTTCTTTCTTTCTTTCTTTCTTTCTTTCTTTCTTTCTTTCTTTCTTTCTTTCTTTCTTTCTTTTTTTTTTATTTGTAGATTTAAACAAAGCAACCTTGATGCCACTGTTTCATACAGAAACTTTTTGTGGCAACACTTATATTGTATGACTTAAGATGAGTGGTTTTATTAAAAAGCAACTAGAAGATAAGTTTAAAATCAGCTACTTAACCTCTCAAGGAAAACAATGAATTCTGGCCTCTGTATTTAAGTCTCAAAAAGAGAGTCACTTGGTTTCTTCAGGAATGGCTTCTGGAATGTTCTTGTTAAAGGCAAAGTGTTCTCAGAAGTCCACCCATACACTTTAACTTTCCCCCAGGGCAAACAGGACAAGTGAACAATAATTGTCTAAATAGTTGGAATGAAAAGGATAGAAAATCCACAGCCTTCCTGACCAGGCCTGTCAGAAAAGTGTGGTCCATAAGCCTAACGTGTAAGTACGAGACAGAGCACAAGACACAATCCGTCTCTAGAAGCCCATTTATTCAAGGCAAGTAGATATTTTTCATATAGATCTTTTGCTCAAGATATTTTCTTTCAGCTTTCATGAATAGTCATTAGGCGTTGTTTTTTTTTAACATTTTGAAATGTATTTTGTGGTACTTTACTAACAAGCATGATTTATTTCACAGGTGGGGAACGTATCTTTGTTAAGTATATTCATGGATCTTCTTCTCTCTTCTAAGCACCCATATATTTTCCCTCTGCAGAAAATACATAGCACAATCGCATCACACAGAAAACCTTTCCCTTACTCAACACACATCTTCAGGCCAACTAGTGGTTGCCAGAGTTTCTCAGACACATAAATCTTCGGAACAAAAATGTCTGACTTCTTTGAAATGGAGTCTGTTTAGTCTACCAATTAAAATTGCCTTCGGCTTTTTAAGGCAGACTTCCTAGGTTACGACACAGTTGAAGACTACAGATCCTGTCTCCCATGGTCCTCCCTGACAGTGAAACTGGATGTATGTCATAACATGCTCATAATGCCAATAAGGATCTTCTTGTTAAGGAAGCATATATATCACTTAATGAATTACAGATACAGGAGCATCTCATCCAAAACAAAGCAAAAGGCCAGGCTGTCCTTGTGTCTGCCTCTCATGTCAAATTACATGCTCTGAAACACACTTAAATAAGAACTATAGTCACAATTTCAAAATATCGAATAGTATTGTGGAGTACAAGTAGATCGTTTTTTCTTCCACCATGTTTCTTGATAAGATAGTTGTTTAATCCTGTTTCCCAGTCTTAGGGGAGAAATATTATTAAGAACAGAACAATTTGTTATTTGTTTTCCAAGCGTCTCAAGCCAGTTGAGAGATCATGCACAGTACAAGAGAAGGTGAGCACACAACCTGCTTTGGAGAGAAAAAAGGGTTCAGAGTCAAAACAAAAGGGATTGCTCTAAGGAATCATATGAGCAAAAATGGGACAATTGAGTAAAAGGCCTCCAGAGGATGCACATTTGGGTTCCCCAGGCCATACGAGAGCATGGTAGTCATCTACAAACCGCTCCCACTTCCCCAGAAAAAGCAGCTCCCTTTGCTAGGCTCAGAGCAAAGCCTTATCTGCATCTCCCCTGCAAGTCTGCTGGATGGCCCCACAGGATGGCTGTGCCAGCACTGCTCACAGGAGATCCATCCCTGTGCTCTAGGCATGGCATTGCCTATCTTAAGCACTGGGAGCACAGGCCCTCCTGCTCACAACACCCTTTACCCTGAAGAGAAAGGCCTACAGCCCACATGTCTTTCCAAGTGGCAGAGTGCTTGTGCTCTGAGAGAGAGCCCTCAACAGAAGCATTGGTTATATAGACCGCATCTACCAGTACTGTTATTTAAGGCTGTGTCAAAATTAGTGTGTATCAGACATCCTAAACAAGATCCAACTTTTTTTCTCACATGTTCCATCCAAGGGGCATGCATGGTAAAAAACTGAGAGAGAGACCTCATTCCAGCAGTTTGTGTGTGTTTGTGAGCATATGTGCATATGTAGGTGGTTTATGTGTAAGGAATATGTCCACAGTTATATGTAAGAGGGTAAGCAGAGGACAGGAGACACGTAGTATCACTCAGTATCACTCTCTGTTTTGTTCCCTTAGAACTGTGGTGGGGGGAGGGTCTCTCACTCAGCTTGGAGCTAGGCTGGCGGCCAACAAGCCCCAGAAACCTTCTGTCCTACTGGTGTGCCTCAGCATCTTTTATCTTTACGTGGATGCTGGGGACTTGAAATCAGATCCTCATGTTGATGCAGTACATTCTGTCACCCCCTAAGTCATCAGTCCAGCACCCTGCACCCCCATATTTTCTCAACACAAGTAAGCTAATCTCTTCCCGCTTCTCTCCCTCCCTTCCCACATTTCTTCAGTGCAGCTGGCATTTCAGCAACATTTCGTATATTCTATATTTACCGTTATGGCCCAAAATGCAAAAGTTTCATTGATGGAATATCTTAATGAAAGTGGGAGGGGGCTGGTTGGTAGATTCTTGCATAGAAAATAAGAAACAGTACCTTTGACTTTATCGCCAAGCCCTGGTCTTTGGAGATTAGAAAGCTACTCACGAGCACAGGTACTTAATTACTGATACAACATTCCCACAACTAAACACAGCGCACAGTCCATTTGTCTTCTGGGGAGCTGTCTCTGCGTTGAATTATTTAGTTTTCATCATTTTTGATTTTGTAAAGGTTAGATGTTAGGTGCTGATAGTAATATTACAGGGGATGGAGAAATCAATCTTTTAGTCATTCTGAAGCCGACGGAGAAACACGGTTTGTCAAAGTTAGCCTAGTAAAGTGTCACATTTCCTCCAACCCTCAGAGGATTCAATTCAAAAATCATAAGTTTACCTTTGCATTTACCAGGGGCAACTGACTTTGAGAATTCTCTAGAATCTTGGTACAGAAAGCAGCAATGGCCAGACCATTTGTCTGTCTGCTATCATTCATGCACTTCTTCATTTTCTTGATCATTCAGCAAATGTACACCCAGGTACTACAGGTGCCCAGAAAGTCTGCAGAGGGAGAGATGGCTCCAGTTGTGGCTTTAAGATCAAATAGGCACTTGCCAGGTGCTGCAAGGAAACAGGGAAGGATTCCAGGCAGAGAGAAAAGCATCTGCAAAGGAACAAGGCACATCAGGGCACGTTGGGAAAACTCCAAGTATGTAGGATTGATGGGCATCAAGTGCCAGGGTACAGACCAGAGGGAGATGTGCCTGGAAATGACAGCAGGAACCAGACAGTGAAGAGCAGTTTGTGCCACACAAAGAAATCAGGAAGATCACTGTGGCCGCAGTGGGGTAAGGTTTGACGCAGAGAGAAATGTCTGTGGCAGCATTTAGAATCTGGCTTTCTGGAACATTCCAGTAAATGCAAGAAGTGCCAGTTCTTCAGTTAGTATGCCAACACCATCATTTGTGGCCCAGTTCTGGTTGCTGCCTGTGTGGGCTCTGCCCACTGTCCACAGCTTTGAAGTGTTGGAGTCACGTGGTGCAGGTGCTTCCACTTAACAACATGCTGTTAACCTGGCCTCTGTATGAGCAGATTTTCTAAATTTACAAAATAGATTGCAAGTATCTTTCAAAGTCAAACCTGGAGATAATTCCAGCCCTGCCTCCTCCCCTTTCTCAGTGATGCAGTGGTGAGTTCCCCAGTGAAAGAACATCACAGGGCATGAAAAATTGCTCAGCTCCCCTTTGTTGTGGGTTCTAGTTCCTGGTCAGAACTGATTGCCATCCTTCTGAAGACAACTTTATATCACTACCTTATCTATGGCTTCTGCCAAGAATCTATGTCTGCCTGTTGGTTCTCTCTCTCTCTCATGCGTGTGACACTCACTCCATGATCTAACAGGAAGATACACAATTTAAAACCTGTTATATCTAGGTGCTGGTAAAGAAGAGATCTCTGCAGATACTAAGAAGCCAGATTTTTCTGTGGGTGGAATCCACATGCTTCTGTGTAGCAGCAGATATAAAATTCCACTCCTTTGTCACAGCCTGCTTCTCCCAACTCCCTTTGCAGAACTCTGTGTTCAGAAAAGGTCCCAGGTAGATCATGACTATAGACCTTTCATTTCCAGGATTTTATCCAAAAACATGGCTGGAGGGAGGGTGGATGAAGAATACTGTAGCTCAGTTTGATGGATCTGCAGAGTGGTTATTTAAATGGACTGTTGTTCAAAGCTTGTCTGGAATGTCTACAAAACATGACAGAATTCACTATTTCCCCTGAATTCCCACCTCCCATTTTTGGTCAGTTATGAAGATACAAGCATTTTTTTTTTTTTTAAGTAAAATAAATCACACAGTAAAAGCTTTTATGAGACCTGTCTATAAACTAAGAGTAAGTAGGAGAGCCAGCTAGGGAAGACTGTCTGACAAGCAGTCATTACTTGGAGAGCACTCATGTCAGCAGACATACAGCGATAGCTGAGGAGCACTGCTCTTGATACTTTGCTTTTCCTAGAAGTATGGTAATGATCTCAGTGGAAGAAAAATTATTTCAAGTCTTCAGCTCAAAATTCAATCCTTCCCCCAGATCAGATTAATTTGCCAGAGGACAAGTTCCTTAACACACTCTCCAAATGTGAGGAACTGGGTACTGGCAGGCAGCTTTTCTGTGCTGAAGGCAGGCCTAAGTACTTCTGCTTAACATGGCGACTCCTGGCTACACAGACAGGAGCAGAGCTTCTCTGCCAGTGATTCCGGCTGGGACACACACATACTCTGATGGTTCTTCAGGAAAAAACCATCCTACCTAGGCCACTCAGGACCCCACAGCTGGGTCTGTGGCAGTTCTCAGGTGTGGGGCCTCTGAACTTTAAGTTGGACCTACACATAACACCAAACCCCACAAGGCAAAGATTTGTTCTCAGTAAATTTTGTTTGTTTGTTTGTTTGTTTGTTTGTTTGTTTGTTTTTGCCTTATTGACTTTAAGACTCACAAAGTATAAGTATGGCTACTTTTTTAGCTATTCAAACACTATACACTGATTTCTACCCATTTTGGTAATTCAGCCAAAATACCTTTTCCTCAAAATAACAAGTTAGTGGACTAGGACTTTACTCTTTGCTTCTTCCCAAAATTCCATTTTTTAACTAACCTGAAGTTTTTGGAATGCCAGCATTCCTGAACAGTGTCCACCACTGGGGGAACGTCTTGATGGCTTCAGAGCACTTTGAAAAGATAGCAGATAGAAGCAATTTGTAGGCACAATAATTTTTGTTGGCTTCATGGTGGCAGGGAAAACATGGTGGCTGCAGTCCATCCATGGCATTCGGATAGTTACAACTCCTTGAATCAGAAAACAGAGAATGCTTAGGGCAGAGACAAAGTAGAATTGAACCCTCCAGGTTAAACCCTTCTCCAGCAACTGGCTACTGTGTCTGTCTGGTGTTAGTTCCTCTTCTATTGCTGTAAAGCAATGCCATGAGCAAGACAATTTATAGAAGGAAGAGTTCATTGAGCTCACAGTTTCAGAGGGTGAGTCCATGACCATCAAGGTGGGGAGTGTGGCAGCACACAGGCAGGCCGGCTGGAGCAGTGTCTGAGAGCTCACACGTAAAGACAATAACCACCAGCAGTGACAACCTCCTCTAAAACAACCACACCTAAGTATTCTCAGAGTTCTACTAACTGGGAACTAAACATTCAAATATGAGCCTTTGGGTCCCATTCTCATTCCTACTGTGGAAACAATAAAGAACTTTCTAAAGGTTCTCCACCTTCCTCAAAACTCCACCATCAGCTCTGGAGCAAGTGTTCAAATATTTCACATTTATTAAAAGGAATTGGTCATACAAAAACCAGTACAGCTCCTCGTGGCATGTATCAAATGAAATTGCTCGGATTGGAGCAGTGTTATAGCACTTGCTTAGCACACACAAGGCCTTTTGGATCCCCAGTACTCAAATAAAAACACACAATAAAGGGATGCATGCAGGTATCCTAAGTGGAGAGGCCACCGACTCTGAAGCATAGGAGATAACAGAGTGAGGTGTGCCTAACAGAAGAAATCCTACAGTTTTCTTTCCCTCCCCTCTTGGATCTCATTCTGAGTTCCTTGACAGTCCTGAAACAGTTATCATTTAATAACTTGTAATGATAACAAGTCTTTTGAATGAAAATGACTTTTGCAATGTTCTTAACCACTCAGGGATCTTAGAGTTACTTTGAGAATTGGATGACAGTTAAAGATCCTGTCTACAGAACAAGCCATTCTATAGCATATTGTGGTGTGCGTCCCAATCAGAATTCTGCCTCTGTAGTTAAGAAACACAGCCGTTCCATGCATGGTCCTGAGAACCTAGACCCCTGCTCAAATGTAGCCTATGGGCAGCTCAGTTTCCAAGTGGATTCTCTAGTAAGAGGAGCAGAGGCAGTCACTGGCATGAACTCATGAACTCAGTTGCTTGCTCTTTGATAACCTTCCCCTGGAGCGGTGGCCTTACTAGGCCACAGAGAAAGAGGATCCAGACAGCCCTGATGAAACCTGATAGGTTAGGAGAGGAGGACCTCCCCTATAGGTGGAGGGGCATAGAAGGAAAAGAGGGAGGGAGAGTGGAACCTGGAGAAAAAGAGGGAGGGGCTACAGCTGGGACACAAAGTGAATAAATTGTAACAAATAATAATAATAAAGTAAAAATTTAAAAAAAAAGAAAAATTCAAAAAGAAAGAAAGCAATTAAGTAAAGAGGAAAAGAAAAGTAAGAATTTGATCCTGTTTGTTGTTTCTGTTACCAATTGTAATATGCCAACCTAATTGTAATATGCTAAAATATATACCTTTTGTCTTGGATACTTTTATGTTCACTTGGCAAAAGCTATAATCAACTGAACGGAGAAAACCTCAGTTGAGAAAATGCTTCATAAGATCCAACTAAAGGTAATTTTCTTAATTAGTAATCAAAGGGAGAGAGCCAAGCCCATTCTAGATAAAGTGCTGTCTCTGGGCTGGTGGTTCCGGGTTCTGTAAGAAAGCAAGCTAAGCAAGATGTGATGAGTAAGCCAGCATGCAGCAGGACTTCACAGCCTCTGCACCAGCTCCTCCAGGTCCCAACTCTGAGTTCCTGTCCTCTCTTCCTTCAGTGATGCATGACACTGTGAAAATGCAAACCAAATAAACCTATTCTCCCCTCCCCCCCAAAGAAACCCAGCAGCACTGTCTGTTTTTATCAGATGTCTCCCAGTACATAACTGGGAGAAGTTTAGTGACAGAGGAGATAGAGGGAAGAGAGAAAGGCAGGTACTAAGAGAATGAGGTTCAGGAATAGCCAGTGCAGTAGTAACAAGTGACAGGAAAAAAAGGAATTGGCCTCATACAAACTTCAGAACCATTGGCACATGTGGAATGTGCTTCTTAAGAATCTCAGTTGCAGCTGGGGGCAGTGGGGCACGCCTGTAATCCCAGCACTCTAGGAGGCAGAGGCAGGTGGATCTCTGTGATTTCCAAGCCAGTCTGGTCTACAAATCGAGTTCAGGGTAACCAAGGCTACACAGAGAAACCATGTCTCACAGAAGAAGAGGAAGAAGAAGAAGAAGAAGAAGAAGAAGAAGAAGA
>NW_026585797.1:5998857-6140927 GCF_907164565.1 Psammomys obesus
AGAAGAAGAAGAAGAAGAAGAAGAAGAAGAAGAAGAAGAAGAAGAAGAAGAAGAAGAAGAAGAAGAGGAAGAAGAAGAAAGAGGAGGAGGAGGAAGGGAAGAAAAGCTCCATTGTCTAAGATTTTTATACCATTTTACACTTAGGAAAGTTTTCTATCGGCCACATTGCTAGTCTTTGTTATATCAGCATGTTTTAACCCCTGATTCCTGAGTTCAGTCTCAAGCAAACAGGATCGCACGGTCAACCTAACCATGGCTGGACCAGCTATAGTGAGGCATCTTAGCCAGGATCAGTTTATCGCAGGTGCACACAGTGAACATGTCTTTGGCCTTCATTTTCCTGAGGAATGGACGGCATTGGTGGGGTTTTGACTTCTGTTTCTGAAGAGGAGCCTCTTCTTACAACAAATGTCATCTTTTTATAATTTTTGATGAATTACTGAAGGAATCACAAAGTCTCATCTTTCTTCTTCTTTTTTTTTTTTCTTCTTACATTTTCAGACTCACAAGGATTAACCAGAAAGACATTTGAAAGCGGAAAGTTCAACAAAACTAGACTTTCTAGAAAGACGTGCCCAAGCACTGGCATCCCCACATTAGCCCTGATCCTGAAATGCGGGTCATTTCTGTTCTCGTATTGTCTAAATGTACCAGAAGCTATTTTTTTCTTCCTTTAAAGATTCAGACTTTTGAAAAGAATTTTACAAGTTCAAAGAATTTGTGCACTGCAACTCTGCTCCCCTCTGATATGTTCCGCCTTCCCTGGCCAGTGGCAGCTGAGGACCTTTCAAGACAGAATAAATTTGATTTTACATGCAGAACGAATGAGCCAAAAATACAAAGTGGCTCTAAGCAGAAGCTGCCCACAATGAAACCTGTGCCGGGGAGTCAGGCAAAGCTAGGAATGCAGTGCCACAAAGAGGAATTTGACGGAGGAGACGACTCTGTCCCAACCCATGTTGGTTCGGAATCTGAGCTATAGAAATAAGTCCAGTAGGGTAGGAAATGAAGAGGAAACAAATAAAATTAGGAGCATTTTCCATGAAGTGGCAAGCCCCATCTGGCTTACATAGCCCCTGGGAAACAGAGAGAGTCGAAAGAAATAGATATGCTGGGAGAAAAAGCGATCAAGACACAGATGTCACAGAGGTGTCACATTTATTTAGACAGACTGTAATCTTTTTTTCTCTTAAAAAAGAAGAAGAAAAAAAAACACTGATAGAGTGGATAGTTTGATATCCACTGTGAATCTATCAATTTAACAGTCACTGGAGCACAGAGTAACAAGGTGTCAGTTTTCCAAGCCTTCAGGCTGCTCAGTGTTCCATCCATGAAAGAACTGGAAATTGCTGAGAGGAAAGGATGGATAGAAGTTTCTAGGAGGAATAAAAAAAAAAAGTACATCACGTTGATCTTTGCAAGGAAGAAAAGCCTAAGAAAGGGAACAAAAGGTCCAGAGCCTTTCGTGCCATAATTAAAGGGGCCGCCAATCAAGATGACGCTTGGAGGAATAGAGCTTGTGTTTCTTCCTCTTTGAGCTAAAATTGCTTTGGTTCATACATAACGATAGTTCCAGGATTTTATTTGAGATTGACAATGATAAAATGCTCCCCAATCTGTCATTCAGACCAGAAAGCCACAGACAGTCAGGACAAAGCAGCCATAAGAGCTCCTAGAAATGCAAGAAAATGGTCAAAAGAGAGAGTGGCTATTTGCAGGCAAACAAGCCATGGTCATCTCTTAGCAAGTGGTAAACAGGGCCAAAGCTGACACCCTCTCTGCAGACACTGCCCAGTGACAAAACCTCCGGTCCCTTCTTGCATCATAGTGGTCACAAAGGGAAGGAATCAGGTCTTTAGAGCAATTCCCTGTGTACAGTGATCATAAGATGGTGGAGGAAGCCTGCATGGGGGAAGAACATTCCAGGCCACAGGAACAGCCTGTGCAGAAACACAGAGGAGGAATCCCACTGGGCATGTGGGACCAGTAGCCACGGAAGCCTTTGAGTAGATCAGGGTGAACAAGAGATTCATTCCATGCCTCCATGGCTCCATGGTCTGCAGAATCACAGATGAGGCAGAACTAGAAGGGCACAGGTCATGAAAGACTCTGCAAATTCTTGTTGCAACACTGCTGTATGCTACAGACAGTCATCACAAGGTTTTACACAGAAAAAAAAATGACATGCAGTTTAAAATATGTGACATATTAGTAGTGTATATGGGTAGAGCAAGAAAACTAAACAGGCAGCTGGTAAGAATCCAGGTTACGAATGATGGTGGCTCAGACTGCATGCCCCTGGGGAATACTGCTGTGTAACAGTGGCCATGTACATTATCTGCATTTTCACCCTGCAGATTCTCCAAACCCGCTAGATCTGTCTTCTATGCTTCTTTGGATATCATGGAAATATCTAGAGTTATCCTAAGACCCCAGGTGTCTGGCTCTCTGGACCTCACTCGGTGACACCACAGGTCCTCATTTTCTGCCTGTCATTGCCTCTGCTTCAGCATGCCCCAGCATGCTAAGCTGCACTGTCCCACCTTCTGACTCCATAACTTTTTTTTCTCGCTACCCAATGCTCACAATGCTCCTGTTGCCTCACCTTTAGCTTTTTCTTCTTTTCCCCAGGTCCGGGCTTAGCAGCAACTGCATCTTAATCATCCTGCACTTCTCTCCACGGGCTTTGTCGGAGCTGGCCCTTATTTTCTGTGTCTCTGCACAGCGATCAGTCTTAGTGGGGGGATGCTGGCCTGGACCTACTGATCTTGCTGCAGTGGAGGGTCAGAATGCCAGCATTCATTAATTTCTTCCCTTCCTCCCCCATACTCTCCTTTGTCTGATTTCTTTTTCCTCTCTTGTTTGAAAATGGTCCTGAATTCCTCTTTTCCTCTTTCTTTTTCCCTTTGAACCTCTGACAGTTTCTGCTTATTCATGTCTCTAACCTCAAAAATATATTTGTTAACCTTCGTCCTGACCTTTCTTTGCAAGGACTAGACTTGCCTATTCATCCGCAAGCAATTGGCAAGGTGGCTAGATAAGTGAGTGTCTGCATCCACCATGCTCTCCTGTGAATGCCTCTTATCAACACCAGGAGCCCTTAAAAAAAGCCAGTGGGCAGCTGCCTCTCTCCACTTAATGGCAGAAGCCCCAGTGAATGGCTAATATCACCGTGTGTTCTCAGGAGGGGATTAAGGACAGCACAATAGCATTCCATCTCGAGCTCTGCAGTATCACCTTTCCAAAATACACTTTTAAGCTACAGAACAAAATAGCAAGGTTTCTGAGCAACCAAAATATGTAATAAATCCCAGGCTCTAAAGCTGAGACTCTTGACTCGCATGAAAACCATCCAAGGTTTCATCATCAGCCCTTTATTTTCCACACTCCCCTGAAGGGTGGGGAGCTTATTTCTAATTTCATAGCTAATCAGAAAAGCATATGTGAAGGAGGGGAATATCATATGTTAGGCAGGAAAATATCTAGCAATGAAAAGCTACAGGACCAAGTGTGAAAGGAGAATCAGCTGTGGATCTCCCACAGTGAACTGCACAGGGCATGGGGTTTAGG
Source organism: Psammomys obesus (assembly GCF_907164565.1). NCBI lineage: Eukaryota > Metazoa > Chordata > Mammalia > Rodentia > Muridae > Psammomys > Psammomys obesus. The sequence goes on from NW_026585797.1 coordinate 6,002,428, forward strand.
GCTGCCAGAGCTCTGTCATAGCAAGGCAGGGCTATGGTCTGAACTGCGATGCTTTGGCAATGTAGACCTGATAGGCAAAGGAGAGAAAGTTGGGCTGGTGACAGGTGGAGATCAGAGGTAGGGCTTTAACCTTCAGGAAATGAATATGCCCTGCATTCCCTCGGCCTCGAGGCCATACTCCATATCTGTTCTCTCTCAGCCTCATTCTGGGCCACTAATTTTTCCACCTGACTACCACCTCCAGAGCTAAGAAAAAAAATTCTCTAGGGTCTCTGTTGAGGTGTGTGCTCTTTGGCTTGCTAGGGTTTATCAGCAATGCTGACCACCAACACAGAACACCATGACTTCCGCCAACAGTACAACTACCTCTTCAGACTCAGCCAGTATAACTGGGAATCCACAGCAAGCCAAGTGCTGTTCCTTCCAGGGCCTGTTACATGGCAACAGCATGATCCTCCCTGTAGCCTATGGGGTGACATTGCTGTCTCCATTTTATTGGAAGCACTGAAATTAAACAAGCAACAGCAGAGGTGAAGCTGAAAAACTGCTCTGTGGACCGAAGTCTGTGCTTGGTACATCACACTACCCCAAAGTGCAGACAGACACAATATCAGTTCACTTCAAGAACTGCCACATACACCCTAGATTGCACTTCTTTAATTCAGACTGTGTTTTGTGTGTGTCTTTGTTATCATTTGGCTGTGTTTGTTTGTTTGCAGAGACGATGCTCTATTGGGGACATTGCCCAAAGCTCTGTTGCTAATGAAAATGTCCCCAGTCCAAATGCCGTGACACAGGTGTCTAGGGTTAAAGACGAAGAAAGTAACTCAGGGCTGCAGAACTGTCACTGACTTAGCCCTCAGCACGACTTAGTTAGCAAAGCCAGTGTTCAGCCAAGTCTCCTTTCTGGTAAGGTGTTACAGAAATTGGATGTGGAAAGTTTCCTAAAGACCAATACTATAGGCTTGGTGCTCAGCCATGGATGCTTTTAAGAGGCAGAGCCTTTAAGACTTGAAGTCTGCGTGTGCCCTTAGAGGGGATGTTGGGGTGTGCTATGAGGGGATCTTGCTCTGTGCTATGCCTACAGGGCAGCATGCTTCCTCAGCACAGGCGCAGAGCAGTGAAGTGAAATCATCATGGACTGGAACCAATAAACTTGTGGATCAGAATAAATTTCTACCCTTCAAAGTTGATATGGTCAGTGTTTTGTTAAAGTACCAGAGAGCTAAATAACAGGAATTCTTCTCAAATGCTTTGCCCATGACTTCTCCTAGATGAGAAGGGGGATAGGATATGGGATGTCAACCTTGATTGGTCTTAGGATGTTTCATTTGCTCACTGGAGCCCAGCTTTATTTGTATGCTAATCATGGCCAAAAGTAGTAAAACAACGAATAGTCACAGGACTGCACTGTAATAACTTCCCTTTCCTACCTATATTCAGAGTTTTCTTAAAACATTTGAATGATGTCAGTTTTTGAAGCTGTTGTGAGCAGTATGATAGAGGCAGAGGGGAGGGAGGGAGGGAGCTGACTGAACAGGGATCTTAATAGATCCCCATGTGTGGAGCACATACCCACGGTTGAACATTTCCCACATGCCACTCTAGAAATTGTACCCTTGGGGTAACCATTTGGGCATTGTCTTCATTTCGGTCTGCACTCTTTTCTCTTCTTCCACTGTACTGGATAGCACTGTCAGCCTTTGCAATGTCTACTGTGCTTACAGCTCCAATCATCCATGTGCACGTAGAACAGCTGTCTTCTTCACAATCTGCCCTTAAATCACACATTCAAAATATCTTTAAAGTTCCAGCATGAAGTGGTTATGGCTTTACCTTCTTGAGATGCATGCCAGAAATCATGCTCATTACCATATACACAAGAAATACAGCGTCTTTCTCAGTAAGGACAACCTCCCTATGGATGGTCACAGAAGAATGGACAAAATGAGGAGTTCTATATAACAGATACTAATTTCCACTGCCAGGAAAACAGAGGAAAAAGCCATGCATTTTTTTTGAGCCATCACATAAAACCTCCTTGGAGTGCTTCCTGACCCATTAAACTTTCACATGAATGATAACTGAGGCTCCCTTTTTGAGCATAGCGATGATAAAACTGAAAGAGATGAAGGAAGGAAAGACAGCAAGGGTGTGTTCTTCATAAATACTCATCTATTCAACAAATATTTCTTTACAACAAAAATTGTTAAGGTGTTGCTAGGATGTTAAGAATGAGATTGGGAAATGGGCAGAAGAAAAAACATGGTCAGTCAGTTTCTGCACTCAGGGTCCAGCCAAGAATGCAAACTTCACTGGATATCCATGGGATTTTTATTATAGCAAAGGGATGACAGAGGTGGTGGAAGACTGACAAGGCTCTTTACAGGGAAGACTGAGGTAACAGAGTTGATAATTGTAGGAAGGTGTGCATATGGGCCTGGGGAAACCCAGGGATGGACCAGAGCTGATGTTGAATCCCCTGGAGCTGGGCTCTAATTCCCTAGAGGGACTCTTCTCAGAAACCCTTGAAGGAGGTTGCTGAGGCGCTACAGTTAATAGATCTGAATAGACAGCCATTGCAGCTAGTGGTGGAGTTGAGGGTCCCTGTGAGAGGGTTCTAGAGTTAGAGAAGGTTGCCAGCTATGAAGAAGGTTAGTACTCATCTCTGGGCCCACACTCTATCCCGCTTTCAAGAACATGAAGCAAATGGAAAGGAGATAGATCCTTCTTGTCCCTCTCCCAGGGTTTCCTCCTGGAGTCCTAAGGACAACCCTAAATGTTTTAAATGGAGTCATCACAGAGTCTATTTAGTGCTGCCTGTGTGTGCATGGCTGTGGGCCATATACTGGAGTGGGGGCAGCCTCTCAGGGCCTGAATCCCTGAAGAAAAGTGACTCTCCCTCTGCTAGAAGCTGTCTGGCATCAATATCACCTCAGACATAGGCCCCGCCCACCGCCTCATCTGTCCTGGGGTTTCAGCTACCTCGACCTTGTGTTTACCTGTGATAGACCAACACTGTGAGGTGCTATGTGCAACTTCCTTGTCATGTCCTGAATGTTGTTTCACTACATTGACTCGGTGGGCATTACATTTAACACACCCAGAGAAAATGCACATAAATTTGAGTGAGAAAAATGAGGAGAATATGCAAGAGGTTGGAAGGGAGGGAATAGGTTGGATCCAAACACGCTATGTTCATGTATGCATATTAAATAAAATATTTAAATAATTTCGTATAATATGCTATTAACTACAAAATCGGAGGTTTGAGATGGCAGAATCAACATTTTTCTTTCTTTTTTTTTACCATTTTTCATTTTGAATCCCTGTTATTGTGCAGATAAACAGTCTCGAAGGGTGAATGAGAGGAATAAACCCCTGATTATTTCCAGGTGTTGGCTGATTTCTGTGGCGTAAGTACTCACATCATGACCAACGACAAGCTACCTACCTCTGGTCGTTGCCTGTGACCTTGGAGAGAAATGGTAAAAATTGAGTTTCCTAAGCCAGTGTGAGTTAGTTACTGCACACTGTTGGTAGGTGAAGAAGAATGAGATGCAGTGACTGAAAAGAGCCTAGAAATAAGAATTATAATTTAAGTCACGTGAGGGAGAGACACAACACTTCCTGGAAGTACAGAAAACCCCTGGAAAACAACAGCAGAGGGGGAGAAGAAAAGAAGTGGCCCCAGATGACACGCCACGCACAGCCATCCACCTGGCAGACTAGCATGGTAAACTACCTGACCTACTTTATGGAGGATAAGCACCGTGCTCTCCCGTAGTTGATCCTAATGTTTTCTATATAGTGCTTGGGAAAATGAATTGTATCTGCTCCAACTTCTGAAGCTGAGACGTGAATTTTCTATGAGAAATGAGGCATATGTATAGCTCCCATTTTTCAGTCCAGAGATCAAATGCTTTTCCTGTGACTTTGAGAGATGTCTCCTTTCTTTGTACTGAGTAGGCTAATAGTACAAATAAATTTATTCCATGCTGTTTCTGATACATGGTATGACAGCCCTCTGCAATCCATTGCTAATGGCCTTGTTCACAAGCTCGAGTCTGGTAAAATATTAAATTCAGCTGTAAAATGGCTACATTAAAAATTGAATTAATAATGATTAAAATTAAGTATTAACCATTCCATTTAATTTAAAAATAAATCCATAGACTTTTAATTCTCCTTATGGAGAAAAATAAACAGAGTTAATAAGCTTGACAAATATTTAATAAATATTTAAATTCACATACACACCCTATATGAAGACGACAGAAAGTTAAATTTGGATTCTCCTGTGTTACAGAACTGTCTGTTGCTGTGCTTTTATGGTGTCCTTGAGTTGAACTAAAAAGCCAGCGTGGAATAAGCTTGTGTTTTCAATCAAAGAGAAGGCATATAAACCAAAATCAGGACTCGGTTCACATTTTCAGGAAAACAGCGAGGGCTAATCACTCACTATGCTTTCCATGAAAGGCAAAGGGTCAGGGTGCTGGCAAGTCAGCCCACTCAAGCACAAACACGGGCATGCACGGAGCAGAAGAAGCTGCAGCTGCAGCCACAGAGGTGGGAGAGAGACTGGCTCTGCTGCGAACCGCACAGCTTGAACCTTTATCTGCAGTTCCGTTTCGTGCATATTCTGCCACCTTGTGTGATGTGTATATACTACAACATAAAACATGCTTGGTCCTCCTTCCAAGAGCCCTGCACATACTGTTTCTACACACACACACACACACACACACACACACACACACACACACGCACACTCACACAGAGTTTTCCTTCAGGGGTTAAGAGATCTTTTGTGAAGCTGAAAGGAAGTGATTTGACTTTGAGCATTAGCTGAAGGTGCAGGCACAGGGGAGCAGATGTGGGTGTGTTACACAGTGCTCGGGGGATGCTTACTCCAGGGAGCCTGACACAGACACGAAGGGGCACGGAGGAGCGCCATGCTTATGCCAAGTCTCTAGAACGTGTTCTCTAGTCATCTACATTTGGTATTACCCCATGTGCCTCAGCTACCATTGTGCAGGCACTGACGCCAACTCCCGCACAGCCTTTCTTTTTTTATGCCTCTGCTTAATAACAACAGCAGGAATTTGGAACAAGTCATAGAAAATGACTTCCCTGACACCTCTGACTCAACAGGGAAGAATGTAGCCATCAGCCAAAAGCTGGATGATGTTAGGAAGTTAGAGACATGCAATGCTGAGCCACGGAGCTGGGTAGCATTCTATTTCCCAGACCATGCATTCTGGGAAAATTTGACTGACAGCAGGCCAACTGTCTTTAGGCAGGGCATGAATGCTTGTCAGTATGATCTGTTTGGGCAAAGGAGCTGTACTGAATATGCACCATTTCCAAAGACCAAGTCAGACCCAATCTTAGCATTTCTTTTTCCTGAACTCCATCTTAAACACTGCAGGACAACAGGAGTAACTGCTTAAATTACTGTACTTGGAAAAGATGATTGTTTTTACTAATATCATTTCCCTGTAAGTATTGTCATTGCTCTTTCAATTCTTTCTCTAAAATTCCATCAGTTATCATGAGCACAAACAGATACACTGTAAACATCTCAGAAAAGGCTGCCTCTGAAGTGGTGGCCCCAGAGGGGCTGTTACCTTTGTGGGTCCTTGCCTTGGGTCTTCATTCTATCCCTTAAATGAATCTTCAAATGATCTCCACAGCAGTGTATGGGAGATGACAAAGCTTACTGTGGTAGACTTCGTGTGCATTTTTGAATATGGCCAATAACATACAAAATGTCCATCAAGGGAGAGGCACATACCAGGGGTTACTCCTAACATTTTAATGGCATTTGGTCAAATCCCCCCAGAAAAGATATAGAAAATGGTTCTTTTTCTTTTAATTACATTATCATAAATGTATTAGCAAGAACTTCACAGGGATATTACAGTGTATGTGGTGGTTTGAATGAGGATGGCCACCATAGGCTCATGGATTTAAATGTGTGGTCCCTAGTTGATGGAACTGTTTGAGAAGGATTAGGAGGCATGGCCTTTTTGGTGTGTCACTGGAAAACTGACTTTGAGATTTCAAAAGCTCACTCCATTCACAGCTCTCTCTCTCTCTTTCTCTCCCTCTTTTCCTCTCTCTTTTTCTCTTTCCCTCCCTCCCTCCCTCTCTCCTTCCTACTTTCTAATAAGTAGAAAGCTACTTATTATTAGCTCTCAGCTACTGCTCTAGAGCTATGCTCCCTGCCATGCTGGTCACAGATTCACCCTCTGAAACTCTAAATGCCAAGTAAGATCTTTCTTCCATAAGTTATATTGGTCATAGTGTCTCTTCATAGTAATAGAAAAGAAATTAGAATATAAGTTGGCACCAGGATATTGCTGGGCATGGCTATTTCTATAACAGAATTGACCATGGTTTTGTTTTGTTTTGTTTTGTTTTGTTGTTGTTTTGTTTTTGTTTGTTTGTTTGTTTGTTGTTGTTTTAGTAATGTGAAAGATTTTCAGACTTTGGACTAGGAAAGTAGTTAAATGCTATCAGCAGGGATTAATGGGTCACTATAGACAATAGTGTTGAGAGTCATGTGGTTTATAGAGGCCCAGCTTAACTATTTCAGAGGGGAATAATATCAGCAATTGGGCTAGAAACAATTTTTAAGCTATTTTGGCAAAGAATGTGGCTGCTCTTTTCTCATATCCTAAGAATCTGCCTGAGGCTAAAATTAAAGAGTTTTGAACTAATTCCTTTGGCAAATGAGATCTCAAAACAGCCTGATATTTACTATGTTTTGCAGTTATTAGTGATCACCCTTCTGTGAGGGCAAGAAGGACTAAAAGAAATAAAACATGTAGAATTGGCATAGTAAAAGATCACCTGAAAAGTTAATGTTGATTTTAGTTGGTGCTAGAAGAGATAAGGAGAAATAAAATTAAAGGAATGGTCTCTACAGGGTAAGACTCCACTCAGATAATCCTGGAACTTGTGAAACGGCCTGTGGGATTATTGGTTCCTAAAGAGCAACAATAAATCAAAGCTTATACAACCATAATTCAAGGAGGGGGACAGGTTCCATTCCAAGCACCAAATAAAACCTGATAGCATTGGCCACATGGTTCTGGTTTTAGAGTCACAAAGGATACAGAAGTAAAAACTTGCAAAATCTTTCTCCGAAGTTAAGAAAGGACACTGAGGTCTGGCATGTGGCAGGGAAGTCCCCCCAGGGTGGCCCAGAGAGGTCATTGTGTGAAGCTGTGAATGTGAAATCTGGATAATATTGAGAAACAGATGTTGCAGATTGCAAAGCCATAGAATACCTGCTAAGGAGAGCTTCACACAAAGAATGGAACATGGAACCAGCTTCAGGGAGAGAAGTGTGCTCAAGTCAGCAAAGCTTGGAGGAAGGAGCTAGCTATATCTTTGACATCAGATATAGAACTGAAGAATTTGAAGTTTGCCCTGCTAGATTTTAGTTTTTCTTTGGCACAGTATTTTGTCCCTATGGCTTTATCCCTCCTCTTTGGGGAGAGAGACAGACAGACAGAGAGAGAGAGAGCTCTTGTGTATTCCAACTATAGAATATAGCTTTTGTTACAGGAGGTTATAAGAGACTTTGGGCTTTGAAGTTTGAAACTGTTGAGACTGAAAGACTATAGGGACTTTTGAAGCTGGAATAATGTATTTTGCATTATGATATACCTACAACTTTATAAGTGCCAGGGTGTTTGAATGAGGATGGTGCCCATAGGCTCATAAACTTTCATGCTTGGATCTCAGTTGATGAAACTGGTGATAGAAAAGTAACTAAGACACTCCATTATCTTGTATCGTGTCAAGTTGTAAACAACAATGAGGTTCAAATTACAGAATTTTAGCTCATGGTTCAGCAGTATATCCTTGGCAAATTACCAAATATGTTCGTGGTTTATTCATGGTCTGAGGCAGATCCAGAGTCTTCAGGTTAGGGAAAGATGCCACCCTGGTAACAGCTCCCACTGAACAAACTGACACTCTCTAGAGCAAGGTTTCATTAAATGGATGCAGCTCCAGGCTGGTTCTTGTTTTGATAGAGAATAAGTGTAGAAGCTTCAGCCTACAGAGAACATCACCTTCACCCATCTCAGAAATCAGATACCCAGAGGCCTCAGAGTCTAAGGGTACCCTGTGCCAGATTCAGTTCCCTTCCTCAGGCCCACTTCAGTGCTTTTCTTAGCCTACCAAAGCACTGGGTCACACTACCGATCACCTCCTCTAAGACCTCACACCCATGCGGAAAACACCTTACCTAAAATATATCCTCTTCTTTCCTCAGCTACATTCTAAACGAGAAGGCTCTTGCATTATTGGTTGTCAAAAATTGCAACTCTTCTCAAAACTTATAAATTGCAGGGGTGACGTGATTCCTGCCTAAACCTGTGTCTTCTGGGTAGCTGGACCTCAAGGGAAGTATGTCTTCATCCCTGGCTCAGCTTCAGACAGGACCACAGAAACAGAGACATCTCTTACTTGAGTGTCCAAATGAATGAATACATCTCTACCTAAACTCAAAACTCTTCCAGGAGCTGTCAGGGGTTAAACATGTCTGCTGAGGACAGTATCACTTTACTTAATCTTCCATAGTGACATCCTGTGATCTTTTAAATAGTTTCTGCCACTTGCTTCTATATTTGTTATCAACCATTTCTTTTCTGTCAAAAATTTTTTTGTGTTATATTTAACCGAGATCATAAAAGAAATTTAACATCTCCTGATCAGCATCTTTTAATTATCATATTGAGCCTCTATGACTGTCGGAGTAAATTGCAGTATTCACCAAAGCTGCTATTACTGACAGAATTGGAAAATACTAGAATATTAAAACAACTGGTGCAAATAAAAAATCAATTCCCAGAGAACCCTTACAAGACAGGAAAACAGAAAACAATGACCAGGAAAATTATTTCTGTTCATTTGAAAGCAATGTCTGAATCCTTGTGCAAAGTGATGAATTTCTGAAAACCTGCCAGGTCAGTAACACATATCTTCTCATTTAAGCAATGTGCAATGGCACATGGAATTCTTAGAACACCGTCTGGCACATGACAAGTAAGCAGGGAAATACGTTAAAGGAGAAGTGTGAAAAGAACAAAGCTTAGAACTATATAAGTTCATAAAGACAAAAAAAAAAAAAAGAAGGAATGTATTATCACAATGAAAAACTAGAGCCAGTAATTAAATTAAAAAAAAAAGCTCCAATTGTTTTCCTTTAAAACATGATTTAACGACTGCTTGATTACCACAAGGAGATACTAGACATACCTCCTTTGCCACAGGAAAAAAGATGTGCTTAAACTTCAAGGATTCGTACAAAATAAAATAGTGAACTCTACGAATGTGTCATGAGTTCAGCAGGTTGTTGATGATGAGAAAACTGGCTTTTAAGTTTTCTAGCCTTGGAGTCTCTGAAACAGTATTGACACAGAATTGTCAGGGATGGGAAACTCTAATCCCCATGAAGTTCGGGAAATTTATGATTGCCATGTAGTGAAGTAAGAAGACTTCAAAAGTAATCTGAATTTTTCTCCTTTATCTAAAAGAACAAAACAAATTCATATAATCTGAATATGGAAACACAGCACCCACCCAGGCAGTCCAGGCCACTGCAGGCTGCTGGTAGCCATGTCCCTAACTCCCTCCAGGTTGAGACTAAGAGAGCCAGAAAGCCAGCAAGACAGCCCTGAGTAGAACCTGTGATCAAAGAATAGAAATCTAAAAGCTTGAGATCATCATCAGTCAATTGAGACCCACTGGGTACAGCAGCACCCTTATATGACATATGTGTATGAATGGTCTGTTCACTTCTTCCAAGTGTGGCCTGTGAGCAGAATCACCCGGAAACTTGTACAAATGCTCATTCCAGGTTCCCTGGAACGTGAGCTCAGAGGCTCAAGAATAGAGGCTAATGGTGTTGTCACAGCAGTCCTGGCGCTTGCTAATGTGTAAGAACTGCTGAGGGCCAGTGGTGATCATGGGTTCCCAGAATCCTGTCTATACTCACCCTTGGCCACTTTGCTCTAGTCCAATAAAATATTCTCATTCAGAAATTAGGCCATATTGCAAGTGAAATTGCCAAGTAGTTAAAACAGAAGAATGGCTCTCTGTGACACAAGATAATTAGGAAAATACAAAAATTGTGAAATGATTTATAATTAATATATGACTATGACATTTACAGTATGAAGTACACCCTTCTAATATACTACAGCTGAAATGGAACTAAATATCATTGAAATAACTAATCCTAAGATTAAATAAGTGACCTACTAAAAACTGAAGCTATTTTGGATAAGACTGTGCCCTTATTTTCAGCTGTATGCTTATATCAAACTAGTAATGTGTTTTAGATAAATACAAGACAGAATTCTATGGGTGTTAGGTACTGCCACTAAGTGTGACTGATGTTAAGATCAAGGTATAAAAATGTATATGAGGTTCCTAAATCAAATAAACACTAACACTAAAAATATAGGATATATATTGTATATATAATTCCCATTATAATTATTATATATGCATATATAAACACAGAAAAAAATAGAACACAGTCTTAGAGACAAAGTACTAAAACTAAAAATAATGTTTAAAATGGACTCCTTTCACTGGTTTAAAAAAAAAAAAAAGAATTCTCTTCCTTAAGACAATTGGGTTAGTAATAAAATCAGTCCATAAAAGCAAAAAAACAAAAAAAACAAAAAACAAAAAAACAAAAAAACCCCACCATTTTCATCTCATTTGTTCATTGCAGAATTTCAAGATTATAAATGGCATAATTTGAACTAACATATACTGTACAAGATACATAAATTGAATATTCCTTAACTCAAATACTTGGGGCCAGAAGTGTTCAGAGTTCGGATTTGGGGATGTTTATAGATGCATAGTGAGATGCGCTGGGGAGGGAGCCCACGCATAAACACTGTCCTCCGTCGTTCATGTGTGCTGCGTACATACAGCACAAAGGCTGCTCTAACTCGTATTTTAGTGCACCCGTGTTTTGACTGTGGCATAAGGGTAGGTGTGGAATCATGTTGACATTCCAATAGCCTTAAATTCCAGGCTATTTCTGATTCAGATTTTTGTATTGTCTATTGAATCTGTATATAAGACTATTCAGTCTGTACACAACAGTATTCTGTCTGTATATAAGAATATTTGATCTGTATATAAGTCTTCTGAGGGTGAAAAATAATGTAGACAGGTGCGAGACATGTTGCTTGGATAAGTTGTTTCCCTGATTAGAAAAAGCAGTCAGCCATGTATAAGCTCCCAAACTCTACGGAGGACCGCAAAGCCTCTGAGCTGTGGTGCAGAGCCCATTGGAGTAACGTTCTTCAGTGCATTTTACAAATAACAGCCGAGGATCTCAACAGCCCAGGATCCCGAGCTCTGCATTTTTCCTGAGGTTTTATTGTGATGTCCCTCTCCTGAGACCTCCATTCTTGAGCCACCTCTTCTATGTCCCACACCTTACTTTGATTCTTTAGTCACTGAGCAATAGACATAAAGGCATGTTTCTCATTTTGTGTGGTAAGGGCTTTCTTGATGCTACTCATCTTTCTTACATCTCTCTGTCAAAGCTGGCAGAGTCTAAAGACCTGAGCATTCTGGAATCTGTAGCTATAAAGATGTGGTTGGTGATTGGAATGGATGAAAAGGTACTTTCTCTTCAAATAGTACTCAGAGAGAAATGAGCAAAAAGGGATTCAAGTAAAGTGGGCGACAAGACAGGTGTTTATGAACCACTTGCATTACGTTCCTGGAACTGTTGTCCAGTTGTATAGGAATGCCCATCATAGTGCAGATAAAATCTTAATCGAACTACAGGTTGAGAAATCCACTCCTGCTTGAAAGGAACAGGCTAGTTTTACAGGTTTCTTTAAAAATTCTATACCCTATGTTAAGCTAAGTTTTCCCAGCAAGTGCAGGAGGAGGAGAGGGTGAATTGAAACAAGACCCCACCCCATTGCAAAGGAATGTGAAAGGTCTCCACCCCATATGCTGCGGAGAAATGTCCAGATCTGCAGTATGAGATAACGTTGCTTAGTAACAGCTCCCCCACCCACATGGGTGGGGGACCAGATGGAGTTGGTGCCTAAAATGAACCAATCATTTTAAAAGTCAACTACTCTACCCAGTCCAGTGTCACCAAGCTTGCAACCTCTGAGGTTCCCACTCCTTCCTTTAAAAACCTCCGCCTTCTGTCTCTCCTGGCTGTTCCTCGCTGGTTGAGGGGGGGAGGCAGCCACATTGTGCGATGGCCTGAATAAACCTCTTATGATGGCATCTATCCGGCCTCCTGAGTTCTCTTCATCTTCTCCGTGAAAGTTAGGGTCCCCTTGGGCCTAACACTGCTTATTTAAAAAAAACATTTGTATCAAAGGCACAAGAAAGCAAAATTTAAGAGCAGAAAAGAAAGCATGATGTAATGTTTGAACCAGCAGTCGCTGGAGCCAATCTGCTGCCTCTCCTTCCTTGAGTTTCATCTATGGAGGGAGGAATAGAAGCTACCTCACACAATTATTACAAGACCTGCCTGACTGATACATACATAAATGCCTAAAACATTCTCTTACTAATTAGTTGAATAGATATAAAGTAGCTGTAAGTGAATAGTTTGAACATTATGTCTATTCTGTTTTCTCTGATGATACAAGAAGCCATGATTTTACAAAGGCCACAGTGATTTCAACATGTTTTCCCTCTTGAAAAATTATCCCAGAGTATTGAACTGGAAAAGTCATAAGGAATCGTATGTTACTACATATTTACCTAGATTAAATACACTATAAGTAAGTCTGTGTGCTATACACTTACATACATAGTTCAAATGACGTTATCCTATTTGGCCTGACACGTGCAGGCTTAGGTTTTTTTACCAAACCTACTTTATCTAGGGTTCTCGAACACCTTTACCTCCCTTCCAACACCCCCCCATGCACACTTTAGATAGGAGATTAGTGGGGAAAGGGCCATAGACCTCTTTTATCTATTTCCTGCTGTTTAGGGTCAATGGTCTTTATGGGATTACTATACTCAGTCATCAAGACACCATCAGTCTACTCCAAAAAACAACACCAAGCAGCAACACAAATCAGCATGACGAGTTGGCTAAAGCTGCAGACTCAGTTGGATTGCCCCAGAAGTTCTCTGGTAAGTTTCTCTCTGAGAAGGCAAGTGTGGAAGCATGAAGATCAATGCAGCTATATCGATCCAAAAAGATAAGCCTCAATGTACTTGGGCCTTTATTTATCTCCTCTCCTCAAAGTCCACCCATGGTTGTTCTCTGCTGGCCAAAGTCATGCCTCTCACATGAGAGAGCTCATAGCAAAACATCACATGCCCTCACACAAGCCAGACTCCAGCAAAATATCACATAACAAAACCAGAAACTTCTGCTTGATACACTACTCTCACTAAGAGTCACAGACTACCTAACAAAACCCTAACACCAGGCTTGAGAAACCACTCTTCAAGTTGTTAGTCAGGGGAGTCCAAGAGACTACCCAAACAATATATGTTATTACTCCCAGAGGTCAAAGGTAGGTCTTTACTTCTGACACAAGAAGTATACTTCAGACACAAGACCTAGGGGACCTAAGTTAGTGCTTATCTGAAAGCTTCACAGCTTCATAGAGAGATAGCTTTCATAGTACTGAAAGATGCTATTCAAGATTTCAAGGGATGGAAGCAACCAATCGTCCTACCCAGATGTAATAACAATAGTAAGCATTGCACAACAATCCTAAAGTTCAATAATGGCAATCCTTAACTGTAACACCCAAAGGACCAGGAAATCTGCTGTAAGATTACGTCTCTCAGAAATGACCAATAAGCATCATCCATCAAGCCTGAGCAATATGGCTCCCTGAACAAGTTCAATACTAATGGATATGCTCAACTGGAAGGCACCATGTTTGTGTGTGTGTGTGTGTGTGTGTGTGTGTGTGTATTGTGAATATTTAGGCATTTACATATATGTGACAATAAGAACTAAAGAAAAAGAGGTCATGATTTTGAGAGAGAACAAGGGAGTGTCACACAAGAGGCAAGAAGAGAGGGGGAAATGATGAGATTATATTTCAGCTAGCAATTTTAAAATTTCATTGTTTTATGGAAGCAGTGCCTGACAGGACCACGGGCCACAAGCCCTTCAGGAACCTGTCCTGGGAAGCATCATAAGCTCTAATAGAACTGGAGCTTATTGAGATGTTTCATGTATGAAAATTACAAAAATTAAACTTAGCAGAATACATAGACATGCTTAGAAAATTGTATCGCCAAGTATTATTGGCCATTACTGTTAAAAAAGCAACAGAGAAAAATAAGAAAATTAATATTTTAGGAAAATAATACTTAGAAATAAATTCAAGCAGTGCCTCTAATTAAAAGAGGAAGAAGCAACAAATAAGAACAACACAGAGTCTAAACGACAACTGAGAAAAATATTTGAAAATTTTTATAATGTCTACTATGAATAATTATAAGAAAATGAATTAGTCTCAAAATTAAAGAGAATGTCTGGAAAAAAATCTTTAATTACCAAAATTGAAAAATAAAAACAAAAAAGAACAAGAGGAGTGCTAGGGAAATTATTAGCAGGATTTCTAAGGAACATTTCCCATATTAGCCTACAGCCCATTAGCCAGTGGGCTATGTGGGTGTATGGAAGCCTTCCACATAACCGCAGAGCAAAGAACTCCTGAGTCAGACACAAGCGGATACTGCATTGAAGTGTGCACGGCATGAGGAGAGAGCGCATCCCATACCAAGGCTATGCAAAGTTCATGCAAATCGAGCACAGTAAGTCACTTCCCGTGAGCACATATGCCGCATCCAAAGTGCTATAAAATATCTGCACAATAAGCAAGTTTAATAAAGATACTTTAAAGAGACAATTAAATGCCCATTTCTTTGATATTAATAATAAATTATTTTTAAAATAAATACTAGCATTTTACCCTACAGGAATTTTCAGTTTTTTCCAGAGAAGAGTTTTTCATGACAGTGTCTTCTAAAATATTAATAGCTACAGTTATTTAACAAGGCTTTTGTTACTACTTATTGATAAGCATTTGGTGGGAGGGCGTATACACAGGGGTACTACAGTGCATATGTGGAGCTCAGAGGACCCCTTGTGTGGGTAGATGCACTCTTTCTTGCATGTGGATGTGGGGATTGAACTCATGGTGTCAGGCTTGGTAGCAAGCACCCTCTCCGGATGAGTCACCACATGGGCCTCCGTGCAGTTCTTAAAACACAAACTCTGGGGATTCTTCCCTCAGACCAACAGGGAAGAGGGTGGACTGAACAAAGCCAAACATGCTTTTAAGAGCAGAGTTTCTTGTAAACACTGCCATGTCAGCGTGAGCTGTGAGTTCCCCCAGAACGCAGCTCTCGGCTGTTGCTGCTGGCCAAAGCACTAAGCCAATAGAACAGTCTGAGAAGTGCCATCCTGAAACTTGACCTTTTCATGTTCACATTAACCAGGGATACTTGTTCTCTTCTCCACCACTTACTTGGGCTTAAAAAATTTCTGATTGGTGAAAGGAGAGCGACATAGAAACAAAAATATGTAGGACTAGAAAAAGAAAGCAAAAATATAGCCAAACAACACCATTTCACATGCATCTAGTAGAACCATCATTGTCAAATTTGTAATTGATTATGTTTATGTAATCAATAACACTCATTTTGTTCATCATGGTGAGAAGGATAAGTTTCAAGAAAAAATACAAAAGTTCATAAAATAGAAAAGATTTTCAATAAATCAATAAACATATGACATCTCTGGTTAAGAAGTTGGGATACTGCAAGAAAAATTTTTTGAATTTTGAACTTAAGAAGAAGATCATAAAGTTCCCCTAAGAAATACAAAACAATGGAACCAGATTTATTCATACCTTGATAGTAGGATTTCACTTGGAAAATCATTTTGGAAATCAACATGATAGAAAAGAGAAAGAAAGAAAAAGAAAACTCAAGACCCTTTAATTGGCTTGTACTTGAAGTTCCACTTTGGAGAACTATCAACAGAAAATGACTGAAAATCTTGATTGTTAACTATGACAAGATATTCTATGCTACATTATTTATGAAACGCAGATCAGAAATGAGAATAGCTGCCTCTCAGCTTACACATTTACGGAATGTCTAGAAGACTGTTCAGATATGAAAACCTAGACTCAAAGAGGTGAAAAACTTGACTTGAACACACACACATACACAAACATGCACACGCACATACACACATGCACATACCCACACAAAGTAATCGATACAGCATGAGGTCCAATTCTGGCAGAGTCCACTCTCTTTGCTTTCCCCTTGCACCAGGCAATGTAAGAAATGGACTGCACAGATATTTCTCATTTCTTCTTCAGAGGAGGAGTCACCATGATATGATGTTGAAGACTGCACGATAATCAATATTTACAAGGAAACATAAAATGCAAAGACACTGTAAACACATATGCACACTGTGACAACTAACCAGAAAAATCCATGTCAGGAAAAGAAACACACCAGAATGCTCATGCTCCACTCTCAGAGTGTGAACTTTATGGACAGTACATTTTCTCTTGTTTCCAATTTGTGAGTAATAGAGTCATATTAATTTCATCAAAAGAAGACAAGCTCATAAACTGAACAAATAGTAAGAATATTGCAACACGGAGAAGCAAATTACAGAAAGGGGAATAGGGCAGGAGCGGTGACTAATTCAAATGATACTGCCCTAGCAGCTCTCATGCACCTTCCCACTTATGAACTAAATAAATACAGGGTGGTTACATTAAAGCACGCACACTTATAATGTTTAGCCTCTTGCAAGAAACTACATGCTCTTCACACAGCTTTGGACAAGAAACAAAAGATACCTTATCTGATTGAAATTACAGGTGAGATAGGAAAAGTACAGGATCCATTTGAAGTTTGGTTTCAGCTTCTCACTCTATTGATTTTATAATGTCCAGAGCAACTAAATGCAACAACAAACACATAATATGGCACGCAATATACTGCCTGAAGTTACTTTGGTCGTCACCTAAATTCAGAGAAGAGGTAGGGGACACAGTGACACTATCAAAGAAAATTGATTTTTTACAGCTAATAACCTGTGCTTGGTGACTGAATGCAGTATCAAAATCACCGTTCTGTGTGCAGATCATTTCCCCAGCCTTCCCTGCTGTTCCTCGACCCTCCCACAACTCCCCAGCTCCTCAATATTGTGAGGACCACACAAGTGGGGTTCACAAGATTCCCCAGTAATTTGTGCTGCTCTCTGACCCTCTGCTCCACTTCCACTGCGATGCAGAAATTAAAGTCTCGGGAAGGAGTGTGATGACATAGTGTTCCAAGAAATTGAATTTTTCCCACTAGAGGCGAGAACACTTGAGAGGGCACTTTGCCACCAGTGTAACACTTCCTGGAGTTTGGAAAAACAGTCTGCCCTGGAATGGATGCAACACGCCCCGGATTCAAATCCCAGTCCTCCTCTCTAGCAAGGTCATTCATCATTGTGTCTCGGGGTTGGATGAAATAAGGCCAACAGCAGTAGACTCTGGAGGGCAGTCTGCCCATCTGGAGTGAACCTACGTGAAGCACTGAGGAACAGTGGAGCTACAGGCAGATGCTGGCAAATCCTTTAAGTAGAAACACACAGAGAAGAGGGAAGACACTGAGAAGAACCGAAGGAAATGGTCCAGGAACTCTCGATGCTGTTTCCACTCTTTCACCTTTCCCTCTTTAGCAGCAGCTGAATGTGCTGCAATGGAGAGAGACAGGGCAATAGGAGAGACAGCTCATGTGACTGAGCCGTGTATGATGTACCAAGCATGCAGACCAAGGAAGCCAGAGTCTTCATTAAGACATACCTCAGCTGTATAGGTAGGATGAGGAGTATTTCCATTTGTCTTTCAAAGCAAAGCAATTTAATAATTTTAGCAAACAGCTCCCTGACTCCATGGCAGATGCTGCAGACCAAGAAGTGACAGTGGTCTTGAAGGATGAAAATCATGACCTTCAGATGCTGGAACCAGATAAGGGAAGAAATGGTCCAGACCAAGAATCAAGAGAGAAAAGAAAAAGAGAGTGAACCTAGTTAAAGCCAAGAGGGCTACGAAGATCTTTAAAAAGAGTCAGTATTTTCCCAAGGATATTTTCCTGTAATTTTCAGTAGAAGTAGCATAAAATGAGTAATAATCAAATTTATTAGTGGAAAGTACCTGTTGTAGACTTCTGTGATCATTAATATTTACTCAAGTAACCTTTGAGTAATCTTTATTCAAAATTTTCCACTCGTATACTACTTGCATCTCCTGTCCCTTTCCTTCCTTTCTCTGCTGATTGACAGCCATCCCCTGGACGTGCCCCCTCCACCTCTAGACCAAGACTCCTGCTCTGAGGCTGATACCACTCAGGTGGTGCTAAGATACACACACCTTACATCAAGCAAGCTGTAAGTGATAAACAGACTTCTTTCTCCCAGAAGGCACAGGCATCTCACATTTCTACCAGCTCATTGCTGATCTCAAAAGCAGGTTTTAGAAGTAACCAATCCAAACTGCTAGAAATCCTTGTGCTTTGTAGATCCTTGCCATGAAGGTGTACTCTCTGAGCACCAGTGGCTGGCCCCACATGTCAGCTCATAGACTGGGTGACTCTTGAACCACAGCCAGCACCTGGTAAAAATATAGAGCTCAGTGCAAAACTGACATCAGAGGATCAGAGATTCTTCAAGGTTCTGGGTCTCTTTAGACCCCATATCTTTAACATCTTAGTGTTAATTTGAAGCTAATTTTTAAAGCCAATAGGCCACACACTGTAGCTTCAGGCCCAAATACAGTACAAAGACTACAATCCCCACTTTCTCTGAGCCAGTTTGTTGTTGTTGTTGTTGTTGTCATTCAGGTCTTCTTTTGAAAACAAAGAACATAGAAAATTAAATTAATTTTTACAGAGGAAGACAATGCAGCCAGTCCTGATGAGACCTGATAGGCTAGGGTCAGATGGAGGGGGAGGAGGACCTCCCCTATCAGTGGACTTGGAGAGGAGCATGGGAGGATATGAGGGAAGGTGGGTGGGGTTTGGAGGAAATAAGGGAGGGGGCTACAGCCAGGATAAACTGTAATTAGTAAAAAAAAAAAAAATGTCCTATCGATGGGGCTGCAGAGACGGCTTAATAGGTAGAGTGATGGCTGTATAAGGAAAAATGACAAGAGTTCATACCATGGGAGATGTGAGATGTGAGATGGGAGATGTGGCCTCAGTTTATAAGGTAGAAACAATTTACAAAAAAAAAAAAAATGGACAACTTTGGCCTCCATGTACGCAAAAGTATTGAGCATATAAACCCATTCACACAGGCACACCCTCACACACGTGAACACACATACCTCACATTCACAAACTGTAATTTTACTCTGTTTTATTTGTAAAAATACTATTTTAGGTCAAACTAAAGAAAATAAACCACTAATGCATAAGCAACTTGTAGCTGCACTCAGAGCCAAGACTAGACTAGAGAAAAACACTAGTACTGCCCTGTTGGCTCTAGTCAACTGGGTTTTCCAATACTGGCAACCACAGGCAAAGAGCTGCAGACAGGTGTGCCTCACCGCCTGGAAGCTGAATGACTCTGCCAGAAAACTAAGCATTAAAAGAAACACAAATTGGTGGGTGGAGAGGTGACTCGGTGATTAAGAGCAGTTCTGCTCTCCTGGAGGACCTGGGTTCAATTCCCAGCACCCAGTTGCAGCTTACAACCATCTGTAATTCCAGTTCCAGAGGATTCAAAGCTCTGTTCTGGCCTCTGGAAGCACTAGATATACCAATAGGCCATGTAAAATTAAGGTAAATTTAATTTTAAAAAGAAACACAAGTTATAGGGCTAACACCATGTATAAATAGGTATGAATATGAAATCAGTTATATACAGAACTTTCTGGCAATGGCATATACTCTATATTAAGAACGTAATTCAGGAATACTACAAAATGGTCTCTGAAGATTTAAATGACAATTTCTGTGGGTGTTTGTCCAAACAAAGGCACTTTGGTAACTGTTGAGGTGGAGGAGTCACATGTGATGTTTATGTGGAGATAAAGGGAAGTAACATTCTCAGCTAGCTCAGTTAAGGGATGTTTTAGTTAATTGACATGGGATTAACGTTCAAGCAAAAGTCACTGGAAATACTGTGATCGCCTAAGATACAACTAAGCCTAAAGCCGAAAAAGCAAAACCTCTGCTCTACCCCTCTTCAAATTTTCTTGCTTTTTAAAAAGAACAGCATCTAGGCAAACTGTTTTCTAAGTGTTAGGTAGGTGTATTACGCAACTGCAACTGGACTTCTGGTCTACCCGGCTGTTGCATGGCTGCTGCTCCACCTGCCTGAGTCAGAAGAGCCCACTACAGCAGGCCGCCCCTGCTCAGCCTCCTGTCCTCCCCGTGACTCTCTCTCTGCTGGACAGGAAACCAGCTGCTGGAGCTTCTTCATGGTTTTTACGCTTTGTCTCTTGTTTGCTGGAAGTCTAAACCTGACCATACCGAGGGGTCAGGCGAAAACTTCTACTTTAACCTTGGCTTTCTTGTAGTGCCCCTCATCTGATTCTCAGGATAGGAACAGAAATTTGAGATGTATGTACTTCCTCCCAGGATTATGTCTGCTGTCATTCCAGGAGAGCTTTCCTCCTACTCTAAGTCTGCTTTTCACACTTCTCTGCATGCTCCTGAAGAAGTGAATACGCCCTTCACATTAGCACTAATGGAGGGTAGGCTTGTGCCCTGAGGAGATAATGGGCCAGCCTACCTGAAGAAATAAGCCTTCTAAATGCCTGAGGCAAATTGGTAGCTGCCCAGGAAGCAACCCAGCAGGAAGCTGGTACAGTCCCGTGGCTAAGTCTGTACCTGTGTTTCCACCCGCCTTGCTTCTGCCATTCTGAAACCTGAGAAGTGGAATGCACTCCCCCAAAGCTTTATCTGGAAGTTCTTAACTTTCATCTCCATGGAAAGAAAAGGATTTTGAAAAGAAAATGTAAATGAAACTTCACACCTTATTAGCCGTGCCTCCATTGCAATGAATCACAAGGCAAACTGCCAAATGTGAAGTGTGAGCTGGGTGGAGGGTTGTGTTTAAAATCTTAGACCAGCTTTGTCTGAGCTCTGGCTTTCATGGTCCCACAGTCTGACTGGTTCTTCTGGCAACTTAGAAGGAGCCCCACCAGGCATAAGAACACTTGGCTTTGTCACTGTGAACTCCTCCTTCATGATTTATTAAAATCTATCAAGCGTTTTCATTTATGTCAGTAAAGCGCATTGGTGAGGAAATAAAAGGCTTTCTTTGCCTTACCCTCCACACCATGTGAATTTTGGTGACCTCTCACCTTGCAGTAAGTTGTAAGAACACTCAGGAAGGCCAGAGAATCAGAAAACTAACTTAACTGGTAAGGAAAAAAAAATCCATATAAATACAAAGATGGCAGTAATCACATAATTGTACCATACGCTGGCCTAGCATTTCAGAGGGTTGCTTTCAGATAAGGAAGGTCTGTTCTCCTTCTCAATATAATAACTACAACAGCCTTTTTGCACTGAAATATTTGAAGCAATGGAACTACAACTGTAATGATTGCTATAAGGAATCTTAGACTCAGAGACCAAACTACTCTGTGCTTTCTCGCAAGAGTTTTCTCTCGTAAGCTAGAGTTCACATTCTTAGCTTAGAGTGGACCACAGCAATCATCTTTTTGCCACAGTTGCCCACATTGAGTTCAGAGCTCCTATTTTCACCAACTTGTCCCACAGATAACCTTTCTTTCTGTTATTTCTTTCTCAATCCAAATTCCCAGCTGCCCGCAAGCCCACTTTGTCTACTGTGCTCAAGATGACTTTTAGAAACATATTCATACTTTAAACATTTTCTTTTCAATAGCAAATGCCACAGTTCACTTTTTACAATCATGGCAGACAAACAAATAAAAATGTAACTAGAACAATATTGCTATTTTGTGATAATTATTGTGCTTGGGTGTGTATGCCAGCTGTGTGCCAGACAGACCCAGCCAGCCAGTAAGATAACCGACTACAAAACATGTGTCGTAGTGCTTTGATAAGTAACGTTATTGCAGGGAGATTCAGTGCCTTACGCTGCTTTTTACTGGCACAATCTGTCGATTCAAAATATAATCTGCTTGATAAACATGTCCCCATTCTTAGCTAGTGCAACACCCTTTCAGGGTTAATGGGGTTCTTCTCTCCCAAGCTAAGCTCCACTAGACTTGGCATTACTAGATGAGAAAACATACAAAGGACAATATTCGAAATTTTTCTTTGATCAATTATTTTTTAATAATGCCCGTGCTAATCACCTGTTACTGTTATTGTTATTTACACACTTTTATTTTTACTTTAATGCATGGGCAGGCCTTGAATTCACAATGTAGTACAAGCTTGCCTCAAACTTGTGGCAATCCTCCAAGTGTTGAGATTTCAAGTTTGTGCCACCCACACATGGTATGTAGTACATATAGCACCATCAAGTGCCTATGTGTCAACTCCGTAGAATGAAGAAATGCCTCGGCACTGTTGAAACAAACCTTTGGGTAGGTCTTGAAAGGTGTTTCCACGTTATATGTCCTGGGGGTGTGGTTCTCAGATTGAACTAAAGGGCGGGAAGATGAAGCCAGCTGAGCAATGACATTTTGCTTTCTCTGCTTGTTGACCCTCCCACCTGTGAGCAGGTAGAATCACTCTTCTGACACAACTCTAATCTTCCCCATAACCAAGCCTCCCTACCATAAAGAACTAGAGCCTCAAACCAAGAGACAAAAGTTCTTACTGCCTTCAGTGACTGCTTTTTCAGATAGTTTGTCACAGCAAGGAAAGCAGCTAATGTACTATATGACTTGAACTATTTTAGAAGTATAGACATTCTCCAAAATGCATGGAGGAATGAAATAATCCATCCAGTGAGCTGTTAATCTGCTGAGCTATCAGCTAAGGGCACTGCCATCTATAACAGCAACCATTAATGACTTCTAAGCCATTTATCTTGATGTCTGTAAAACAGACTTCTGTTGGCAGGCTTGGACAGCTCAAAGCATCTGTGATATGAGTGACTGGGTCAATAATCCATAAATTAAATGGTTGCTAAGTACTAAAACACTTTGAAATGATAGGCTATTAGGGCTAAGACAGTTTCATTTAGGTATATAAAATTCACTTTCAAAATATTCTTGAGATATGAATTTCTATGATAGATCACTCAAGATGTACTGAAAAAATACGTTCATTCGTTATTCAAAAGGTATGCATTAAGCCCTCTCCACAGCAACGCCATACAAACTATGAAAGATACAAGAAAATATGTTATTTTCAGAGCTTGCAATGTAAGTGAAGTCTTCTAAAAACAGATGTTACAATAATTATAAATCCATATTGTTAATGAGGAGACATTGGCAGAAAAGGGGCCTATTATCAATAGGTGGTTAATACACCATCTACACTGAGCTTGGCTTGCTGGACTCAGACTGAAAATATTTAAGGAATAAAGGACATAAAAAATTACCTGCAATGTGGCAGCCACAGAAAGTGTCAGGCCCAGCATGTCTCCTCTCAGTTTCGCCAGTCTCCTTATCATTCTCAAATGCTGTGCCCCTATGAGCCAGACATTCTGAGCCATGAATCTTACTCCTGTTATACTGGGGCTTATAGTCCCACAGCAATATATTCCTGCATTTGACCTACACATTCCACTTAAGGAAATATTCACAGATAGCGCTACTTTGCTGCTTGCAATCTGGAATCACAATTAGTCCAAACAGCACATCAGCCAGAATGACAATGGAGAGTGCATAGTTCCCCCGACTCTGCGCCCTCAACCTGACATCTGAGAGAGCCACAGCAAGCTAATTAGTAGAAAATGTAATTAGAGAAAAATTTAAATGAATGATTGAAAATAATGTAGTTCAAAAAAAGACTTTTTGATTGGATTTAAAGCTGGCTCCTTGAGATGGAACCAACACCTGATACTGTTAATGAAACCAAGAACATGAGGCTACAGAGGCCATGGGCACTAAGTGAAAACCTGCTCCTGTTATTCTGCCGGATGAACATAGCAATGAAATGATTCCTATGACATATTGCTGTACCTATACATTATTGCTTCTTTCAGTCCTCATCAGAGGAGCTTCCTGCTGTAAATGATAACACAGACATGGGACAATGTGAAGGATTTGAGGGAACTTGGTCTTTGCACACTCTTTTCTTCAAGGCTCAGGGAGCAATGCAGAGGAGGAAACATAAAGACTGTAAGAGCCAGAGGGGGCGGCTAACTCCAAAGAAACAGCATTTTCCAGACATAACAGGTGCATATGTACTTACAGAGACCGTGACAGCATACACTAAGACCCACACAAGCTTCCTTCTTCCTCCGCGCTACCTACGAGGTGGCTGCCATCTCTTTTGAGGCAACATGGCTGCCCTGAGGCCTCTGGTGAAGCCCAAGATCGTTAAAAAGAGGACCAAGAAGTTCATCAGGCACCAGTCAGACAGGTCAAAATTACGCGAAACTGACGGAGACCCAAAAGTATCGACAACAGGGTTCGGGGAAGATTCAAGGGCCAGACCCTGATGCCCAACACTGGTGACAGGAGCAACAAGAAAACTAGGCACATGCTGCCTAGCGGCTTCTGGAAGTTTCCGGTCCACAACGTCATGGAGCTAGAAGTGCTGCTGATGTGCAACAAGGCCTATTGTGCTGAGATTGCTCACAGTATGTCCTCCAGGACAACTGGCTATCAGAGTGACCAATCCCAACGCCAGGCTGTGCAGCGAAGAAAATGAGTAGATGGCTTGTGTATGTCTTTTATTTGTGTTTAAAATAAAACCACAAAAACTGCAAAAAAAAAAAAGGGGAAGTGACGAAAAAGTCCCAGTCCTAATCAAGAAGCTATATAACTGATACATCGGTAACATGGCTTCCGTACCTCAGGCTTAGAGATCATTGCAGAAGAGAGGCTGGAAGATTGCCAGAGCAACAGGAAGTTTGCTGAAAAATCATGCCTCAATGAAATATCAGAAGCTACCCTCATGAAATCTCACTGGCATGCTTGTCTAAACATGACCTAAACAATGATAGCACCAAAAGACATGTTAATATGAAAAAAAAAAAAGCAGCTCAGGTAACCTCAACGCTAAACAATTAACTTCAGGCAAATAAAGAATGTGGAGAGTGATAGAAATTGTCTTCCCCAAGAAAGAGCACACTACTGGTTGTCCGATACCGAACAGTTAGCCCTGAAAACATATACATACAGGTAATATATAGACCGAGCAGGTTAAACGTTTATAACTAAGAATATACATATATATGTACACATACAACTGTATATACACATATGTGTATGAACATATATGTATATTCCTAATATATACATATGTACCAACAATTAACGAAAAAGAAACTGAATATGAAAGAGAACAAGAAGGTGGAACATGTGGGAGAGACTGAGAGGAGGAAATTATATAATCATAGCATAAGCTCAAAAAAATAATACTTGCAATTGATAGCTGCTGGGAGAAGGAAAATCAGTTTTCATTAGAGTGACACTGGGCACATCAACCACAGTACAGGGCAGACTCCTTGCCTAGGAATAGTTAGCCAATACAAAAAAATTAAAAATAAAGTGGTGTGTGTGTGTGTGTGTGTGTGTGTGTGTGTGTGTGTGTGTGTACATTCACTTTTTGTTGGTTTGGTTTCAAAAGAGAGAAAGAACATATAGTTATGTGGGTAGGAAGGGGAGGATGAGGGAGGAGTTGTAATATGGAAAAGATATGATTGAAATATATAAAAGTTTAAATGAAGACATTTTAAAGGATTTTACAGACATTAAAACTTAAAAAGTAAATGCAAGATAATAAGGTCATAGGATGTTTTTCATATAAATCAGAGATACAGAAAGCCAATGTATATAGTTATTAAATTCTAGCCTGATATAAAAGAACTGTGTGTTAAGAATGAAGTCTGGGTATTAATTCCAGCAATGTGGTACAGAGATGTACTAAAAATGAAAAAAAAAAATCCCACTTTTGTGTGAAATATCTAAAATGTACTATCAAATGCAACAAACCCTTTTAAAATGGATATCTGAAATAATTTCTATATTTTTATTTTCTACATGGCTGGGACAGGATGGGAGCAACTGAAAGCCCAGTGCAATAGCCCAATATGAGAACTGGCTTCTCTTGTTCTTTTCCCAAAGTAAGTTGCTCTCACAAGCTATAAGGGAACAGCACTAAACAGTGGGCTTTCAAATTGGGAATGAAAACCCTTGCAAGCTTAAAGTCTCATTATTTGAAGAGCTATGAGGTTAAAGCGCTAGGCATGATTTAAAAGATAACCCTAAAAAAATTACCTAAAAAAAATACAAACAGATGGGAATTGTAGAGAAAACTTAAGAGATATAGAAGCAAAAATGAGGTGTGCTGATATATATTGATTTGGACTTCTAGAGGAGCATAGTGAGAATGGAGATGGAGCTATAGTTTGTAGCAAAATGAATCCTGAGGCTTAATGGCCACTGTGAAGTTGAAGGGTGGTGATTTGATAGCGTCATGCAGCCAAGGACGTTAATCATACCCCACGGTGTTGTGCAGCAGCCATCTTCATTAACAGTTTTGCTCTCTACTGTTTCAGTTATACATAGTAGAAGCAGCTCAAAAACATTAAGTTGAGAATTTCAGAAATAAAGAAATTCTAAACTTTAAAGTATACACTATTGTGAATGAATGATGAAATCTCCAGTCATCCTACTCTGCCCCACTGGCAACTAAATTACATCATTGTCAAATGTCTCCACACTCTAAGCAGCCATTAGGTGTTTTGTAGCCATCTGGTTCATCAAATTGGCCACTTCATGAAAGCAAGGCTTTCGTCCAAATAATCTTTATTTTATTTAATAACATATTCAAAAAGCAAAACTATTAGTGCTGGTAGTGCTATGACAGGGTGCTGTGACAGGTATTATATCGCCAATTCTCATTGGGGATTTTATACTGCACCTAATTTATAAAGTGGAAAACTTTAAGATAGGTGTGCATACACAGGAGCCAAACAGTATCTCGTAGATACCTGCAGTGACCCAAACAGACTGCATAAAACAGTGCGGAGGGCCTAAAGTTAAGCTAGAACCTAAGAATTAGATAAGAATAACAGTAATTCATGCTTAAAATACGAAAATGACTTTCCAAATTCAAAGAGAAAGTCATGGTGTTAGATTCAACTTCATTAAATTAAATGGTGTATTATAATTTTGGATAATCATACAGAATAGCAATAGTATATGAATTTCCAAAAGACTGTGAGGATATGAAATGATACAAATGTACCAAAAAACTCAAATGATGAAAGGTAAACAAAAATAAAAATTGAAACAAAAAGAACAATGTAGAAAGCACCAAAAATTAAACAATCATAATAAAAACTAGTCTAAAATGTCTTGTTTAAAGGTAGAAATTGCCAGAACAGGATAACTTAAAGTTGTAGATATTTTATTTTACCAAAAGTATCACAGAAAACCCAAAGACTTCAGAACATTTAAAATAAAAGGCTAGGTAAGACCTGTTTACTTCAAACTCATAAGCAACTCATGCCATATGTGGAAGGCTCTTGAAACTACCAGGATCAGTAAGTAGGCTCACCATGGCTCTCCCACAAACTGACTGGACAGACAAAAGTGACTGGAGAGAAAGGAGAGTGGAGAACATTATAAATGTTTGATTTAAGGAACAAAATTAATTCCTAGAAGAATGTAGCTCATTAAGAACCATTTAACATTATATACATTCTGTGTACAGCAATCCAAGATCAAAGATGCTCTGTCTTCTTAGCCACATAATAAGTCAAAAGCAAATATCATCAAATACCAAAAAAGTCATACTTATAAAGTCCACGGTCCCAGTCTCACTGAAACTAAATTAAAATCAACATGACCAAACCTCAGGGACAGAAATCTGATTGAGTTGTTGCTGGAGGCTGGGGACAGAGTCAGAGATTGATCTCAAAGGGGCATGAGGGAATTTTTTCAGGGCAATGAAAATGTATTTAAATTTGATAGAAGATTCACAACTGTATATATTTGTCAAAAATCATCAAACCAAACACCTCAATAGGTAAATTTTACCATATGTAAATTATACGTCAATATGCTTGACTTTAAGAATAATCAATAGCAAGTAATAACTTCTGAAAGTCTCATGCATTAGATTTCCACACTAAGAGTGGAAATTAGAAGATGCTTAGGATTGAATTGCTAACTTTATATCAAATGTAATGAGTGCACTTGGAAACAAATGCATAATGCTTTTATTAAAAAGTAACAGTGGCTAAAAGGCAACATAATAATAAATCTAAAAGACTTTAAAAAGACAAACACAGGAATCAACTGGATAGAAGACAAAAGATACAATCAGAATGAACTACCAGTAAGAAAATGTGGACCTGTGAAAGCCTAAATAAAGCAGGAGCTTCTCAGGGAGAAATATTGGCAAGAGTACAACCAAATAGTGAAGATGAAAATGAGCATAAATAGTTGAAAAGAAAATTTTAAGATTTATTTATTATTTATAATCTGTACTCCAGAAGAAGATACCAGATCTCATTATAGATGGTTGTGAGCCACCATGTGGTTGCTGGGAATTGAACTCATGACCTCTGAAAGAGCAGCCAATGCTCTTAACCTCTGAGCCATCTCTCCAGCCCAAAAAGAAAATTTTAAATTGTGTTAATGAAATTGCAAAGCTATGCAAAATAAATTCCTAGAAAATATAGCTCATCAAAACTTGCCTAGCATTATATAAAAACTAAATAGAGCTGTAACTACGAAGGGTATTATGTTACTAGTTTAAAGTCCACTTGCAGATAACAAAGCCAGTTGTTTCTACAGGGGAGTTGAAGCAAATGCTTAAGGAGTGTGCAATCTCATGTGGACTTCCAGAACACCAAAAACTAAACTCACGAGCATATTCATCATAAGGCTAGCAAACCCAGGATATCTTTAATAGCATTACAAGTACTCAAAAAGCCAGAATAACCTCCTTTGGACCTTCCGCATTTTTCATGTTGAGATTTCCAAAGCCTGGTTTCTAAAACGTAAAGGATCTGATATAAAAAACATTAGAATCATATCTTCTAGGGAGTTAAGGAATACTCTTGTTAGTTGAATGCTTCTAGCTCTATGTATATATATGCATGACTATGAATATGCTTTTATTTGCTGTGACAGAAACTGGCAAGTCCAATCATCTGCTATGTGCAAGCTGGAGACTGGGGACTGCTGGGAGAGTCATTCTGAGGCCTTAGAGTCAAGGGGCTAAAAGAGCAGCTTCCTGTGAGGGGGTCTGGAGGACTGAGAGACTGGAGTGCTGAAGGCAGGAAAAGAGCATTGTCTCAAATCAAGTAATTGAGAAAGGAACTAATTCAACCTTCTGACTGTTTTGTCCTGTTTGGGACACAGCTTGGGTGATTCTCCTACATTGAGAAGAACCATCTGCTCAATTCAATCTACCAGTTCCAATGCTAATTTCTTCCAGAAACATCCTCACAGATACACCCAGAAATAACGTTTAACCAGCAATCTGGGCATCTTGTGGCCCAGCCAAGCTGACACATTAAATTAATCATCACGGAAACTAAACCCAACTATGCTCATAATCTTAAAACCCTAAAGCTAAGGTGAATTTATCTAGAAAGGCGAAGATGGTAGTCATACTCATCCTCATTAGTAACACAGGTTAAGGAGCCCTTCCTGTAGCTGAGCAACAAACACCAGAGAAAAGAGGGATTTTAATAATCATTATTTAAAAACCATTATAATACAATTACAATTTTAATAAAAATAAATATAATACGACAATACAATCTTATAATAAAATGAATCTGTTTTTAGGACTTGAAAGCAGGAATAATAGAAATTATTCATTTACATATCAGCACATCCATTCAGAAGAAATGTCAGCAGCACTTGCAAACATTTCTCCCCCAGGTTTTACCTCTTTCTTGCTTGATTTTCTTAATTGGGAAGGAAAGAAAGGAGCCAAACAGTTCCCTGAAGAGACTCAAATGAGCCACTGAGTTGGCACTGTATATATTCATACTGTGCCTATACTTTATCCGTACAATATAATAAAATAATCATATGCCAGCAGTGAAGTCAGAAGGCCACCATCATGACATAGTTCATAATTATCTTCTTTTTAAAATGTATGTATGTATTTATTTATTACAATTTATTTGTCTACTGGCTGTAGCCCCCTCCATCACCTCCCAGTCCCTCCCTCCTGCTTCTCTCCCTGTGCCCCTCTCCTAGTCCACTGATAGGGGAAATCCTCCTCCCCTTCTATCCGACCCTAGCCTATCAGGTCTCATCACGACTGGCTGCATCATCTTCCTCTGTGGCCTGGTAACAATTATGTTATTAAATATATGCTGGTAAACAAAGGCTGACCAGATAAAGGAGCATGCATCAGAGCAGTAGCTGCTCATTTTTCAGCTCCTGCAGCCTGCCTCCCCAGGGGGATTCACTCACAGTGCTGTCCCCTTCCAGGGTCAGCCTTGCCTTCTGCCTACAGCAAGGCCTTGTGCTAGCACCGAGAAGTGACATGGGGCCTGTGACCTAGCTACCTCTAGCTGGCAACCTTCCTCCGTGGTCTGTGGTTTCTGCTCTGGGCTCCTGCTTGAGTTTCTACTCTGACTTCCCTCAATAGCATGCCATAAGCTGTAATTTGAAGTAAACCCTTTCCTCTCTCAAGTTTCTGTTGGTCAGAACGTCTTATCAGGGCAACGAAAAGGAAACAAGAGCAGCTAGAGTGGACACAGAACACCATGAGAGACCCCGGTTGGTTGTCCCCAAAGTGCATGCCTGTGCCCAGGGGTGTACAATGTTAAATAATAAATTAAGAAATAGGCCAAGATAAGAAAGAGAGAAAATAACAATAATAGAACAAACAAAAAGGGACTTTTTTCTACTGTTTAAAAGATCCACATTTTGTTTCCTATTTCCTCACACTCCCGTCACTGCTGCTGCCATGCCCACACTAACTTTACTAGGATATTCAAAGGAGCCAAACTCATTCTTTTGGAGTTTCTGCAGGGATCCCTGCTGATGCCTTCTCTGGCCATCACCAGCCTGCCCTCTGAAGTATTCTTTCAGCACGTGTGAATGGCTTCCTTTCTCCTACACAGTGATAGGTATGATGTCATTGCTTATTCAATCATCTCTGTAGCCACGAGGAGAGTAGCTATGGTCGGTGCCACCACCCCATTACCCTGGCAGCTAGCTCAAACTATGAACAAGACTTGAGCAAGGCATGCCTGAATTTTCCAAACACTTCTTTTTATCTCATTTCCTAATCACTCATGCATATGAACACCCACAAACATGAGTTCTCCCGCACATGAACTCGTGTGGGTGCATGCACACACACTCACTCACACAAACCACACATACATGCGCACACACACAAGTCTCTCTCTCTTATCTGGCTGATGTTATTCTCATAGGAAGTTAAATAACTTTCTCAGGACCACACTAACTGTGTCACACATTTTAAAGAGCTAACATTTGCTCAGTACCCAGTGGGTCTACCAGCTCTGATCGACACACTCTACATGCGTGAAAGCAGTTAGTCCCACTCAGCACCCTGTATTCTTCTGTAAGGATGTCACACAAGGTACCCTGAACTGCAGAACCAGTTCGAGCCAGGCTTTGCCTGCCATCTGACTGCCAGGCTGACCTTTTCCTTGGAGTGCAATGCCACCCATGAAGGCACAACAGCCCTTACAGCCTCTTTGACTTCTAAGGGCCAGATATCTCAAAACTGTCACCTTGGGGATGAAATTCCAATATGTAAATTTGGGAGGAGGGCATGTGTTGAAATCAAACAGCAGAGAGCAGACTGTAAAAGCTGTGTGGGTCTAGCTGGGCATGGCCTGAATGCAGGAGGTATATTTCATTCTCTGGATGTAAGGCACTTTTGAAAGATACTTTAGTATAAGTATAGCATCATTGTGCATTATTTGAGTGAAAGCATTATGGACCTGATAGTGAGATAATTAGACGAGAATAGAGGCAAAGGTGTGAGCGTGGGCAGTGCTTTACACAGTGGAGCACTGACATGGCCAGAGCCCAAGCAATCTCCTGATGCTGGGGCCGTGAAGAAAGGCTCACATTTAAGGGGCATCATGAGGTAATCGCAGGCATAGAGTAGTGAGTGGAACTGCGCAACTGATCCCCTAGAATGAAGACAAAAGAGAAACACTGAGTGTGAAGGGAGAGGATCTGGAAACCACCGTCCATGCTTCTGACTGCAACCCTGTGATGAGAGACGTTGAAATCCACAAACCCCATCCTTGCTGTAATCTTCCTTCAACATCCATCTACCGGGTAAAGTACATTGGCCCTCAGAAATATGACAACCAGTAGGCTCTGGGTGGAGTGTGTGGATATAAATCATGCTAAGAGACTGCAGACAAATGGGATGGAGAGTTGGCTAGCTTGTTCCACTCTCTGTGCCATTGCAGGAATGAGAGCCGGAGCAGGGCGCCACGCCTGCTCCCACTGCACTGATGTCTACCGAGCAGCACTCTGCACAGTAAATACATGCTGTTACACAACCATTCTCTCTCCTGGTTCGCAGGCCTCAACACTGGGTTTTTGGCCCCGAGAAACACACTGCTAGCCTAGCTTTATGAAATTTGTGAGTAGCCCTCAGGACTGCTTTTAGACGCAGGGGTAAACTGTGTGAGAAGTTGCCAGGCAGTCTTCTGACAAGAGGCTTAAATGTCAGTTTCAGCTCTACTGTGGTGTGTTAGAATGAGAGTGTAACAATGTTGCCCCAGTTCTAACCTAAATTTTATATCTTATATATTTTGGATCACACGTGTAGATACTTTATTTTAAAGCAAGTTGAGGACCACCTATCAACATTCACTCACATTCTGAATATTTCATAAACTGTCTTCAGTGTAATGGCCTTCATCAAATAAATCATTATTTCCAACCCCAAAGAAATGCTTCACACTCCACTCTGAAGACCGAGCACAAAGCCAGAGTGAAACGGTGAAGCTTAATGCTTTGAGACAGCGTAGTAAGCGCAGGGGACAGGACGTGGAAGTGGCTGCAGAGGGAGGCGTTCCCACTGTTAGCATGAAAGGGTTAGTGGCACACAAAAGAAGCAGCCCTCTCCAACTGGAAGGCAAAAGTAGGAAACTTTCCTATAAAGCAGCTTTAAAATGCTTTTGTTACCATACATGGAGATGGCAGCCACCGAAACAGGAGGATGCTGACCTTTGCAGAAAGAGAAAGGAAATTACAGGGGGCTGATTGTGAGAGAGGGAGATGAAGCAACCACAGACAGGTGTAACAAGCCAGAATCGGGACAAAGCCTGCAACAAGGACAATCCTCCCTATCAGGCAACTGTGTGTGAGAATTCTGTAGAAAACTTAACCTGGTCCCACTCAGCTTTTCTCCATGCCTCATCTCCTGAGGACATCTAGTACACTTTGGCCACATGGAGCCCTGGAACAGCTCTAGAGCATGTATTCAACAGAATTCTGCTCAGAAGTGCTCCTTTCCTGGCTGGGATGCTTGCTGTGGCCACCTGGAGAAGCTGGAGACTCAGCCAGGAGGCGCCACACTACTTTTGCTCTAGAACTAACGGTTGGGGTGGAGATCTACATGAGCATGCATGGCCAAACCATAGATAGGACAAGTTTCACTCAAACACACCAGTGGCCAGCACCCCAGGCAAACCCCCAAAGACAAGGGGGACGGGGTCTCTCCCTGATGAAGACCTTCTCCTATAACCAAGCCCATCTCAGAAAGGAAACAGGATCCTTCAGCAGGGCAAAAAGCAACAATGATGGAATTTGAACATCAGCTGAATATTTACCCCAAATATGAAAGCAAAATGTCATTACAAATTCAAGCTTTACCATTTTCAAGTACAGAGCTCAAAAGCATAGGAGCATCAACTACAGGAAATAAAACCTCTGCTGTTTTTCCAGCCAAATCATCATATGTAAAAAACAGACTACACTATCAGAGAATAAAGTATTTGAGGTTCAGGGCTTGCTTTCTCACACACGAGTTATTCATGAATATTTTAGGTGTGTATTCCCTGCTGTAAGAGTTATTATATTACCGATTCTGGAAAAGGATGGTCAGAGCACTGGGGAGTTTGGGGTCTGGGCTTCCAGTGTGTGTGTGTGTGTGTGTGTGTGTGTGTGTGTGTGTGTGTGTGTAGACAAGAGTGTACTACCCCTCCTGCAGCAATCATCTGAGCATGTGTCTCTGAAATAGCAGTGTCATAAAACATGCACAAGCATGGCAGTGAAATATGACAGTCCAGGAAATACGTAAATGCGTATTCAGGATCGGTTTTTGCAAACACACTATATGGTTATATTTTTTCCTAAGTTCCATGAAATAGCATGAAATGCTGTGCTTCTCTTTAGATTGAGCCCACTGATGCACGGCAGACATGGTTTCTCACTTAGAGACTATCTCACTACATGAGAGTTATGTGATGGGTATACAATTAAGGCTCCCACTTACTTATTCCTGTGAACACCCTTGCTTTACCAAAAAAGCTCCCTGCCCTGCAACCTTTCTCCTCATTTCTATCCATGTTAAGGACTCTGTTATATTTTACTAAGTTGTAGCGAAGTGCCTAAGGAAAATAAACATCTCTGGTGGAAAACAGCCCAAAGTTCAAAGGCAACAGTAATAAATTGATGTAAGGTCCACAGTGCTGTGATGGACTCATTTAGGATGCTAAAATTCTGGTTGCTTTTACTTGTACTGATTTTTTTGTCCCAATTATGAAAACACTTTCAGCAGCTCTGATTGCACAGGCCCCTGCTTCCCTCCTGTTCTGAGCTCCTGCCACCAGGCTGCTTACAGAGCTGGTCAATGGTATTCAGGAAGTGAGAGTGTGACTAGCTGACCGGCTTAGGAAGGGAAAGGAGTCTGTGCTGTGGTTTCATGGGGAATGCGGCCTTACAGTCTGATAACGCTTCTCGGTTTCTCAGCCCACATAGCAGCAGTAGGAGGCAGAGCCGTGGTTATCCACAACATCACACCCCAGCAGGAAGAGAGCATGGAGTAGGCACGTAATGCCTGTGTTTTAACTGAACAGGCAAATCAAACAAATCTACAGGGCAACATTCAAAATCATACAGCCCAATCCATTTCATGGTGACTAGGGGAATTGCCCAAGGTCAACGGGATACGGCACTCCCCCTAAAGGTGATGGATTTCTATGTCCCACTGCACAGGCCCTGAGTTATTTGCACGATCTCCAACTGAAATAACATGAACATAATTTTCTCCCCAATTATTCTGGCTGAGGGGTATACAGAAGGTTTAGGTGGTGGGAGATTAATAGCACCACTTCTGGAAAGCCTGAGAACACCATGGGCAACTACAAAAGGTCTTGCAGTAATTAAATCAAGAAAGCAAGGGGTCCCTGGAGAGGCACTTGCACTGTGCACTCAGGACAGCCTGTTGGAGGAAGGTGCTTCTGCTGATGGCGTCCATTGCACTGAAAAACAAATCCTTAGGCAAAGACAAACACAAGGAAGGAAAAGAGCTGCTTTCTGTTGTTCCAGGATTGTCATGCACACTGACCCTAGCCTAGCCTTCAGCTCTAATGTCCACCCAATACTCATTCCCTCCACTACTTCAGCAAGCTGTGTCCTACATCCTGAAACCCAGACACCAAAGAGCCAACTATGCACATCCCCGAACCTAAGCTACTATAGTGAGCATTTCCATCTCACTGGAAACTGAACCAATGATGGAGAGATGCAGATAACTGAAATAGATGGTTCAATAAATTAAACGTTTGTATAAGATGGTTCAGAATAGTTTTTAAAGTCTCATTTGGAAAAAAAACACAGTGTCAAGTCTTATTTGTGACACCCCACCTATGTCTTTGAGAAGAAGATGCCACACAGGTATAAAGAGTAGATTATGCCCATCCAGAAAGGCAAAGACGATGGACATCAGAAGAAGGAGAAAAGAGGGAACAAGTCAGGAGCCTGACACAGAGGACCTCTGAAAGGCTCTACCCTGCAGACTATCAAAGCAGATGCTAAGACTTAGGGCCAACCTTTGGGCAGAGTGCAGGAAATCTTATGAAAGAAGTGGGAAATAGTAAGATCTGGAGAGGACAAGAGCTCCACAAGGAGAGCAACAGAACCAAGAAATCTGTGCACAGGGTTTTTTCCGGAGACTGATACTCCAACCAAGGACCATGCATAGAGATAACCTAGAACCCCTGCACAGATGTAGCCCATGGCAGTTCAGTGTCCAAGTGGGTTCCATAGTAATGGGAACAGGAACTGTCTCTTACATGAACTGATTGGCCTGCTCTTTGATCACCTCCCCCTGAGGGGGGAGCAGCCTTACCAGGCCACAGAGGAAGACAATGCAGCCAATCCTGATGAGACTTAATAGACTAGGATCAGAAGGAAAGAAAAGAAGACCTCCCCTATCAGTGGACTTGGGAAGGGGCATGGGTGGAAAAGGAGGAGGAAGGGAGGAATTGGGAGAAGAGGAGGGAGAGAGGTACAGAGGGGATACAAAGTGAATAAAGTGTAAATAATTAAAAAAAATTTAAAAAGAGTAGATTATGAGTCCTTGAGTGATGGGGTTGCAGAAAGGGACCTGACTGTCAAAAGGTGCCTCTGGGTCCTGTCATTTGGGTGGTGCTGGTCTCTAAAACCCTGAGTGGTGGCTGATGGGGTAGGTTGCACTATGCTGAGATGGTTGCTGATGTCTATGAACAAGGAAATGGTTCTAGCCAAGAACCCCACCCCATTTCTTATCCCAAATGAACACAAAGTCATAGCTCAGTCCACCTCACAGCAACTTGGGAAATTATGGAATTAAGGTCAGTGGAATATGGAACCAACCCTAAAAATAATAAATTTCTAGGTCCTACTGCTCAGATTCTTTGAATTAGTAGCACTTTTTCAAATGGTCTGAAAAGATGTACCAGCTCAGCCTATAGCTGCATTTTCCAAACAGAGTCCACAGGCAGTTTGGGATCCTCCACATCCCACTCTGACATAAAGACAGAAAACTCCTACACCTATGTTCCTAGAGAGATCCTTAAAACACAGTCAAATAAGGGGATGGAATGATGGCTTAGTGGTAAATAGTACTTGCTGCTCTTCAGAGGACCCAAGTTTGGTTCCCAGCATTCACAACCACCTATAACTCCAGTATCAGGGGCTCTGACATTGTCTTCTGCGATTCTTGGCCGCCCAAGCACACATGTGTACACCTACCCCTAATAAGATAAAAATAAAAATCTTTAAAACACCACATGCCGATCCTCCTGCTGACATTAGTGGTGTCCACACAGCACTGCTTGCAAGGGTCACCTGCCTCGCCTCGGCAGGTCTCTGCTAAGGAAAGCAGACACCCTCTGTGGCTCCTCCAGTATTGGTGGTTCTTTCCTCTGCACCAAGGAAAGGTCACACCTTTCTCCATGCCCTATGGTTATATTTGCTCTAGAACATAAAGGAAACGCTTATAACTTTAAAAATGTATATTCACTCCACTGTAGTTTGAAGCAGTTAAAAAGACAAGCCCGTCCCTTGAAATGTTTGACCAGAGATTGCTCAAAGATTAAGCTATAATATATAAGAAATCAGAAAGTAGCTAACATAAAATAATACTTAAAAATCTCACCAAATGTAGTGTAGTGAACTATATCTGACATTCCCTAGTCATAACTAATATGTAGTTTCTTTAACCTTAAAAAAAATGGATAATAACACTTTGCTCTGCCTACCTCACCCGGGTGTAAGAAAACATTTTGAGAGCTATAAAGCTTGAAGAAATGAGGCGTAGGGCAGGAAACCTATAAAACAAGTTTTATTCTTGTTTCCCAATCACTGACATGAAGAGATCTTGCAGCTTCTATGGCATGAAAATCACGCCAAGTGTAAGGATTCTCAGCAAGCCAAGCATGAACACCGGTGTCTTACGGCAGAGCCAGGGCTCAAAGGGCATGCAAGGCTGCTGCTGTTGAGCCTGATTTGATACCCTTTGTTTTCCAGTCATAGAGGCACACTGGCATGAGTGAGTTGAAACAGTTTGCTGTTCAGCTGTAATTTTTATGGGAACCTATGTGTGGGAAAGGTTTGATTGCAGTGTATATCCTTAAGACTAATTTAACACTAGGAAATGCCTGCTGGCATCGAAGGTCCTAGATAGGAGCTCATGACCCACGCATGACCCACACATTCCAGGAGCCTTCTGCTCAGTAGCGACCGGACTGACTGTGAATCAAATCTCTTCACGCAGTGGCATAGTCTACAGTCACTCTGCCCATATCTAGGAAGATTTGCCAAGAATGACAATAGTTTTAGAATCCCAAGTCTAGAATGGATCCTGCAGAACAGGACACCCCCCACTGGCTGGTGGGAACACTGGAAGCCAGGTGTCGGGTGTTTTCTGCCTCTTAACATTGCCGAAGTGTCCAATGACACATTTCTCCTCTCATATCCACAAGGTAAACGGCCCATGTGCTGCCACCTAAAATGTCAGACGTGATAGCTTAGTTTTGTAAAGTATGGTTAGGATATGTAGATTCGTTTAAAAAAAAACAAAAAACCATGATGTCAAGGAATTGTTAAAGAACACTTCCAGATGGCAGCGGCCAGTTTGCACCATTTCTGAAGGGCAGAAGATCCGAAACTCCAAAACTGATGAGTAGATGGGCCACTGAAACCAGAGCATCGACTGTGAGGCTTCCTGGGCTGGAGAACAGATTGGATCCAGCACCACCACCACCCCACACCCCCCGTGGACGTCTCTGGGATTTGAAAGTAGCACACTCTCCGCCCCCTGCACCTTCGGCTGCACCTTTGCTGGCTCTTGCTGCAGTGGCTGCTGCAGTGGCAGGAAGTGCAAACAGGGGACCCAGTCTGAGAGCAGGAAACTCTGGGCTCTCTGAGCTTCCCACATATGCCCACCAGTGAGTGCATGCAGGCCCTCTGAGCTTCCCACATAGCTGCAAATGGTACTTCTGCAAAAGAGCGCACGCAGAGCCCCAGATCCTGGGTCCCTCTATCTAGCAGCCAGACATCATATCACCCCAACCACAACCTCCACTGTGGGCAACATGGAATTCCTGGGACAGCATTCTCAACATTGAAGCCCCTGTTCTGTGGGTCTCCCAGTGGAGTTCAGCCAAACAATTCCTGAATCCAAGATGGTGCACCACAGACAGATCTGAGCCCTTGGAGCACAATACCTTGAGAGGCCTCTGGGCCACTGAGGCATTCGGGACCTGCACATGCGCACCGTGCCTGAGAAGGATGCCACCTGCAGCACAAACTGCACGTGCACTCCTCCCTTGCACTCCACCCTTCCAGGCAGGCACACTTCCACGCACGCTCCTGTCCTTGCACACCTGCACCTCCAACCTTCCTCCTCAGCTGCACCTGAAACACCAACACCCACTCTCAAACGCATGGACCTCTCTCATCTTCCTGAAGAATCCTCCAGACTCCAGAGACAGACGGACCCAGTCTGAAGTACAGACTCCAGAAACAAACAGCAATGGTTGTGGATAAGCAGATGGCTAGAGGTTGGCATAAGAACCCATCCAAAAAAAAATCAGGACATCATGGCTTCACCAACAACCCCCAAAATCAATGGATATTTTAATTCATCGAAAATACAGGAAAATAATTTTAAAGTGATGCTTATCGAGTTCTTAGAGGCACATAAAAAGAAAATAAACAAAGCTCTCAAAGAAATACAGGCAAATATGGCCACACAAATAGAGGCACATAAAGAGGAAATGAACAAATTTCTCAAAGAAATACAGGCAAACATAGTCACACAAATAGAGGCACATAAAGAGCAAACAAATAGAAAAATAGATGCCATCATGGAAAGACAGGAATCTATATTCAAACAGATGAAGGAAATGGTGCAAGACATGAAAACAGAATTAGAATCAATAAAGAAAACACAAACAGAGAAAATTCAGGAGCTGGAGAACTTACAGAAAAGACTGGGAACCACAAAGGTAAGCATTACAAACAGAATATAAGAGATGGAAGAGAGAATCTCAGGTGCTGAAGATACAATTGCAGAAATCGATACTTCTCTCAAAGAAAAAGTAAAATCAGAAAGGTTCCCGTACAACAATCCTATACAATAACAGGTCTTCTGGAGGTATCTCCATCCCTGAACTCAAGCTGTATATAGAACAACAGTAATAAAAACTGCATGGTACTAGCATAGAAACAGAATGGTGGATCAATGGAATCCAATAGAAGAACCAGAAACAAACCTACACACCTACGGATACTTGATTTTTGACAAAGAAGCCAAAACTATACAACGGAAAAAATATATAGCATAAACTACAAAAGCTGCTTGTCGAACTGGATGTCCAGATTTATCACCCTGCACAAAACTAAAGTCTAAGTGGACAAAAGACCTCAACATAAAACCAGACACACTAATCCTGTTAGAAGAAAAAGTGGGGAAGATCCTTGAACTAATTGGCACAGGAGACAACTTCCTGAACAGAACACCAACAGCTCAGGCTCTAAGATCAACAATCAATAAATGGGACCTTATGAAGCTGAAAAGCTTCTGTAAAGCATAGATCACTGTTATCAGAACAAAATGGCACCCTAAAGATTAGGAAAGGATCTTCACCAATCCTGTATCTGACAGAGGGCAAATATCTAGAATATATAAAGAACTTAAGAAGTTAAACATGAACAAACCAAGTAATCCAATTAAAAAATGGGGTACAGAGCTAAACAGAGAATTCTCAACAGAGGAATATCGAATGGCAGAAAAACATTTAAAGAAATGTCCAATGTCTTTAGTTACCAGGGAGATGCAAATCAAAACAACCCTGAGATTTCACCTTGTACCTATCAGAATGGATAAATTCAAAAACTCAAGTGACAACACATGTTAGAGAGGAGTGGAGAAAGAAGAACTCTCCTCCATTGCTGGTGGGAATTTAACCTTGTACAACCACTTTGGAAATAAATTTGGTGCTTTCTCAGAAAATTAGGAATAGTGCTACCTCAAGATCCAGCTATAGCACTCCTAGGCATATATATGAAATATGCTCAACTATACAACAAGGACATTTGCTCAACCATGTTTGTAGCAGCTTTATTCCTAATACCCACAATTTGGAAACAATCCAGATGTTCCTCAATGGAGGAATGGATGCAGAAATTGTGGTACATTTACACAATGGAATACTATTCAAGGAAATCATGAAATGTTGGCAACTAGAAAAGGTCATCTTGCATGAGGTAACCCAGAAACAGAAAGACACACATGGTATATACTCACTCATAACTGGTTATTAGACATATAATATAGAATAAACATACTAAAATCTATACTCCTAGAGAAGCTAAACAATTAGGAAGACCCTAGGGAAGATGCTCAATCCTCATTCAGAAGAGCAAACCCAATAGACGTCGGAAGCAGGAGAAGACAGGGTACAGGACAGGAGCCTACCACAGAGGGCCTCTGAAAGACTCTACTAATGGAGTTATTGAAGCAGAGGCTGAGACTCATAGCCAAACCTTAGGCAGAATGCATGGAATTTTACAAAAGAAGGAGGAGATAGAAAGACCTGGAGGGACAGGAGCTCCACAAGGAGACCAACAGAGAAAAAACAAAAAAACAAAACAAAACAACAACAACAATAAAACCTGAGCCCTGGGGTCTGAAGAGAATGATACCCCAACCAAGGACAATGCATGAAGAGGACCTAAAACCCCAGCTCAGATGAAGCCCATAGACTTAGTCTCCAAGTGGGTTTCCAGTAAGGCGAGCAAGGACTCAGTGGCAGGCTCTCTGATCACTGCCGCTCGGGGAGTGCAGCCTTGCCAGGCCACAAAAGAAGACAATGCAACCACTCCTGATGAGACCTGATAGGCTAGGGTCAGATAGAAGGAGAGGAAGGCATTAGCCATCAGGGAAATGCAAATAAAAATGACCCTAAGATTTCACCTTACACCCATCAGAATGGCTAAGATCAAAAACTCAAGAGACAACACATGCTGGAATGGATGTGGAGAAAAGGCCCCTTTCTCCACTGCTGGTGGGAATGTAAACTTGTACAACCACTCTGGAAAGCAATCTGGAGCTTTCTCAGACAACTAGGAATAGCGCTTCCTCAAGATCCAGCTATACCACTCCTAGGCATATACCGAAAAGAGGCTCAAATACACAATAAGGACATTTGCTCAACCATGTTTGTAGCAGCCTTATTTGTAATGCCAAAAGCTGGAAACAGCCCAGATGCCCTTCAGTGGAGGAATGGATGCACAAATTATGGTATATCTACACAATGGAATATTATTCAGCAATAAAAAACAAGGAAATCATGAAATTTTCAGGTAAATGGTGGGATCTGGAAAATATCATCTTGAGTGAGCCATCTCAGAAGCAGAAAGATGCACATGGTATATACTCACTCATATAGACATATAATATAGGATAAACCTACTAAAATCTGTACACCTAAAGAAACTAATCAAGAGGGAGGACTCTTGCTAAAATGCTCAATTCCTACCCAGAAAAGCAAAGAGGCTGGACATCAGAAGAAGAAGAAAAGAGGGAACAAGACAGGAGGACCTCTGAAAGGCTCTGCCCTGCAGACTATCAATGTAGATGCTGAGACTTATGGGCAACCTTTGGGCAGAATGCAGGGAATCTTATGAAAGAAGTGGGAAACAGTAAGATCTGGAGAGGACAGGAACTCCACAAGGAGAGCAATAGAACCAAAATAGTTGAGCACAGGGGTCTTTCCTAAGACTGATACTCCAACCAAGGACTATGCATGGAGATAACCTAAGACTCCTGCACAGATGTAGCCCATGGCAGTTCAGTATCCAAGTGGGTTCCATGGTGATAGGAACAGGAACTGTCTCTGACATGAACTGATTGGCCTGCTCTTTAATTACCTCCCCCTGAGGGGGAAGCAGCATTACTAGGGGCTTGCATGCAGAGGGTGGAGGAAGGGAGGGATTGGGACAGGAGGAGGGAGGAAACCACAGGGAGGATACAAAGTGAATAAAGTGTAATTAATAAAGAATAAAAAAAAGTAAAAAAAAAAAAAGAAGAAGGGGAGGAAGGCCTCCCCTATCAGTGGACTAGGGGAGGGACATAGGGGAGAACAGGGAGGGTGGGATTGGGAGGTGACAAGGAAGGGGGCCACAGTGGGGATACAAGTTGAATGAATTGTAATAAATGATAAAAATAAATAAATAAAATAAAAAGTTAAAAAGAACACCTGTGGAAGCTGGGGCTTGTGGTAGTCAGTAACTCAGCTAAGGACATGCCCTTCTTCTTGTGTCTCGATCTAGACAATACAACTTGCTGAGGACTAGACAAGACTCAAGAGAGTCTTTGAGATGAACCAACAGAGGCCCACTTTCCCACCTCCCAGACTCCTAATGAAGCTTTGTGGGAAAAAACGTTAAAAAGTCTTTATCTATCTTAGGGAAAGAGAAGAAAGATTAATGGGATTCTGATTGATGCCAGCAGGCCGTGATCCCATCTGGAAGAGCAGAATCCAGGAAGGGCAGCTTGAATGGCCCAGCAGGAACAAAGGCCTGCTGTGGTGGTTTAAATAGGAATGGCCCTCACAGGCTCCTGTATTTGAATACTAAGTCATTAGGCAGAGGCACTGCTTGAGAAAGGAGTGTATGGCCTTAGGAGGTATGGCCTTGTTGGAAGAAGCCTGTCATTGAGTGTGGGCTTTGAGGTTTTAGAAGCTCAAGCCAGTACCAGTGTTTCTATTTTCCTGCTGCTTCTGGATCCAGAGATAGATTTCTCAGTCCCTTCTTCAGCACCATGTCTGCCAGCATGCCACTATGCTTCCTGCCATGACAATGGATTAAACCTCTGAAACTGTAAGCCAGCACCAATTAAAAGCTTTCTTTGGTAAGAGTTGCCAAATGTCTCTTCTCAGCAGGAGAGCACTGACTAAGACAGTGGCACTGAGGTGATATCTAGAATGCACCTTGGCACCCAATAAGGCCCAGGTCTAGACACAGCAAGAGGGGAATCCACCAAGTAAAAGGTTCATATTCAAAAGCAGAACTCAACACTGACCTGAAAACATAAATCAATGTCTTTTCTATCCTTGAACAAGGTGAGCATCTAAAAATTAAATGTAAACCATAAATTAAATTATTGATAAATATGACAGAATCAATGCAATCACCCATCAAAAACATTATGTAAAAAAATGAATGAGAAGTCACATTACTGAATAAGATATTTGTAATTAATA
This sequence comes from Psammomys obesus, assembly GCF_907164565.1. Taxonomy (NCBI): domain Eukaryota; kingdom Metazoa; phylum Chordata; class Mammalia; order Rodentia; family Muridae; genus Psammomys; species Psammomys obesus. The sequence goes on from NW_026585797.1 coordinate 6,046,817, forward strand.
TCACCAATAAAAGATCTTTACTCAGAACATATTTATAAAATACTGTAAATTTATTTAAAAAAAAAAACCGGTAACTCCTCAAATAAAGAAGAAAACGTTATTTCATTGAATTAAAAAAATTTACAGCAAAGATCACTTTTGTGGTGGTTTGAATAGCAATAGTCACCATAGACTCATATGATTGACTGCTTGGCTCACAGGGAGTGGCATCATTAGGAAATGTGGCCTTGGAGGAAGTGTGTCACCGTGGAGGTAGACTTTGAGGTCTCATATCTCAAGCTAGGCCTAGTGGTAGTCTTCTTTGATTGCTTGTGGATCAAGATGTAAAACTCTCAGCTCCTTCACTAGGACCAAGTCTGCCTACATGCCACCATGTTTCCTGCCATAATGCTAACAGACTAAACCTCTGAAGCTATCAGCCAGCCCAGTTAAAAGTTTTCCTTTATAAGATTTGCAGTGAGTTTGGTGTGGTGACACACACCTGTATTCTCAGCACTCAGGGAGGCAGAGGCAGGCAGGTCTCTTTGAGTTTTGAGACCAGCCTGATCTGTAAAGCAAGTCCAGGACAGCCAGCGAAGTCCAGGCTTACACAGAGAAACTCTGTCTCAAACAACAACACCAAAAAGAGTTGTAGCAATAGAAACCCTAAGACAATTATAAGGAAAGAGAACAGACTAGCTATAGTACAAGAGAAAGTACTTGTAAATCATGTATATAATAAGGGCTTAATATACAAAATATATTTTAAAAATCATAAAATTCAATAAGAAGAAGGGAAACAACACACTTTAAAGAATGAACAGTTAGAACTTATAGACACCTTTAGCGCTATTCATTTCTAGAAAATAAAAATCAAAAGTAATGGAATGGTACCGCGGAACTACTAGGGCTAAGATCAAATGGAATTAAAAAGTATTGATGAGGAAGATATTTTAACATTTTACACTAACTATAAAACTGTAAACTGATTTAGCCTGTGTAGATAACTATTTATTGTATCCTGAAAGAATACAATGAGGAATTATCATAAAACCCTAAATACATGTTGAGACTTGAACAAAAGCTCTATCACTATTTTCAGGAAGTAGCATTCTTAACATCTGAAAGAGGGATAGCCTGAGGAAACGTTCTTTAACAGATAAAAGAAACAAAATATGGTACATAAGTATAGTGGAATACTATTCAGCCATTTTCTTTAAAAATGATAATCTGGTACATGAGTGATCTTAAAAACGTGGTAGGACAAACATCATATGGTTTTAGTTATATGAATATCTTGTATGTCCAGATCAACAGACTTCATATAAGAGAAGCAATAGGGAAGGAAAAGTGGGGGTCTTACTGACTATAGGTTACAGAGTTTCTATTTAGAAAAATAAAAAAGAAAGGTCTGGAAATAATCACCAGACTGTGGTGTGCTAATGCCACTGGGCAGTTAAAGTGGCAATGTTTACATTATATTTATTCCTCAGCAGACAAAAAGAATAAAAGGAAGCAGATATAGCTCAGCATATTGTATGCAGGAATAATAAATGAACAGAAACTTAGAAAAGATGAAGCCATATAGACAACAAATGATTATAACCAAAGGATGGAAATCAAAACTATAGGAAAAGATCAGAGCTGGCAAGATTGTGGAGTGGGTAAAGTTATCTACCGCCAAGCTGACAACCTGAGTTCAAGCCCAGGCACCCACCCACATGGTGGGAGAAGAAAACTATCTTTGTCAAGTTATTCTCTGACTCTACACAGGTGCCATGGAGCTCACACACATAAAAATACATGACAAAATAAATAAATAAAATGTATTTTTTAATTAAAAAATCTCGTCACGTTTAGGGTAGAAAGTGGTAAGCAGCCTCAGGCAGCACCTGCTACCTTCCATCATCCACACTCCGCCAGCGGGACCACGGAATAGTATTCACCTCTTTGATGTTAATTCAGTGGTACTTGCTAAAGCTGAGACAACTTCTAGGCCCCATGACCCTTGCTCCCAGACTTGTATCCTATAGAAATCCCTGTAGGTGTGCACAGCAGACAACGGACAGCACTGCTGATAGCGGCTGCATTTACAATGCCAAAATCAAGAAATAACCCAACTGTACTTGGAAAAAAAAAGTGCTTTGGGGGGAGATGAAAAATGAATAAACAAAAGCTACCACACACTTGCAGACGAGTTTGACAAACAGAACACCAAGCCATGCAAAATACATAGATAGATAGATAGATAGATAGATAGATAGATAGATAGATAGATAGATAGATAACAACATGTATTTCAGTATAATAGATTATTCCATTTACATAAAAATTACAGCATGACAAGTGTACACAATTTTCCTTATTGACAGTTTTCATTATATTCTATATATTCACTGCATTCTTATATTGAGTAAAAGTATAAGATATAAATTGGAATAATAGTTACCAAGCTCAAGATGAAAGCAGCCTCTGGTGTGGGTGGGGAAGAGGAGAAGGGACGTGGGGAGTGCAGGCCTGTCCCTGGCACTTACTTCTGAGCTGACTGAGGGCACAGTAATTCACTGTATTGAATTTAGGGTGCTTCTGGGATTTAACACATGGTGGCAAGGAAGAGTCTTACCCGCTTATCAACTGTGCCTTGCTAAGGCTCTGTGCCACAGTCAGAAACACTGAGGCTCAATGGGATGGGATTACTTTAAGGAAAGGTGTACAAAAGTGCACAACACTAAATCTTAAAAAAAAGAAAAGAAAAGAAAAGAAAAGAAAAGAAAAAACCCACCACCACCAACAACACAAGGCTTTGCAATGTAAAGAACGAGATGTCTTCATGCCTACAAACCCCTTTGCAAGTCCTGGGAGCTAATTCCATAAAACCAGTAATAAACATAAAGCAGAGAAAATCCCACTTAATTACCTTTCAATCCTTTCCAATGTCTTGACAGTTGTGCCTGATTTGCTTTGCCGCCTCTGATTTCTTTAAGTGCCTCAACCCCATATGCAATATAAAATTGCCTCTGAGAGGCGAGCGCTCAGCCTGCATATTCACCTGCAGGCTGTGCTAACTCTGGTCCCCACTTGTGGAACCTTGGGTGTGTGTAAACATCCTTCACAGCACTGCGTCCATCTTTCCTCGCCTCCCACCTCACAGCCAAACTTGATACCTGGAGAAAATCACCTCATATGCATGATCATATTATTAAAATAGCGTTGTTGATAGTTTCTATTTTGTTATTCTCAGGAGCAGACATAACCAAATCTGAATCTGTATATTCTAATCCGGGGCAGACCTGGTGCTGACACTTGTCCCTTCCCCATAGCGTCCTACCTACCCAACACCAGGATGAACTAACCCCATTCCAGGATGGAATAGAAAGCTGTTCCACCTCCCAGTTACCTGGAGCCTAGTAACACCGGTAGCATCCACACACTCTATGGAAAAAAATAGTCACAGAGGTTTCACTTCGTGTATCTTGAATTTTTTCCATCACTGAACAAACATTCACTTACTTAAATAATTGCATGATTTCTAATACAGTTTTCCTTCAAATTGGACTTTCCCTCGTGGATTTTAAATCTACCTCCACTACGGAAGAGTAAAAACAGTTAAAATTTGAATGATTTACCATTTCTTTTCTTTTGGGGTAGTTTTTCTCCTTGTGTTTGAAAAAATGAACAACTCAGTCATCTTGATATATTTAATGTGAAAGAGGTATCAAGATTTTCAGCACAAGAAAATATGCCTAAGATGCATCGGCGGGAGCTACGAAAACTGACCCCACTTCACAGCTATGCAGGCTGCTCTTTAACCGCAAGCACATTCCATCTCCTGGTTCCTCTTTGATTGGACCTACTGGTCACTAGTATGGCTTATTCCAGCCCCATTTACCAAGGCTTTGTGATATTCCACACAAGAAATGCTCAGGTAGGAAGGAAATGCAGAAAAGAGTACCCAGGAGCCGCCTTGGGGTGCGGCCCAGCAGCGCATCTTTTCCTGATGTAGAGTTAAGCATGCAATGAAGTCCTATCAAGCATCCTGCCACAGACCAATCCAACACAACTTCCCATCTAGAACGGCCACCACCCTGAGAGACACCTTTGTCATTTGCTAGGGACTCCCTATCTGTTCAGCAGATTTTCCACTGGCCTCACTGCAGTCCTGTAAATCACACGTGTTTGCTTCCAAGAGTCAGATCTTGACGTAGGTGGATGCCGCAGCTGTAGCTGTCTTCTAAGGAGGGCGGGCTCCAGGCACCTCACTGGCACTGTTTCTGGGAACTGCGCTTTTGGATACCATCTCTGATCCAGAAGCCTTCATGTTGTGTTTATGGAGCATCCTGGCTGAGTAAATGCATCTTCTGATAGTTTCTACTATGTTCATAGTTTCTACTATGAACATTTAAGGTATCAGCTTTCTCAGCGACTGAAAACATAATCCCCCAAAGGACTGAGAGCAAGCTATGTGTTACAGGGAGCACATTCGAGTACTGCGAAGAGGCTGGAAAGCTCAGTTTTAGTTTTGGTAAAACAGACAAACTTTTTTTTTTTTTTTTTTTTTTTGAGACGGAGTTTCTCTGTGTAGCCTTGGCTGTCCTGGACTCACTTTGTAGACCAGGCTGGCCTTAGACACACAGAGCCCGCCTGTCTCCCCGAGTGCTGGGATTGCAGGCGTGTGTCATGGCGCCTGGCTAAGATGAAGCCTTTTGTAACTGTTCTGAGTGGTTGACTCAGCATTTATTGTGCATCAGGACCTCTCTTGGGAGGCACATGTACTCTGTAAGTGAATTCCACCAATAACCTTGCTTTACAAATGGGAAAATCAAGGCACAGAGATGAAATTATTCACTCAAAAGTACAGAAGAGAAAATGGTAGCGCTGCATATTATCATAACAGCCTTCTAGTTCATTCACAATCAAGACCAGAGAGAAATGCATACATGCTTGTGCTCAAATCAGCCTCTCTCTCTCTCTCTCTCTCTCTCTCTCTCTCTCTCTCTCCAGTGAAGGACCCAAGCACAAAGAATGACATCACCCAATTTTAGGCTTGGTCTTCCCAAACCAGTTAATGTAATCAAGACAATACCATAGAGACATGACTATAAGCCAGCTTAATGTTGGTTCCTCTTTGAGGCGTCTTCCCCAGTTGATTCTCAGTTGGATCAAGATGTCAATTTAAATAACCATCATACAGCCATTTAGAGGCAAGCAGCTATCTCGTGTCTGTCAGACCCAAAATACAGACAGCAATGGTTTCCTAAGACTTGTTCTGTATGGTCAGATGGAATGACACAGGAAGAACAATGCAAACCCCACCCCTCACTGAGGTCTTCATGTCTACCTGACTTCCTGCGTTCTAGTTCAGGACACTTGAGGCCAGGGTGAGGCTACAGTTCCATATTTTTTCTCATTATTTGTCCAGTAATAAAAGGAGAGTCCAAGGTTACTTGTTCCAAGCCCATGTTTCAGAGGCTGCTTGCCCCTGTGAAGGGGTAATCTTAGTGAAGACAGAAATAGCTCAACTGTGCAAAAACATTTCAGCTCTGTCAGAGCTTCTGAGTTCTTCTGACCAAGCCACACCATCTCTGCCTTCTTGGTAATGACCTTCTCCCACTGGCCTGGGAATGTCTCCCACCATTTCAGGCCCAGGCCCCAAAACCATGTGTCTTCGAAGTGCGAATACTTCAATTGGCCTTACTGTGTGCCAAGTAAGGTTTGATTTTCTCTCCCTCCCCACTCCCTCTTCTTCCTTTCCCTCTCTCCCTCCTTCTTCCCCCTCTCTGCACATGTTTATACATATTCATCAAGCAACAAGTCAGTTAGAGGCCAGCTAGGAATACACAGTGAAACTTCCTCTCAAGGAGGCATAATAATTACTATTTACTAATTAACTGCTAAGGAGGATTACAAATACATCTCATTGTGTTTTGTTCAAATGTGTTTTTGAGGCATGTTTTGTGGTCTGACAAAATGCTACTGTTTCAGAATATTTAACTATAACATTAATAATTGAGATATATAATTTTAAAGGCCAACACAGTAGTTGTAAGGACCTGGGGTTTTCTTTTTCGTCTATCAATATACTGGAGAAGAATAAAAGCAGTGGTAGGGATAGCACAGAGGAGGGTACTGAACAGAGATTTCTAAGATTAGAGACAGGTGGGAAGATGTGCCTGTTTATGGAAGTACATTAAAAAATGTTTCCCTCTGACTTTTGATTAACTGCATTGTTTTGGTCCTTAACTTTATATTCTAGACTTAAATCCTCTCATCAAGAAACAGTAGTAGCCAAGCATAGCACCACACACTTGTAATCCCAGCACAGAGAGGCAGAATCAGAGGCAGAGGCAGAGGGAGGCAGATCTCTATAAGTTCAAGGCCAGCCTGGTCCAGAACATGCAAGGCTACACAGAGAAACCCTGCCTCAAAAAAGAAAATAAAATAAAACAAAAAAGAAACAGCATTAAATGCTGGTGTAGATGAAGAGGAGAAGTAGCCCTTATACACCAATCACTGGTGGGAATATAAATAAATAGCCGGTAGACATCACTACAAAGCTTCCTAAAACACTAAAAATAGAGCTACTGTGGTATCCAGTTAGATATCCCAGACATATGCCAGAGGAAACCGAAGTCAGCACAGCACACACACTTGTATATCTGTGTTTACAGTGGTGTTCATGATAGCCAAGACAAAGAATAGCCTGTACACTCACCAACACATGATGGCTACAGAGAATGTGAAAAATAGGTATAGATTTCATTGACAACATGTCTACTTTACCTAGGTGGGAGGTGTGGGGGAGGCAAAATCCTCTCATAGCCCAGAGACCCTGGTGGCACAAAAAGAGGAAGGAAGAGGCAGCTGACAGAACACTTAAATTCCCCTCTGCCTGCTTCCTGGTCTGCCATGAGCTTCTATGTATACACACGTGTGCCCACGCATACACACCTGATGAAGCTATGATCCAGACGAAATAATTCCACTCTTAAAATGTTTTCAGCAGGAATTTTGACCACAACCATGAAAAGATGACAGGCACATACATAATAAAACTTTATTTAGCCATATAGAACAAAATCATTTCATTCAGGAAAATGGTGACTGCGCTAAACAAGACAATGTAACCCAGAAAGACCAGTGCAGCTTGTTTTCTGTCATAGCCGCTTGTTTTCTGTCATTTGTGGAATGTAGATTTAAGACACATGACAGGAAAGTAGAAACTAACTATTTCGGGAAAGAAAGCTGCAGGGAACAAGGGAGGACTATGAGTGAATTCTAAGGACATATATGCATGGAAGTTCTGCCTGATAATTAAATGTAAATAAATATTTTCTTTCTTTCTCTCTGTCTCTCTCTGTCTCTCTGTCTCTATCTCTATCTCTGTCTCTGTCTCTGTCTCTCTCTCTCTCTCTCTCTCTCTCCTCTCTTTCTCTAGAAGACAAGGTATCACTATATAGCCATAGCCTGGAACTCTGTGTAGACCAGCTTGGTCTCAAACTCAGAGAACCCATCTGCCTTCCAAGTGCTGGGATTAAAAATATGCACTAATGGGAACAGGGACTGTCTCTGACATGAACTGATTGGCCTGCTCTTTGATTACCTCTCCCTGACGGGGGAAGCAGCCTTACCAGGCCACAGAAGATGACAATACAGCTACTCCTGATGAGACCTAATAGACTAGGATCAGAGGGAAGAAAAAGAAACCCTCCCCTACCAGGGAACTTGGGGAGGGGAGTGTGTGGAGAAAGGAGAGGAAAGGAGGGATTGGGAGGGGAGGAGGGAGGGAACTAGAGGGGGGATACAAAGTAAATAAAGTATAATTAAAGATAAAAATATATGCACTACCACACCTGACAAATGTTTTCTTTCCAAAAATAGCTTTTCTTAAGGCCTATTAGACTGCTTACTTTAGAAACTTAAAGATAGAACAGTGTAAAAGTCAAAGCAGTAAGGCACCAACTTATATTTTTTTACACATTGCCCTGAAATGTGGCTGTTTCTGTTCCGTCCATCCAGTAGAAAGGGAAGGAGTCAATCAGCTCTTCTCCTCGCTGGCAGTCTCCCGCAACCCTATTCTATCAACATAGCAGCTGGCACAGTGCCTGACTTGGAAAGGGCCAGTGTGTAGAGACTGTGAGAGCAAAGCCAAGTTCAAGACCAAGACCTGGACCTTCTACGTCCTCAGAAGCAACAGCCATCCCCTCCACAGTTTCTGTGCTTCCTCCGTTCCCACTGGAAACCAGACATTGGCTGTTGTGCACTAGGATTTTGTTTTGCTCTGTTTGTTGAGACAGGAACTCCTCAGCCTCCTGACTCCACCTCCCTCCTAAGTCCTCCATCTTGCCCTCCTGCCGGGTGTCCCAGTGAAATTGTCACTTTAGGGAATAGCTAAAGGACATGTCAGTTAAGGCACATCTGTCATCACCACACAAGCTTACACGATACATGATTACACAGTTGTGGCATCAGTATAAACGCAATAACACTAGGAAGCATTCCTAACTTGCCAAAATACCTTGAGAACACTACTAAACATGAAGAATACAAACTGAGCAGTGCAGTTGGCTTTCGCTATAGAGTGCCAACTGAGGCTTCTCTAAATGACAAAAAAAAGGAGAATTCCTGGAAAAGAGGAGCTGTTACTGCCATCTTAAAATCGAACAATATGCGTGCAACTCTTGCACAGTGGAGGTTTCACCTGAGTCAGATGAGTAAGATGGGGAGAAGCAGCGCATGCTTGCTATTCTCAAGTGCCAAAAGGACCCTCCATCCCTCCAGCCTGAAAGGGGCCACCCTGTGGCACCCGTCCCTCCCAGTTCTTCTTTTCTCAACTGAGTGAGCCCACAATTGGATTAGACCTTGCCATTAGAGGCATCGTTCCCTAGAGAGCAGCTCTGAAATCAGTGGAGCAGAAAAGTGAGAAAAAGCATTTTACGCTCTGCAGATGCTTCCAAAGCCATGCACAAACTGAGAGCTGGGCCTGTTGAGCCCTGGACTCTGGCTATGAGTTCCACATTAGACCAAGGGATAACAAATGTGCAGATAAACATTTTTATTTTATGTCTCAACAATTCATCCTCTCATCCTGCCATCGGGCTCTCTTGACCCAACTTACTAGGTGAAAACACATATTCGGAGAGTAATTGTTCAGCCTTGCTCACTCACTCTCGCAGGCCAGGCGAGACCCCACTCATTCGTTTTCCTGGTTACCTACTCTCCCTTGTCCATTCATCTTGATGTTTTTCTCCTTTGCTATCGATTTTACAAAGGAGGTCTTTTTTTTTTAATTTGTTCTTCATAAATGGTATTGACATAACTGTGTTTCCACTCTTCCTTACATTGTACAGTGAAGATAATATCTGAGATATTTCATTTTGTCCCTGGTAAGGGTGTTAGAACGGTGACCCTGGAGTCAGGGAAGAAACCTGTGTCCTTGAGAGTGTTCCCAGATGCTAGGGACCTTTTTTAAATGTCATGCTTAAACTGCCTGTTTCCCTTCCCTGTCTATAAAGCAAGAACATGTGGAACACGTGTACATGAGACAGGAGAGCATTCTGAACCCACTAGGCAAGAAGCTTTGTGTGAAAGACGAACAGCAGCCTTGCTGTTTATTACCGATGACTATCATCACAGAGGTATTCCTCCGTGACACTCATAAAGATGAAAAATGAGGCATCAGCAAAACACGTGCAGGTTATTTTAAAGGCACATTTTTATTTCACATCAAACACTTCTGTAGGTTGCCACACCAAGCTACAATTACTAATACTACACACACACACACACACACACACACTTGAATTACTTGAATCAGAAAACAAAATCAAATTAATTATGTATCTGGATTCAAAGGGCTTCAACAAATATCTTATTTTCATGGTTTAATGTCAGCAATTTTATTGAGACAAAACCTGAATATAATACATTTTACTCAGATCATGAAATCATGCCTCCAATATTACATTTTGTTTTGACTTTGCTTTGTATTGTTTCTCGAACAGTAAAGTGAGGGCAATATGTAATTCTAAGTAAGCCTCTTTCTTTCTTGAGCCTGTTGCCTGACTGGCTGAGCTGTTCAGCCTCCCTGCCTCCTTCTTTCTTAATTCAAGCTTTTCCTGGTACTTGGAAGTCTAGAGAGAATATAGACATCAGCCTCTCAGAATCTGTCTCATTTCATCCTATGGTATTAGCAAAGGCAGAATCCATTTAGCAACAAACACCAGCCTCCTTCAATGTCTCTTTGAATCCCTACATCTCAAGCACGCCTCTAGCAGGGCACTGTACAGAAAGATGTTCCAAATGACTCTGAAATTGATTAAAGTACCCAACTGATCATGTCAAGGGAAAAAAATATCCTTCCATACCATCACATTTGGGATCAATCTTTGTGTGCCTTTCTCCTCCTAAAATATGAAGAAAAATAGCACTTTTTTGTAAGTGCATATACTATTAATGTTAATTTTAGTCTCTCATTTTAAAATCTCTTTCAGGGTAAATTTTTGGTAGAAGTTTTGGTGGGTGGGTTGGTGTTCCCTGCCTTTTCAAGAAGTCTAGTCTAGTTAGAGGGTGTCCTTTTCAGTCTCTATGGCCTCTGCTACCAGGTCTGTGCTTGAATCCCCCTCATATCCTGCCGGGAGCCCACCCTGACTTAGGTCTCCCACTTGTCACAGAGATGTCCCCGCCCTCAGTTTCTCTTTTCCCTACAGGTTTTCTGTCCTCTTGCTCTTGCTTTTCTCTGGTCTGATCTCCATCCACCCTCTTAACTCTCTGTGCCCCCTCCTACCTTGTTCCCTCTCTTCAGCCATCACCTCTGTCTATTCTATCTCGCCTTCTGAGTGAGATTTATGCATCCTCCCTTGGGTCCTTCCGGTTACTTATCTTCTTGGGGTCTGTGCCTCGTAATATGCTTATCTTGTACTGTAACCCTGCCTGTGAGATGTGCAGAGATAAAGATAGAGCAGAGATTGAGTGAATGCCCAGCTGTCTGGCCCAACCAAAGACCCACCCTATCAGAGGATCCCAACCCTTGACACTATGACAGACACTCTGCTAAGCCTGCAGACAGGAGCCTGTCAGAGTTGTCCTCTGAGAGGCTCTACCCAGCAGCACCTCGACACAGGTGCTGAGACTCACAGCGAAACATTGGGCAATGCACAAGGAGTCTTGTAGGAAAGTGGAAAGAGAGGGAGAAGGACCTAGAGGTGACAGGAGCTCCACAAGAAAACCAACAGGGCCAATTAACCAGGGCTCAGAAGGATTTGCTGAAATTGAAGCATCAACCAAGGACCATGCATAAACTGGGCGTAGGCCCCCTACAAAGGTGTGGCAGACGGACAGTTTCATGTGGATCCTCTAAGTAAGGGAAGTGGGGACTGCATGGGACATGGACTCACTCGCTAGCTTTTAGATCACTTTCCCCTGGCAGGACTGCCTTGACAGGCCACAAGGGAAGAGGACACATTTAGTCCTGATGGAACTTGATGAGCTAGGGTGGATGGGAAAGGGAAGAGAAAAGGGGAGGGAGAGGGGAGGAAGAGAAGGTAGGGCTGAAAAGGGAGGAGGGAAGGGGTTTCAAGGATGTAAAGTGAATAAAATAAATAAATAAATAAGAAAAAATATCTTACAGGCCTTATATTTTTTTTACCTTTGGTTTTGTAACTGTATTTAATCAATTATTTATCATCCATAACTGGCCAACTAAAAACAAAAAGCATGACATCCATGGTTTAGAGGATAGGGGCTTAGGAAAAAATAGTGGTCACATCAGTGGGAAATACTCAGCATCCTCAGAACTATCACATTCCAGTTCAGCACACTTTTCTCGTTTCATGAATATATATAAAATGATGACTTGCCTTTTAGGCCCAACCAATTCCACATTTTGATGACATTTTTAATAATTTTATTCAACAATTATTCTTTTTATTTAATATCTATCAGCACTTTGTTATTTGACCAAGATTCCTAAACTCTGCCTTGATGACTCTAGGAATAGAAGTGTCTCTAAATCCTACAATATTCTTTTCTAAGTAGTACTGACATCTTATTTCCCAATCATGATTTTTAGGGGGGAAAATGTCAGATCGAGAATGTTTGCCTGAACCACTTTGTTATAAGCTGAATTACAGTACTCTGAACTCATGTACAGAAGTCCTCCTAATGCCCAAGGCTCAGGCTCTGCCTCTCTTTAGGGATGGGGTCATTGTTGGGGTAACTATACAATAGGAGTGCCCCAATTCTAATGTGACTGCTATCCTTTCAGGAAAAGGAGACAGAGACCCAGTGACTACAGAGGAAAAGGCAGATATCTGCCTGCCTGGGAGAGGAGGCTCAGGGTGAGCCAACTCCATCCACACTTGAGACTGATTTTCTGGGTTCTGAAACTAAGATGAACTAAGTCACTCTGCTTGCGGTACTTTACTATGGTGACTCCTGCAAACTGTTGCGTATTGCTGTGTTCCCCAGGCCAGGCGACACAGCAGCAAAGTCTACTGACTAGTTTGTAGCTGACAGGTGTGATTACTCAGCTGCCAATACATACCTGGGGTGTGTCTGTCTAGTCTTTCCACATCTGATCTGTCACAGGTTGAACCCCAAGGCCCTTGTGGCTGTACTGTCTTCAATGAGGGCAGGAAGAAGAGGAGGCACCAGAAAGGCAGGAAGCAAGGAGTTTTTGTTTTTTAACAATTTTTTTCTTTATTAATTACACTTTACTCACTTTGTATCCCCCCCCCTGTGGTTCCCTCCCTCCTCCAGTCCCAATCCCTCCCTTCCTCCACCCTCTGCATGCAAGCCCCTCCCCAAGTCCACTGATAGGGAAGGTCTTCTTTTCCTTCCTTCTGATCCTAGTCAATTAGGTCTCATCAGGAGTGGCTGCCTTGTCCTCTTCTGTGGCCTGGTAATGCTGCTTCCCCCCTCAGGGGGAGGTAATTAAAGAGCAGGCCAATCAGTTCATGTCAGAGACAGTCCCTGTTCCTATCACCATGGAACCCACTTGGATACTGAACTGCCATGGGCTACATCTGTGCAGGGGTCTTAGGTTATCTCCATGCATAGTCCTTGGTTGGAATAGCAGTCTCAGGAAAGACCCCTGTGCTCAGAATTTTTGGTTCTGTTGCTCTCCTTATGGAGTTGCTGTCCTCTCCAGATCTTACTGTTTCCCACTTCATTCCTAATATTCCCTACACTCTGCCCAAAGGTTGCCCATAAGTCTCAGTATCTGCATTGATAGTCTGCAGGGCAGAGCCTTTCAGAGGTCCTCTGTGTCAGGCTCCTGTCTTGTTCCCTCTTTTCTCCTTCTTCTGATGTCCAGCATCTTTGCCTTTCTGGATAGGAATTGAGCATTTTAGCAAGAGTCCTCCCTGGAAAGGATGCACAAGTTGTGGTACATCTACACAATGGAATATTACTCAGCAATAAAAAACAAGGAAATCATGAAATTTGCAGGTAAATGGTGGGATCTGGAAAAGATCATCCTGAGTGAGCTATCCCAGCAGCAGAGGGATGCACACGGTATATACTCACTCATATAGACATATAATATAGGATAAACCTACTAAAATCTGTACCCCTGGAGAAACTAAGCAAGGAGTTCTTACCTGTCCTCTGTCTCAACCTGACGCTTCAAAGCTCTGACTCTTGGACATGAGTCTTTGCTGTTTACTTTTGCTTCCTTTCTACTGTCCTTGTTGAGGGCAGAGAGTGGCTTTTGACAGCTCTTTCTTGTTTGAGTTCAACTCACCAGCTAAGTTCATAGGTTTTCCAAGAAGTAGGTAAAACATTCTGAGTCTGTTTGTCTTTAATCCGTTATGTGTATATGCAAATGGGTGTTTTACCTAAACCAATCATAGCTCACAGTATTGGAGTCATTCATGTGTGAGTGTACTCTTTCACTCAAGTCTCTAAGTATTTATGGCTTACTGGCATCGCTATGCCCTTTTTTCATCCTAGAGCAAATCTTACTTTCTCAATATTAATGGTCCTGTTCCTAATAGTTTTTAAATAAAACTCTTAAAAAACAAAACAAACAAAAAGTTAAAATTAGCTAAGCAGCTTAGTAACTCACCAGAGAAGATGCCCCAGCAAAATGGCAGACAGCCATGTCTGTTTAAGGTAGACCAGATAACCAGGTCTGGAATGTATCATTCCTAGATATAAATGTGGCTGTTCAACACAAGAAGTGGTACCTAAGGCCACATTTACAAAAGAGGCCAATTACTGTAAAGCATGTTTAACTTCCCCAAACACCTAGAAATCTGAATGTGAAACAATTTAAAGCTATTAGCATATCATAGTCTCTTCAGAGTGTCAAACAGTGCTAATATCCCAGTTGGAGTGAGAATTTGGCTGTGGAATTATCACCTCCCCAATTAGCATGTTATGTGAATGTTCTGGTATAGCAAAGCATTTAAATATGTGCATACAATTTTCCCACCCTGAGCTCACTTGAGCTGGACAAGTTCCTGAGGTGTTTTCGTTTGTTTGCTTGCTTGCTTGTGAAATGCAAGCTTAAGCCAAGTTTGCTTTCCTTGGTTTCCCTGGTAGAAGAGCACTGACCACTGACCATATGTAGCACAGGTCTTAAATTCATATGCCCATCACAGACAGAGAACTTTTTTAATTAATTATTTTATTTATTACAATTTATTCACTTTGTATCCTGGCTGTGCCCCCTCCCTCATCTTCTCCCAGTCCCATCCACCTTCCCTCTTCTCCTCCTATGCCTCTTCCCTAGTCTACTGATAGGGGAGGTCCTCCTCCCCTTCCATCTGACCCTAGCCTATCAGGGCTGTCTGTATTGTCTTCCTCTGTGGCCTGGCAAGGCTGTACCTCCCAGGGAGAGGTGATCAAAGAGCCAGCCACAGGGTAGTAAAGCAGATGTTGAGACTCATAGCCAAACTTTGGATAGAACATTTTTTTAAAGATTGAATTTATACAGTGTTCTGCATGCATGTACACTTGCACTCCAGAAGAGGGCACCAGTTCTCACTATCGATGGTTGTAGGCCACCATGTGGTTGCTGGAAATTGAACTCAGGACCTTCAGAAGACCTCTTAACCTCTTAACCACTGAGCCATCTCACCAGCCCCAACATAGAGCACTTTTGAAAGGACGCTGACATCAGTGACTCCATTCTGTCTCTCAGAAACCGTTGTGTGCTTCTGTGACCACCTGTGGGCTTGCTAACAGGTTTGGTGACCTTGTAGACTTCCGAACATACCAGAAGAAAATTACTTGCTGAGAAGGGATATTCTGAGGACTATGTAAACTAGACCCCTTCTCAAACAATCTTTCATTCTGAAAACTTTCTTATGTACTTCTCTTAAGCTTCCTCCCTTCTGACTGGCCAAGGCCTGCCCTGCTGGATCCCAGGTTTGTTTACATTTTGAAGCACTATGGTTAATATTACAAGGGCAGGACGAGCATTGTGAGCCCAATGTCCCCTGTTGGATTGCTCAGGCTGGGCATATAATAACAAGTTGTCAGTCATTTTCTTTTTTTTTTTTAATTTTTATTTTATTTTATTTTTAATTACACTTTATTTACTTTGTATCTCCCCTCTAGTTCCCTCCCTCTCCCCTCCCAATCCCTTCCTTTCTATCCCTTCTCCATGCATGCCCTTCCCCAAGTCCACTGGTAGGGGAGGGTTTCTTTTTCTTCCCTCTGATCCTAGTCTGTTAGGTCTCATCAGGAGTGGCTGCATTGTCTTCCTCTGTGGCCTGGTAAGGCTGCTCCCCCCTCAGGGGGAGGTGATCAAAGAGCAGGCCAATCAGTTCAAGTCAGAGACAGTCGCTGTTCCCATTACTATGGAACCCACTTGGACACTGAACTGCCATGGGCTACATCTTTGCAGGGGTTCTAGGTTATCTCCATGCATGGTACTTGGTTGGAGTATGAGTCTCAGGAAAGACCCCTGTGCTCAAATTTTTTGGTTCTGTTGCTCTCCTTGTGGAGCTCCTTTCCTCTCCAGATCTTATTGTTTCCCACTTCTTTCATAAGATTTCCTGCATTCTGCCCAAAGTTTGGCCATAAGTCTCAGCATCTGCATTGATAGTCTGCAGGGCAGAGCCTTTCAGAGACCCTCTGTGGGAGGCTCCTAACTTGTTTCCTGTTTCCTTCTTCTTCTGATGTCTATCCTCTTTGCTTTTCGGGATGGGGATTGAGCATTTTAGCCAGAGTCCTCCCTTTTGATTAGTTTCTTTAGATGTACAGATTTTAGTAGATTTATTCTATATTATATGTCTATATGAGTGAGTATATACTGTGTGTGTCTTTCTGCTTCTGGGACAGCTCATTCAGGATGATCCTTTCCAGTTCCCACAATTTACCTGAAAATTTCATGATTTCCTTGTTTTTCATTGCTGAGTAATATTTCATTGTATAGATATACCACAATTTCTGTATCCATTCTTCAGTTGAGGGCCATCTGGGTTGTTTCTAGCTTCTGGCTATTACAAATAAAGCTGCTACAAACATGGTTGAGCAAATGTCCTTATTGTGTACTTGAGCCTCTTTTGGATGTATGCCTAGGATTGGTATAGCTGGATCTTGAGGAAGCGCTATTCCTAGTTGTCTGAGAAAGCGCCAGATTGATTTCCAGAGTGGTTGTACAAGTTTCCCACCAGCAGTGGAGAAGGGTTTCCCTTTCTCCAGAACCTCTCCAGCATGTGTTGTCACTTGAGTTTTTGATCTTGGCCATCAGAAGATGGAAAGATCTCCCATGCTCATGGCTTGGCAGGATTAACATAGTAAAAATGGCCATCTTACAAAAAGCAATCTACAGATTCAGTGCAATTCCCATCAAATTGTCAGTCACTTTCTTACAGCACTTTGCACTGTTTTCTTCTGGCTTTTCAACAGCATCACTCCCTGAATTATTTGTGTCTTAAATGTGCTATATTGTCTTCATTTGTCTTCATGTTTTCCTTGTGCATAGGCCTGCTGGCTCCCAGATTTACAGCAGGAGCAAGGATGGAAAGCAGGTCCTCATAGTTTCTGGAAGGTAACAGGCTGGTCTGAGTGGACTTTCACTGTCTGAGTTTTTTCCTTCTCATGTGGTGTTGTTTTCCTTACCTGGATGTGAAGAGTGGCACCTGTCACTTAGTGTGTAAGTGGGTGCCCAAAGGTTTGCCTGCTGTGCTGACTGGCCCTGTGGCTGAGTCTCTGTCTTACATTATTTAAAACTCTCTTGGGAACTTTACACAGAATCAGATAAATACCTCTCAGCCTTGAAATCAGCTTTTGCTGAGAGGAAGAGAACTGGAATCCTGGGTAAAGGGCATGGCCAATTGAGGAAGCGTGCAAGTCTCAACAGTCAGATAGCAGGCTGAGGCACAAGGCTGCCCTGTTCACAGAATCCTCATATGTCACTTCCGGAGACACCGAGTATAGAGGAACTGCTATTTCCCCTTTTGTTACTTCAGACACTGAGGATGTGGGTGCAGACTCTAAGATCCCACACTATGCAAAAGAATCCATTCCCTTGTCATGGGAGACATGAGGAATAATTCGTATTTTATAGAGAAGGAGGAGGTTTTCCTGACATGGCCTGTACAGCCAGAGTTTGTCCAATCTACACAGCCAGAAACACGGGCAGCAGACTTCTGGTAGGACGTCTTTCTCCATCCTTATCTTGTAAAGGGGCTAGCGTACAATTTACTCTAGTGGAATCTGTGTCCCATCCAAGGAAAAGTGTATTATTTCAACCTGGTGAAGCCCTGCAGTATTGAAATTTTAACACATTTTATGAAAGCATTTAATTCTTCATAATCAGTTTTTTGTTTAACCCAAGCTTTAATTCATAAAACATGTCAATAGAAAAGCCTGAAATAACGCAGATATTGAAAGAAAAAATTAACAAACCTGAGTTAATAGACTTATGGGGAAATTTTAGACTACACCAAGTAGACATGCAAATAAATTCTATATGACAAGAATAGTCAAAATGGATATCCTAAGAAACTAAATAAACTTTTTATGATTTTTATTTTTTATATTAGTCACAAGTTATTATGCCATAGTATAATCAATTTTTAATACTCATGATTTTGAATATTAATTCAAATTACACAAATTTTAAGTTAACAAGAAACTTGTTTTGGTCACTTGCTTTAAGCTTAAGTTTGACAACATACACAGAAGACTATGTAACAGGAGATATAAATTGGTCTCTCCATCCAGTCTTGTCTCTGTAAATAGATTATATTTGTATTGAGCATGACTAAAAACAAAATTCTAGGCACATTATTAAGTCATTTAATC
The DNA here is from genome assembly GCF_907164565.1 of Psammomys obesus. Taxonomy (NCBI): domain Eukaryota; kingdom Metazoa; phylum Chordata; class Mammalia; order Rodentia; family Muridae; genus Psammomys; species Psammomys obesus. The sequence goes on from NW_026585797.1 coordinate 6,065,057, forward strand.
ATTTATAAAGGGACTGATCATTAGTTTTATGCCTTAATTAAAACTTTGTTTTAACAGTTTACAACTTTGTAGCTTTCATAAAATTATAATTTTATAAATTAAGGTAATTTATCCCTGTTAAGATTTTGAGCCTTAAAAATTACAATTTTTAACTTAAGCTCTTTTAGTACCAAAATAAACATTAAGCCATAAATCCATTCCATGGAGAAACTGGGAACTTCATTTTCATGATCCTTTTTATAGTGTACTTTTACAAGATCTAAATTTATTTAACAGATCTTTTATATTAAGTAGCCCATTTTATCACAAAGAATATAATTAAAGAAGAGAACAGTAATACTCATTCTCATAAGGAGACATTTATAAGAATGAAAAGGTGTACAATTAATCTTTACTGTAGTTTTGTTGTGACTCCATTTCTCTAACTGGTTAAAGCTTAACAACGTTAGCAAAAGCATAGCTGATTAGACATACATCTTTTTCTCCTCATGAATATATCATTATAACCCTAGGAATTTATAATTCTTAATCTTCAAACTACATCATCCTTATATCCCATCCTTCTTGAACCTTGCATAACAAACTCACTCAAGCCTTCCATGTCTTAGTGTTAAGCTTTTGTGGTTTTGTCTTGATCTGTTACTTAGGAAGAAAACCTTTTTCATCAAATAAAATCCATCTTTATCCAAAATATTTTCTTTTATTCTTAAGCCTTTTTACCAAAAATATATCTTTATATCTGAATGAAAAATAAAATGAAAAAAGGACATGGCTGCTCCTAGGTACAGTGGAGAAGAAGGTTTATTGTAGATAAACGGGGAGCATAGCCAGAGGCAGGACCTTCTGGGACAGTCCATAGTGAACATGAGCCTGAGCTGGGCCACATGGAAGAAGGGAGAGCCGGAACAAGAGGTCAGGAGGGTGAAAGGTAGACCCAAAAGTCAGGAAAGAGCTGGTAACCAAAATGGCTGGATTAAATAGGGAAGGGCAGCTGGTGGAAGAGCATCCAGCCTTTGGGCTGAAAAAGTTAGATAGGGGCCAGGGTATGCCAGCCATACCCTGTAATAGGTAAGGACTGAGGGATGCTGGGAGAACCTGGCAGCCATGTCTGCTTTGATATGTTAAATAGTACCTCAGTAGCCCTCTGCCCCAGGCTTGAGACCTAACAACATTCTTAGTAACATCATATCTACTTATTGTGTGTTTTTACTGTATTTCCCCAGACAAGAGTTGAACTCAAATTGCATACTTAGCACACTGGAGCAAATTAAGACCACCTGTACACAAACTTTTAACTACCCACCTTTTCTGTTGCAAGTGTTAAGAGAACTTTTTTTTTTCTACTTGGAATTTTACCTTTAAACAAACATATACAAACACAACACACACACACACACCATGCCTCCATCTTTCAGATCCTGAAAGGAAGAATGTTACATTTCAGCAAAAGCTTTAGAGATATCGATGGCTGACCTGGACCAGCGTTTCATTCTTCAGTGACAGCTTCCCGAGAGAGAGGAGCGGGGGATGAGAAAATAAAGAAGATAGGAAAGCTGGGGTCAGGAGGTCTTTCACAAGCTGATGGCTCACGCCAAGCTGGCTGATTAAGAAGAACAGCATCTTATATATGGGTTGCAGGAGTAAAACTGGCCAAGGTCAGCAGAAAACTATGATACAAGAAGACAAGTCAGCAGGAGGCTAATCCAGTGATGTTGTACAGAGGGAACTCAGGATGTGTGTCAAGTATGGCACGGATGAAGCACACAATAACCTTGGGAGAAGACCTTAGGGGAGAAGAGTTGAGTTCCCATGACCCAAGGCACAGCTCTCCCAAAGTCCTGGCCCGACGAGATTTCTAGTCCTGACAGGCAATTGTTTTGGTTATACCATCAGCCATTATCTCGGCTATACCTAAGGGCCACAGACTGAGTCATGGGAAACCCCAAATATAAGGTAGATGTAGTTATTTGGGGGAGGCACTGAAAAAGAGCCTGAGCAAACACAAAATGGACTCAGGGTAAGATTGGGACAGGATGTGCTGCCTGCAGCACTTTAATTTCAGGGCTTGAGTTTGGAGGTCTTTACATCATTGTGACATCATTAACTCAGAAAGGTATGATTTGAAATAAGCATTAAGGAGCCGCAAAGGCAGTAATAGCCTTCTACCTAGGAAGGGCCAGTGGGAGCGAGTACCAAAAGCCCCAGCATCCGAGAGAAAATAGGAAAGGATAAATGGAGCCATCAACAAAGCCAAAGCAGAATTTAAAACCAGCCTCTGTGTTCTGTAACAGCCCCATCCAAAGTTAGACTGCTGATTTCCCTGCGCAGGTGCCAAGCCCGGTACCTGCCCACATGCTCCCTGCTACTGCCACTGTTAGCACTACACTTTTTTTTTCCTTTGCGGAAACTGCTAACATTAAGTTTCCAGTGTCTAATTTGGAATGCTCCCCATTTGCAACTGCAGCCATGAGGCTCGCCTATGCAAGGGCCTCTGGATCCCCACTGGTACTGTTTTAGAAGGCATCATCTTGGATGCATGAGTGAAACTGCTTGCTCATATTCATGCATACACAGTTTCACACCGAAGCGCCAGACCTCCGACACTGTTTTCAGCTTAATTCTGAGCCGTGCTGCGCACACCCCTCAGTCAGATCCTCTTCCCACTGCCATTTAGCTCAGGATTCTGTTATATCCATCTGCAGAAGCAATTTATTGTCCAGAATGAAAAGTAACAGAGCTCACCCGAAACCAAGATTGTGGGGTGGGAACCTCGCTGCTTCTTATCACTGGCAATTAGGTAAAAAGAAGAAAATTTGTGTTCCTAACTCTGAAATATTCCGAAGCAGTTATTTACTTAATATTTTGCTAAATTACCCAGGATTGTAGTTTTGATTAGGGAAGCAAAGGAGAAGCCTGCAGGTGGCCTGCACAGCTAATTTTGGAGCTAGCTCTGCTAAACTCAGGCAGTGGTCCTGGAGAATATTAACAGTGTAGCAAGCTACAGTGCCCTCGAGCTGTTCACCTGCCACAGAATTTAATTTATTTTATATCTCACCTAATAGACTGAGTCTCTCCATTAGGTAAATATAATGTGGAAATGTTGTCTTGTTTTTCTAAAGAGGAAAACAACAAAGACAGGAGATTTATTCTCACAAAATATTCTGCTGCTACAACTGAGTTCAAGTTTGGGCCACGCAGTACCTCGTCAGTCATGAATTTCAGTTTATGGGATATGATTAATCATTAAAAGATCAAATGTGCTGCCTGAGTATACATAAAATAGAAACAAAACAAAACACAAAAACAGATCAAACTGAAATTTTCAACATGATAAATTTAGCCATGAACTTCAGGGTTCATCCCCTGGTTGCCTGACATTCACAGATCGGAAATACTTTTAATCTGAGAACCCCAGTTACGTGCCCGCAATAATCAGTGAGGTGGCAAGGCAAACACACACAGAACTGGATAATTCTGAAAAATGTTTCATATTAGTGGTGGCAGAGAAAAGACTAGGAGCAGTGAGCAACCTTTAAAAATAAAAATAAGAAGTTAGCGAATCAAATACGACATTACAATAGAGAGGAAATTGAATTCATCTGCAGCAGATAAAGGAGGCCTCATTATTCACAGATACCGTTCCCCTGCCTTGACATCAGAGACTGATGAAGCCAGCCTGCTCTGGAAGACGAATTTAGCGTGCAAGGCATTGTTCTCATGTGTTCTCAAATGTATAGAATATACTTCACAGATGGCGGTAGACGGGGTATTTTTATCTTCAGACATCCGTAACAAGAAGGAACATAATTTGCACGGAGCAGAAAACCTGGAATAAGTTTTATATTGTTTCATCTTCTCAACTCATTTGGCAAAATTAGATTCTCAGGTGGGAGGGGGAGCCAAAGGCTCTTGGAGCTTTTATAAGTCACCTTGGTAGGAGAGAGTTCATTACAATTAATAAAACAATTGGGAATGTGTTGTCCGTAGGGCCTTAGGGAAGAAAGCCTCTAAACATTGGAGACATGACCAAAGATTTCAATGAAGGTTCAGTGGCTCACCTGGTTAATCTTTCCTGCCAAAGACTATTTTTAAAAAAATTATTTAAATTCTCTCACAGCAGCTGGTTTTCTTTCTGTTCACCTCTTCTGTTTCCCCCCAGAATGCAAGTTCAATGGTCTGGAAGGCAAGACTCCACACCTGAACCCACACATTCGTATCTTCTGATATGCACTTGGAGGTTCTGTCATCTTTTCTTCACTGAAGCCCTGACCTCAGTAAACTCTCAATTTGCAAATAAGTCAGTGTAGTACACACACCAGAGAGCGTATGGGGTGATCCAATTTCCGGCGGACAGGGTTACCCCAGATCCTTATTTTCAGTAGAGATGTGGCTGAAGCTGTGGTGGACTCTGCCCTCGGAAGATGCAATCAATTACCACACTGCAGTTCTTTCAGGAAATCTTTGGTCTTTGGAGGAAAGGACTCCAAATGACCTTGAGTCATTCCTCAGTATACAAAGGAGTGTGTTTCCAAAGTTTTCTCTTTCTCAACTACAGGCCAAAACCTTGCACATAAGCTGTGCTCATTTCACTGAGTCCTCTTCTCCAGGTGAAGGACTGGAGAAGCAGGCTCAGTTCAGGTGGGCAGTTTAGAACAAGAAAATACCTGGATGGTATCAATCTGCTAAATGAAAAAGTGCTTAGTTCTGGCATCCTAATAATTCAAGCATCAAAGGAGTTGTTTCCTGCAGTGCCTGATGGGAACTGTCAACACTTTAACCCCTAATTCTAAAAGAGATTGTCTTAATCGGTATTTTATTGTGAAGAGACACCATGACCACAGCAACTCTCAAAAAGGAGAGCAATTAACTGGGGCTGCCTTAGAGGTTAATCCGTTAAGGCATCACGCAAGCATGGTACTGGAGACGCAGCTGACAGTTCCACCTCCGGATCCACAGGCAGCAGGAAGAGAGTAACACAGCCTGGTTTGAGCTTCTGCAGACCTCAAAGCCACCCCAGTGACCCACTTCCTCAAACAAGGCCACACCCACTCTAACAAGGCCACACCTACCCCAGCAAGGCCACACTTCCAAATAAGTGAATACTTCTGGGCATGAGATGAAGAGAGAAATGTGTTGCTACAGAAGGGAAGAGAGAAATGGACAGAGGAAGGACAATGAGGTTACAGATTAGGAAATGAATACCCCCATGAATACTTAGGAGTATTGGGACATTCCAGAAAGACACAAAGAAACACTGAAGTGTTCTGGAAAAGAAAAATTAGAGAAACGAAGCATTGATGTTGACCAAACTGTAAAGGTTTCAGCCTAAATGTACTTAGACACAGAATTAGAGATACCAGGACCTGTTGCCTAGAACTCTACCAACAGAAAGACCCAAGTTGACAACTAGGTGGCTGTTATGTTATGTGTCTTGCTCTAGTCTGTCCTCATAATTAATCATACATATGTCTTGCTTTCACATGAAATCATGATCTCTTCTGAGACAAAAATCCAGGCTTATGCATTATTATATTTCCATATGCAAAAAGACACAAACATTTGTGTATGAAAAATCAAGATATGTTTTCCCAACAGAACTATTGATAAAAACAGTCTCAGAACATTCAGGAACTCCATAAAGACTATTTCCAGGTGGTGTTCAGAAGTCAACCAAAATAGGAAGAGAAGGGAAGATAAGACTGTGTGTAGTAAAAACTGTGAAGCATGGATCAGCATGGGATGTGAGGCCAACATATGGGAGAGAGAACCGAGAATGCTTTCTCCACTGGCCTCTTGGTCTTCAGACGATTCTGTTAGCACAGGTAGAAGCAGCCGCCCTGCACGTCTCACAGTGGTAGGTGGTGTTCTCCCCCCTGGGTCATTCCTATTGTGTGCCAGCATTCCGAGCATTCCCATTCAGCACCAATACTATCCTCCAGTTGCGGCAAGAAAAAAATGCCTTTAAACAATAATATCTCTGTAAATTGAATTTTATTCTCATTTGAGAGAGTCTAGGCACAGTACAAAAGCCTCCTGGCATATCTGGACTAGAATTGTGGTCCCAGCAGTTAAAGAAAATGAGTCTATCAGAGACAGTTTACTACAAGACAATTGGCTCACATTCTTCTACCCCTTGCTCCTGTGACCAACCCCACTCTTTGCTTCAGTCCTGTCTTTATTTCCGTCAGTACATGGCCCTATCCCAAGTTCAGCTTGGCAGCATTCACACCTGTTAAATGAACATGAGCTCTGCTAGCTAACTACTTTATTCCATAGCTTCCTACAACCTCTTCCTCTGATAACCGAATGGTCGGTTTATCATTAATGCATTAAATATTCCATTTAAAACCCAAGCTCCAGAACTCATTGTTTCCTGTGCCAAAGCCTGTAACCCTGCCAGTTCTGACCATCTGCTGGCTTTCTGCCACTTTCCCTGATGTGTATGTATTCTTACCCTGAACAATACTGTGTTTAATGCTTCAAATGGTGCTTTGACACAGATGATCAACACGCAATTTTCAATTCTTGAATCATCACTGGGAATTAATCTCTAAATAGGAGCCATTGGATCCCAACAAGCATAGTGTTGGCTATACAAAGACATTTCCCTTTTCCTCAGTATCTACAAACTGTCATCACAGGAGAAGGCTTGGTGGTTATCAAGGAAGATGGCAGCACTATCTTCAGAATTTTCCAAATGAATCCCAAATAAAAATGATGGCAACATTCTATACCACAATGGGATGGGCCATTTTGAGACTCCAGAAAAAGACAGGAGTCCAGAAACCATCACTGTGATCATGTCAATCACTTTAGAATAAAACATGAAATGGAAAAAAAGTGGAGGAAGCTACGAATTAGTGGATAAAATCTCCATCCCTTCAGAATCTGAAGAGAGTTCCTTCTTCAGGTGCCAGAGATGAGCCAGTGAATAACTCAAGAAGGACCCATGTTACAGATGAATTATAGGCACTCAGGATTTCTCAGAAGCATACAACTCTAATTAGAATTGAGATAGTTGACTCTGAAAATGAGTTATGGAAATCGCTTTCTTATGATACTTGGGTCCCAGGAAATCAAGAGTTTTAAACTACTAATTGACTCATTTTGTAAGAAAGATATATATTTAAATCAACTTAGATTTCTCTACTGACTATATTTTACACACAGAGAGGAAGGGAGGAGAAGCAGGATACTGAGGCACATGACCCATGACTAATTAGGGGTTGAGGAAATTTAAGCTGTGTTTTAGCATCAAAGCTGTAGGAAGAGATTTAGTGGTTTTTTCCATCTGGCACTCTCAGCACCCGCACTATTGTTCACTTTGTTTTCCAGTTACGATCATAAAAACACTCACATGTAGGTTTGCTTTGCTCTTAGAAATGCACACACACAATCATAAGCAAGCCCCCACATCCAGCCAGTTGGTCACTTGTCACTAGGTATTTTTTCTTTGGCACTGAGATAACAAGAAATTTCAGTGAATGTGTACAATTCACAACATCACCCAAGTCATCAGCCAGATGCACAGGTACTGGCCCAGGGAGAGACACATTTTGTTATCAAGTGGCTCATAAATCCCTGCTAAAACTAATGGCCCAGCCATAGCCACCTGACACAAGTCTAGGCAATCCAGAGACCATATAGAAGTCTGGTCTAAAAATATAAGCAGAAACTAGAAGAGTTCCCTTCGAGACACTTAAGAGGAGAATCCTGGGAGAGTGGAGTGGACAGTAAGGACTGAAATATGAGCAGTAAGGGGGGAACAACTAAGCCTTCCAGGAGCCTGTTCCATTACTCAACAGAGGAATCCATCTGAGAGGAAGCCTGAACGTCCTCATGACCCAGCAGAAGCACAAGTGATCCTGGAGGCAATGAGACTAGCAAGTCCCAGGAGCTGCTGCACCCCTGCTTGCTTCCTGTCCCCGTCTACTCAAGCTATGTGACTGAACATATTTGTATTCATAGCCCCGTCACTATGATGTTACTTTCTTTGTCACCACAGGCCCATACCAACAGATCTATCTGACCACGGACTAGAATACGCACAAACCATGAACCAAATAAATTCAACCACCTCAAGTTGTTTTCTTGGATATTTTTTCAGAGTAATCAAAAATTACTAACGTCTATTCCTGGTCCTTAAATGACAAAATGTAAGCGTCATACTTAACAGAGCAATAGCCTATTGGAAAGGCTACAAGCAAAAATGCAGAAAACTAAATCAAAATTCAATTTTGATGCAAGCACCGACACATCAGGCCAGTCTAGTTAGTAATGTGTTTTATGTGTAGAGACTGAACGGCACCCCTACTTCCTCCCCAGTAAGTCTTATGTCTGTTGCTTGAATTTGCTGAGACCACATTATTTGAGCCTGTATATCCCAGCCAGGTTGCATGCAGCCTGAACACTTAAACCCCTCCCACACATTGCTTATCCTAGAGTTATGAACAGGAAATAAAGGCAGAATGCATGGCTCCAAAGCTAGCAGGGAGACTGATGAAAGCAAAGCGTAGGACTGTACTGTAGAGTTTGTAATTGGTTTTAATCATATTTAACATCTGTTTCTCTATTTTAGCATATAATTCAGATGAAGCAGTATAGAAACCTCAGCAAGAATTCATACTTTACATTTATTGAAAGAGGGGCACTTTCCAGGCGATCAAATTGCTCTCCTAATTCACCCGTAATAATGTAGTCATTTGGAAAGTCTTCTTTTTTCAATTTTCTTCTTGTAATGTTTTTTAACTTGTGGTCGTAGCTCCTGAAGCTTTCCCATCTGCCATCCTAGCACTAGAAGGATTATCGAGCTAGCAAAACTCAGATTCTTCCCTCTTTAGATGTATGCCTCTCACATGTGTGCTCAAAGTGCACTTTGTTGAAGGGAATTCCTCCTTAGAAAGCCAAGAGCCAGTGCCCACTCAACAGACTCCAAGCACCCTTCTCCCTTCCTGTCCTCTGGTCTTCCTGGGGGATATGAGCCCTGTAAGTGTCAATTTTCACTTCCCCATTACATTGTCTGAATCAAAGGATCCAGCTCCACTCCTGCTCCTCTGACTGCTCCATCCCTCTGTCAGATCGATTCATGACCTTTGACTCGGGTCAGAACCACATGTACGCTCTATTGGTTCCACATAACATTACTTTTCTCTACAATCTGTATTTGTGACTTCGCTCAAAAACTCAAAGACAAGGCAGCAGTGGGGCTAGTCACTGAGACTTGCATCCAAGCCCTGAAGATAAGCCTCCAGCTCCTGGTGCCCCCCTCGAACCCAGGGGAGAGGCAAGTTCTGACCAAAGGCTCTGCTACTGCTTTACATTACCTTCCAGCATTTTCCAGCCCCCATCCCATAGTATCCCACCACACCCTACAATCAATTGGTATTTGCTAATGTTCTACGCTCAGCCTTCTTGCTTTGCTTCTTTCTCCAGGAGTCTATACATTTCCAACCACCAATAATAGGAGTCTGAGATGACACCTAAGCAGATCCTAGAATCCTGGATTCTTTTCTTCACAGTCTATACTCGGCCTCTCAGCTGCCTGCTGTCCAGTTCAACTCAGTAGTCTCTCAGACAGCCTAAACTTATCCTCCAAATGACATCATTAGCTTTCCCATCTTGCTAATTCCACAGATCTTTTTTATTAGTTTTTTATTAAATTTGTTCTTAGACCATTTAATGCCTGTATATAATGCTTTGTGGTTACTCTCATGTCCTCTTCTCTCTTATCCCCTCTCACTTCTGTTAACCTCACTCTGTCTCCCACTCTTCTGTAGAAGTCTCTTTCCAGCGTTCACACTTTTGTTTGTTTTGTGAATCACTGGGTTTAACCAGGGCTAACTAGACCATACTCTTGGAAATGTCCATTGGAGCTGGTGAATTCAACAGTTCTTTCCAAGTCTTCATTTGTATTCTTCTCTTTGCCTTTGCATACCAGGTCTCAAGCTTCAGATTACCCTTCTATGTTTTCCCTGCTTCCTGTAGAAAAGCTGCTCAGCTGTGTAAGGTCATCTTCTAGAAAGCCTCCTCACCCCACCTGTATCCCAAGCATAGTTCCAGTTCATGTTGTCAATGCTACATTACCAGCCCAGAACCAAGCCTTGAACTACTAGTTGAATTCTTATGCTATTTCTGATCAGGGCAACTTCCGTATCTCCATTCTAGAGTATGGGTCCTCTGACCCATACTGCGAAATCAGTTTTCCTAAGCATACATGTGGCCCAGTGAAAGCACACTTCATTTCCTTCCCAAGTGATAACTAAATAAAAATCTACACAAATATCTACAAATCCTATTCTTTTGCTATCATACATTAACGTTTGTCTAATGGTCATACTATCTTAATTATAGCATGATTAACATTCAAGACTCTTCCCGAGGTGACCCCAAGGTCCATTGTACTGTGCTGGTTATCCATTGAGTCGTATACATAACTCAAGGCTATTGTGGATAAATGAGTTGCTCCAGGAGAGACTTCATCCCATTTTCCACATAGCTAAAATGCATTGTTCTCTTTTGATATATAACCTCACTTAAGTTGACATAGTAAGAGCTTACTGTGAGGCACTTACTATTTCTGCCCTTTTACAAATGAAAAGGCCTATACATCATATGTACATATATAAGATTAGGGTGGTATTTAGAAATATAGATGGTTTAAGCTTTCTACCCAATGGAGGACTTACCATACTTCTTACAAGGCAGATTTTCTTAGGGCAAACACTGTGTCTCCTATAACAGCTATCATAATGTCAAGTATAGTAGTTAAATGCATAGTAAAAGTAAAATAGAATACCAACATTTTCTGTATACCTTCCCCCCAAAAAAATTTGAATTTGAAAGAATAATAACTATACAGATAAAAAAAAATATGCCTCTAAAAGGATATAATCTCATTGAAGAAAGAGTTCCTAGATAAGACTGTATTGCTGAAGACCCCACATGGTTGAGCTGCAGGACATAGTGAAATCGTGCTAGAACTGACCTGGAAGCTTCCTTCTTACTATTTGGCTTCTGTAGTGCTGAAGGTGCTATGCAACCTGCTGAGAAAGAACCATCAGCCTTATTCAGCTCTGGACACTGTGTGCTCCGCTACTGACTTTCTGGGCAAGGTCTGCCCACTGGTACACTTAAAGCAAATATATTGGCTGGACAAATACTGGGTTTGAGGCTGAGTCCACAGGAGGGAAATCACAACTGGCACTAAACCTGGTCCAAAATCCTTGACCAGAGATGTCATAGGCCATAGGAAAGTGGTTGTTTTTCTAATTGGACATGTCATACCCATCAAATTGATTTCTAAATATTTACATTTCTGTCCATAAGTTAGTAATTATGTCAGCTTTAGTCAGAAAAGCTTCTTTTTGCAGTGGGCAGCAGTTACTGCAGAGACTCCTAACTAGTCAAAGTATTGACAATAAGTCACTGTTCCATCATGGAAAGGAAAGCTCATGAGCCCTCATCTGTTCCTGAAGCTTATAGATAGTTAACAGTGGCCAGGAAGAAAGGATTCATGAGGCCCCAACCCGCCCTAAATATCTGTAAGTAATTAATGGTTACTAGAGGACAGGGAGGCATCTTCTTCAGTGGTGGAGCCATCAGCAAGTTGCCCGTGCTTTGGTATGTAAGCCCTCAGCCATGCTTCTGTACCCAGCTCTGGTTAAACTTAGGGGGTTGAACCAAAGAAGGCATGAACGTAGAAAGGAATAGTCAGACGATGATGGATTTGCTCAGCACAAATGGGGAGGATACGAGAGTAATGGGAGGTGAGCACAACAAGAATGCATTATGTCTGCATAAAACGCCATAATGAGAAGCCATTGCATGTAATTAGTATGTGCTAATACAAAGAGAATTACATAAGACTCATTAGTACCTCTCAAGGAATACAACATAAAATAGAAAGACTCACTATCACAGGCCATACACTTTGGGCCAGAAGGCCTAAAATTTACATGTTCAGAATCCCTCTTGACCCAGTACTTTTCATAGCCACTGGGTGGAAAACCTTCATGGAGACTTGAGCCCTGAAAAGGGAAATTTGCTCTTGCTGGTGTCCACTCAACGTGGGATTTCATTCTTGCCTCCTTCTGTCATGGCACATTTTCTTATTTAAACTGTTGATATTTGAAATGTTTCTTTGAATAATTGATGAATTTATGGAAATATGCAGGAAACATTTTTGCCTGGGATAGAAGCCCCATTTGGGGAGCTGCTCAGATTAGAAATTCAGTTTCAAGTCCAAATGCCTTTCAACCTGAAACCTCCATCAGCTTGGGAAAGAAGGCCAGGCCTCCTCAGCACTTGGCAAGGAAACAGTCTCATATAATTAGGAAATATTTTTAATACAAAAATATCACTTATTGCAATGAACAAAAAACACTTTGGGACTGATTGTTGCTGCCAATGCTCTTTGTGGCTCATAATCAGTGAATATAATACTGCTGCAATACAAATCTCATATGTGGCCATAAGACACAAAGGATTAAGATAATGGCTCAGTTTTCTGTGGTCTTACAAAAGAATCACCTATGGCTGAGGAGTCCAAAGAGACAAAATTCAAAGGTATGTTTTAACTGATAAAAGGGGCAAAGGGAACAAAGACTGAAAACTTGCTTCTCATTCAGATGCTTTGGCCTCTCCAGCCCCCATTCACAAAGAATCCTCTCTTTGTCAACTGTGAGTCAGACTTCTGGGCTTCAAAGTTAAAAAAACAGTTAATTCCCAAATAAAGGCAACTTACCCATGGATTTGACTGCCACAAGGCCAAGGCTTTCCCACCTTTTCTAGGCTATACACCTGCTCCCCCAGGCATGCTATAGAGCTCCTGCACTTGCTCCCAGAAAATAGAATAATAAAATAAAATAAAATAAAATAAAATAAAATAAAATAAAATAAAATAAAATAAAATAAAATAAAATAAAATTAGTTAGATTACAAAGGAAGCATGATAAAGATAAAGTCATGGAGACTTTTTAATTTTGAAGTATAGTTATCCATGTGTCCCTTTGCTGATGTATTCAATCACAATATCTACAATTCCAAAATTATGCATACATAATACTTCCAGATAGCTGCACCAACAGGAAATTAGGGCAAGGACCTTGTATCAATGTCACGAATACCACTCACTACCTACCAAAGTGTGTGCATGTGTACATGAGTGTGTATATGTGGGGGAGGAGTGGTATAGATAGATAAAGATTGCGAAATGACAAATTAGTCAAGATTAGAACAAAATTTATTAGAATTAAAATTTTATTAGAATTAAAATTTATTCAAGATTAGCAAGATTAAAGACATAACACATTTTCCCCCAATCCAGCTTCTAAGTATTTTAGACTTAATTCTTAGGAAAAAAATATGGTGTGCATCCTTATAATAATTTCTGCTGTTACGTCCTTGATTTTGTGAGATGCTTCATACTCCCCTTCAATTCACACTTGGAATGTATTTGGTTGTTGCTACTCAGGCCTCAGGACTAGACAGGGGGTGCTGTCCATACATGCATAGTTCAAGAGTTAGGCCTTTTGTGTTCACAAATTAAGGTTTGTACGTAAATACACTTATTGCTTATCTTCCTACCTAAGGTTCGTATCAAGTCAGTATATATTTATACACTGTTTAGATTATCTGGTTGACATGTTTAGAGCAGAGAACTTCTTCGCATATGCTGTAGTACTACATTAAGAGTTCCTGACCACAAACAAAGATTTAACCAGTCACTTTGCAATCAGCAGGCCCCTCAAATCATGTCCTAAGTCTAAGCTCAGGTATAAATCAGTGGACTCGCTGTGAACAAAACCCCTCATCTATTAAAATAATCCTTCTAAATCACTCATGGGGTGAAATTCTTATTAGGCCCCACATAGAGTCTGTGAACAATACAGGTGTATATTTTTAATCAAGTATTTCAAAATATCTATTGAAAGCCTGTTTTTACTTCACATTGTGGAAAGCCAAAAGTATATGAATAGACCCTTTCTGCTTTCAAGAATCCAAAGATATAAATGCAAAAGCAGAAAGATCTTGAATGAGGAACAACCATTTCAGAGTCATAGCCTTAGTGGTCCTCTCTGTGTCCAGATGGGAATCTTACATAGGGACCCTAGCAGGACTAGCAGGACTGCAGGGAAAAGACACATAAGGGGAGGGGTGTCCAAAAATGCATTTCTAAAGTTATACAACAAAAAGCTATTTTTCTCCCATAACCAAAGTTATATAGTGGCTTTTATTCTTCAAGTGTTCAGTGTATTCCTTTTCCTCTCAAGGCATGGGGAGCTGGTGGTGAGGCAGAGGCCCCACTGTCTTGACCTTCACACAGAGAGGGTGATTTTAGAGAACTAAAAAGAAGCCTGATTTAATGTTCTGTCTTTGTTTGCTCCAACGTATTAGCAGTATTTCCTAAGTTCTTTCTGCCAAATAATTGCACAGTTAACAAAAAAAAAATGGTATTTTATCACACCTAAATTCTGTTGCAAAGTTACTGCTTTAGAAGACAGAAAGGGAGGGAATTCATAGCCTGGGTGCCTGCACCGTGGCTTGATGAAAGTTTGAATGACATCTCTATTGGCTCCTTATATTGTTTCATTATAATAAAGTGAATTTAAAATAGCACATTTCAACACATGGAGCAAAGGCACGGTTCACAGTTCCTGACAAAGAGCGAGTGTCTTTCTCTTCACCAGCTGAGGTGGCACTGCCAATAACCGTATCGCATACACAGTTTATCATTGACTCAGCCCAGCTGCTTTCAAATGGTGCATTTTTAGCAACTACTTCTCTTTTACTTTGGAGGACTTCTTTTATCCCAAAATTTACATATAAAATAAGATATTATTAATATTTCATATTATACTGCTTCAAATTTACATAATTCAAATTCTTCTATCATGTAACTGAATTGTAATTACTGCCTAAACCACCAACACAGTCACTTGGAGCAAAGTACCCTAGCCACCCTCAGATGTTTAGCCTCAGCTGTGGGGAGATATTAGCGATTATGGGGAGACAGCATTAAAAGTCGGCAAGACATTTTGACCTGTTTTATCTCATTTGACTATTACAATCACGATGTTCAGGAAGTACTGAGGCTAAAATATTTCCTCATTTTGAATAAATTGAGGCTTACTAGACTTTGTTCGATTGGAGCCAGGACAAAAACTCCAAGTCTGAATTTAAATCTGGGGCACTTTCCAATCAACAATGAAAGATACCAGGCTAGGAGACATATATCACTAACTGGTAGATGAAAAACAGCTGCTGTAGTTACTTGAAAAAGCACTATAATGTACAGCCATCAGGAACATCTTTCAAAGCAAAGAAACTGAAAGTGCCTGAGCCAACTCGTGTCGTTTAGGGGACTAGGCAGAATTATTGAAGGGCAGAAATTGATTCAGAGGAATTATATTCAGCAGAGCAAGAACAACACACTGAGAAAAGGAATGAGTGGGAAAGAATTTAGTCGCTTCTAGTCGTTCAAAGGTGCCCCGTTATTGACAGGCTTCAGTGGCGGTGCAGATGGAGGTGGGACACAATGACAACGAACCACCAGGCAGGAGGGCCTGGAATGCTTGCTAATCTCCACCTCCCGGTTAGTGGAGCGGCAGGGATGGTGTGCTATCATGGACAGGCCAGAATTGCTCCAAATACCGTCTGTGTCATTTAAGAGGGGGAGCAAGCTCCTTACCCTCCGGAGCTCTAACACGCACACCTGGGTCAGGGCAGCAGCCTTACTGGTCCAAGGGAACCGGATGAGCAAGCAAGAAAGCATTCTCTGGGCGGTCCTGGGGCTTCGCAGACACAGAGCTACACTGAAGGGTGTAGCTGCTGGTGTTGGAGAGAAACTGGGAGGGCAGGTTCCTGTGGATGCTTCACAAAGGGCAAAGGAAACCCAAGCTCCTGTCGCCATGTTTTCCTGATAAGCCCTTTCTAATGCTTCCTTGACTGTGAATTTAGCCTACGATCATAGAGGTGATGAAAGAAGACATAAACATTCTCTTTTGTTCTCTGATCACCTTCCCTCGAATAACTGCCGACACCAGTTGACTGTGCCTCTTCATAATGCTGTCGGAAGCAGCATTCTGCACTAAGGCGATGAGTATCATGTGAAGAATGAGGCGCTCCCTCTCCTCTTGATCTGGGCTCTGGGTTGTGGCACCATGTCCCTATGCCTTGCTTTTGTCTCGCTGCTTTACTCAGAGAGAAGCTGTACCCCGCAGTTTCCATTTCTGACTAAGAAGATGAATGACTTGCTGTCTTCCTACTGATTTAGCTGCTTTAGGCAGCCTGAGGGATGTGGCCCTTTTCCCTCACCGGCCTTCGTGTGTCAGAGCCTGAGGAGCCTTTGGCAGCCTGGGGTTGCAGCCTTGTAAATCAGTCCTGTGCAATGGTATGTGAAGAGAGGGACTTCCCAGAAAGAGAGCAGTCCACTGTGCCGGGGTACACTCAGCTTCTGATTTATAAATCACTGCCTAGAAAAACAGGTGCAGAGCTCAGGTTTGCAAATCAAGTTCCTTTATGCAGGATTTACTGGGATGATTTTCAAGTCTGTTTCAGGACCTGTAAATCTACATTAACATTTGTAAACTCATTTAAGGATATGGAAATTAATTTTTGGACTTATAAAGTACTAAAAACAGTTTGGCTACAACTACCATTAATAAAAGAGAGACTTGTAAATCAAAGCATGCTGCTAAGATTTGGCTGGCAAGCCCACAAATTAGATTCTGGAGTTATAACTTCAGGTGAGTACAGATTTATAAAGCCAATTTGTGAATAATCAGAAAA
Source organism: Psammomys obesus (assembly GCF_907164565.1). Lineage (NCBI taxonomy): Eukaryota > Metazoa > Chordata > Mammalia > Rodentia > Muridae > Psammomys > Psammomys obesus. Next base: position 6,081,845 of record NW_026585797.1, read on the forward strand.
TATAAGATTTTTATTCTGGGTTGAAATATTACAGAGCAGCATCAGCTATGATAGCCTATTTATAAACTAAATATTTTAAAGCAATGCTAATAATCTACTTGCATCTGATTTATGGAACCAAAAATTTTTTGCCAGAAAATCTATGAAGTGATGTGTGTTTGGCCTGCACTGGGAAAAAAGCATGAAGCAGTTGAAACTGTTAGCCTTATGCTAACTTGAAGCCTAAAGGAATCCTAGATAGATGATAAAACATTATCTCGGCTAAAAGGGTGTTTCTGGGAGAGATTAGTATGTGAAGTAACAGCCTGAGGAAGGAGCCTTTCCTCTTCTGTGTAGGCAGACAGCGCTGCAGCCACCTAGGGTCTTAATAAAACCTGCCTGGGGAAAGAGTGAGTTCTTTCTCCACTCCTATTGAGCATCTAGAAACATGTCCTTGGACATTATAGCCTCTGTTCTGGTGTCTTAGTTAGGGTTTCTATTGCTACAATGAAACAACATGGCCAAGAAAAGCAAGTTGAGGGAAAGGGGTTTATTCAGCTTACACCTGCGAATGGATGTTTATCATCAAAGGAAGTCAGGACAGGAACTCAAACAAGGCAGAAACTTCGAGGCAGGTGTTGCTGCAGAGGCCATGGAAGGCTGTAGCTTACTGGGTTGCTCTCTTGCTCAGCCTGCTTTCTTATAAAGCCCAGGACCACCAGCCCAGGGGTAGTACCACCCACCATGGGCTAGCACTAATTAAGAAAATGCCTTACAGCTAGATCTTAGCGGGGAATTGTCCAGTTTAGCTTCCCTCCTTTCAGATGACTCCAGCTTGTGTCAAGGTGACATAAAACTATGTAGGGCATAGTGTCTTCAGATTCTGAGACTTAGTGACCCCACCCACTATACTAGCCATGGTTCTCAGGACTTCAGTCTTCCCTGGATATAGTGCCCACAGTCTGTACCTCATGGCACGAGACAATGTCTAAAACATTTCCCCTGATAGCCATCTCTCTAGGCACCCTCTGTCTATCTTCTCTCCTCTTGCTTCTGCTTCTCTAGAGAGCTATGGTGACCACACCAGGTGTAGCATAGTAGGAAATGTATTGGGGGGACATTTTGTTTGAAACGTCATGGTAGTTAACGAATAAGCAATCTCCATAGTACAACTGAAACATGACACTGTTAGATTTTAAACTTCATGATTTGAGTAAGTTGATCATATCAATCATTTTAGATCAGTAGTTCCCAGCCAAGGCAATGTTCCCCCAGGGAAGTTGGGAGATACTTTTGGTTGTCCTGTCTGGGAGTAGAGCTACTGTCCAATGGGTAGAGGCCAGGGATGCTTTCAGCCTTCACTGTATTGAAGACACCTACAACAAAGAAATGTGGGATCAACCTGTCAATAGAGCATAAATTGAGCAGCCCTTCTAGAGAGAAAGACATAGCATGATGAACCCACCAGGACCCCCCCTCTTGGTCCCAGTAATTCTGCCATGCAGGACAAACAAACAACTCATGCTTATTTAAGTGCTTTATAAGGATGATGTGATCAAAATTCAGACTGTGCTTTATAGTTCACATCGTGGATAGGCTTGGCTACCTCAAGTGTATGTGATGGGTGATCAACAGGGCTTCTCTGGAAGTTTTCTAAAATTACATTATTTTACTGGAGACCTCTTCATCTGAATTGAAAATAAATATGTGGGGTAGAAAGGAAATCCAAGGCAAGAATTTTTTTCTAGCTTTGTTCAACACCGCATAAAGCTACCACACGCAGGGAACTCCCAGAGAGCCCGAGACCCTTTTGATTATATGGTGCTTAGAATAAAATAAAACAAATCCCATGTTCTTTTATTCTGACCTGAAAACAGCTTTTACATGACCACCTTGGGTGTTCTTTCCCTCCACTTACTGCTATGTTCTTCCATTTGAATTGCTGCTCAGCATCACCTCAGAAGCCAGCTGAATATTGGCCAATTGTAAGAAGACAGTCTCATATGGAGATTATAGTAACCCTCCCAAGACTTGCTCTATTCGTGGACCCAGCCATTATAGGAATCCTAAAGACAGACACAGAACTCCTTGTTCAAATGCTGTATTTGAATCACATGGTGAAGTGTATTGTATAAATGCAAATGAACAGAAATATGGCATTGTAAGAGCTCAGCCACTTGTGCAATTAGGAAGGAAATCAGGACTGTAGAGTACAGGATCCAGCTGAGCACTCAATTATGCAAAGAAAAAAGTTTAAGGAAACTTGGGGTGGTGAGTCAGATCTTTGGAAAGTTTAAATGTCTGAAGTGCAGCAAAAATGCCTGTGATAATCCACCTCATCTCCACATACATTTCCTGCTGTCCGGGTGCAGAGCGTGTTATTTCCCTGAGTTCAGTGCTGCTTTGTCTCATTTAACAAACAACCTCTGGTGCTAACCCAAAAACCTCCAATTCATTTTTTTACCATGGAGCCTGCAGCCTACAGGTCAATGAAGAACTGCAAGGGGGTGAGCTTCCTTAGTTTATCTTGGCTGCTCACAGCTTGGTGTATGTGCTCAGATGGGAAAGGGTCGAGAGAACAATGAGCTTCTTGTACTTTAACCACTCCATGTAAAATGAAACTAAACAAACATGAAGTGTCATGATTACAAGCAATGACACCATTTCATATTGTCAATGAGTACGTAAAAGAAGAATGTAGGTCATGGCAAGAGCAGCCCCCCAAAAAAATCAAGATAAGGAGTTATTAACAGACACCCTACTTATTCTATCTTCTTCCTTTTGTAAGTTTCCCAGCTTCACCAAGTGTTCTGTCTGGACCAGTCCTATCATGGGAACATAGAAGCCATGTTCATGATCTTTGTAAAATTTTTTATCTCAAATCACGCATGCCAGAATAAGGACATACAGCCTTCAGATCCACAAATCATTCAAAAAGCCTCTATCCAGCAGTCACTGCGAACCTAGGTCTTTCTGGACAACATCGCTGCTGCTGAAGCAATCTCATCCTAATGGAAGAGACAAATGCACCCATATAGCATATCCCATATGCTGAAATAAAGGGGTGCCATGGGAGCAAAAGGAGATGAGACCTTCAAAAAGTGGCTCTATTTAAGCTAGTTTTCTATGTTACAAGGATTTTAAACCGAGCAGAGAAGTAGAAAGTGAGGAGTGAGAAAACCAAACAAAGATTGGCAATGAATCTAACAGTCAAAGTATTCAAAATAACATGACATGCCAGAAGCACGTGGCTTCCAGTGAAGAGGGGAAGGAGTTAAAGCAATGACTTTCTTCAGGCGAGAGGTGATGCCAAAATGCACGGGCACTTACCCAGTCACATGATGCCCACCTATTGCTCAGCTATCGCGGTACTCCCCTCAGCTGAGAGATACACTCTGTCGTAAGGTACTATCCGCTGAGGACACCATCACCATCTTCATGAGGTCAGCTGTGCCCACTTGAAAGCACTCACCACGATTTGCCTATGGACTGTTGATAGTCCCTCCTGGAGGAAGTCGAAGAGGAGGCTGCTGAACCCTCACCAGCCATTTGTGAGCACTTCTGTCTTGATTGACAATGGCCTCAAGGTGTCAGGCAGGGTCTAGATTATATAGCCTGGAGAGATTTAGGGGAGGGGGCTCCATCTGTAGCTGTGGAGAAACCACCCTCTATGCTTGGTGTGGACTTCCCAGTGTGTTTGTTGTGGGGTGGCCCACACTGCTGTTAGTAACCCCTCACCCATGTCCAAAGAGCCCAGTAAACTCAGCAGTTCCCCAAAGTGGACTTTGGTGGAATTGGACTTTGTTTGCTCACCGGGATCTTAGAAGTACAGAGAAATGCTCACATCTGCCCCACAGAGGAATTTTGCAACACACTACATCAACAACACTTGCTTAAAATCACGATAGTGGACTCTCTATACCCAGTCTTTCTAGAAAGCATGCCTATAATATGCATACCAATAACAAAGTTAATTTGTGAAGTAGCTATCACAATACATTAACAATAATAATTAATAATAAAACAGAGCAAATGAAATAATAGTCTCTTATAGGAGTTACATAGCTATCTCCTCTCCCTCATGTCTCTTCTCCCTCCCTTCCCTTCAGTCCTTGCGCTTGTGACATAGGATCTGTGTGGTGAGATACATGGCACAGACAGGAAAAAAACCATCTAAACCTTTCTTGAACATAAGTGCTGGGACATCATTGTAGTCACTATGATTGTCTATAGGATGCTGAGCAGCTAACAAGCAGGCCCACCACACGGCACAGAAACTCTGGACAAAGAGAGGTGTTGTTTCCTGAGTCTGGGAAAGCCCAGTTTCAATATGTGGCTCAGAACATCATGCAATTTAGAACTCATAAAATATTTGCTTCAAGAACTTTCCACTTACTATGCTGAGATCACAGTTAATAATGAGTGACTGAAAGCACAGAACATAAGCCATAGATAAGAGGGTTGGAGATTTCTGAGATTTTAGGTGAGCGTAATAAGTTAGTAACCCCTCACCCTTGCCCAGGAAGCCCAGTGAACTCAGTGGCTCCCCAAAGTGAATGCAGGTGGAAGTGGACTTCAAATAAATATGGATTTCAAATAAAGCCAACCAACCCTCGCAGTAGAGGTAAGCTTATCCAGTCAGATGAGTGCCCACATAGAAGATCTGACTGACTTCCCTCAAAAAAGAGACCATCTGTAAGCAAGCAGCTTTCACACTGGCACAGCAGCATTCCTTCCCAGACTGCCACTACACTCTTCCGGCTTTAATTGGTTAGCTGTAGTACTTTGAGTAGAAATGACGCCAACAGGCATATATATCTGAGTGCTTAATCGTCACGTGCCACTGTTTGAGAAGGATTAAGGGGAGTGGCTTTGTGGAGGAAGTGTGTCACAGGCATTGGGCTTTGAGGTTTCATAACCCCATGCCAGGCAGGCCCAACCCCTCTCTACTTCTCCAGCACCATGTCTGTCTGTGTGCCACCATGCTCCTCACCACGATGATAATGGAATAAATCTCTGAAACTGTAACCAAGCCCTCAGGCAAATGTTTTCTTTTGTAAGAGTTGCCTTGGTCAAGGTGTGTCTTCACAGCTATAGAACAACCAAGACAGCATCCGGTCTCTCATGAGGTAATTCCTTATGCAAAATTTCTGTGAAAATACTATTGGTTCTGTTTCTCTAGAGAGCAATGTACCTATGCCAGATGTTTTATGGTGTGTGTAAGAAACACGGGAAAGACTGAAGAAAAATGTTGGGAAAAAAGGTTGAAACTTGAAAACTACATATCTCAAAAATTTACTTCAAAGTTATTACTAGTATGTTTTCTTTTCTTTTTATCTTTTTCTTTTTTTTGTTTTTTAAAATTATCTATTTTTGTCCAAAACACAAGCAGAAAGCCTACCCTCTGTGTTGGCGAAGCAAGTGGGGAAGATTTTATAGGTGTCACAGCTCCTTGTCACAATTCATGAAAAATAACCTTGACTCAGCTGAAAGAAATGGAAGAGACACTGAGACACCAGAGTCCATAAACTGTGTCATTAAATTCAAAATAATTCTGAGCTGCCATAGGCTACAACTGTGTAGGGGCTCTAGGTTATATCCATGATTGGTCCTTGGTTGGAGTATCAGTCTCCAAAAAGACCCCTGTACCCAGATTTTTTTATTCTGTTGCTCTCCTTGTGGAGCTCCTGTCCCCTCCAGGTCTTTCTATCTCCCACTTCTTTCATAGGATTCCCTGCACTCTGCCCAAAGTTTGGTTATGAGTCTCAGCATCTGCTTTGATACCCTGCTGGGCAGAGTCTTGCAGAGGCCCTCTGTGGTATGCGCCTGTCCTGTTCCTTGTTTTCTCCTTCTTCCAATGCCCATCCCGTTTGCCTTTCTGCAAGAGGATTGATTATCATACCCAGGGTCCCCCTTCTTGCTTAGCTTCTTTAGGTGTACAGATTTTAGTATCTTTATCCTGTATTATATGTCTAATATCCCCTTATGAGTGAGTATATACCATGTGTGTTTTTCTGCTTCTGGGATATCTCACTCAGTATGATCTTTTCTAGATCCCACCATTTGTCTGCAAATTTCATGATTTCCTTGTTTTTAATTGCTGAGTAGTATTCTATTGTGTAAATGTTCCACAATTTCTATATCTAATCCTCCATTGAGGGACATCTGTGTTGTTTCCAGGTTCTGGCTATTACAAATAAAGCTGCTACGTACCGGGCCACAGAGGAGGACAATGCAGCCAGTCCTGATGAGACCTGATAAGCTATGGTCAGTTGGAAGGAGAGGAGGACCTCCCTTATCAGTGGACTTGGAGAGAGACATGGGAGGAGATGAGCGAGGGAGAGTAGGTTGGGGGGAATGAGGGAGGGGACTACAGCTGGGATACAAAGTGAATAAATTGTAATTAATAAAAAATAAAAATTTAATGTAAAAATTCAGAATAATTCAGTATTGGTGTTTTTGGAAACTTTTTTGTCATCACTACCGATTAGCCTTATGACTAAGCAGACAAACAAGAAAAGCTCACACAATCAAGTCAAACTATGCTTGGTACATTTAATAGCTGAGCTTGGAGTTTAGGGAACAGCCCACAGATATATTCAACGCAATTGTTTCCCCCAAATTTGAAAACTTTCTATAAACTCATTTCCAGGTTTTCGCAGAAGCTGGAAAGGCAGATCAGCTGACTGGCCTCATCTTCCCATTCTTACCTGTGTCAAACTAACAGGAAAACGGACTTATTTCCATGCTAGAAATGAAAGAGAGAAAGATGCATGGATACCGCTTCTGCCACCCGAGGCATGTAAGCCCAACCGTGTTGATCTTCCCACAGCCCAGAGTAGACTGGCAGGCTGGCATCAATAACGCCACTGGAGTCTCTTGTGTCTGCTCAACACAGCCTCAGTCTATAAAAGAGAAAAATTATGGATCGAGAGGGAGAAAAGCACTTTTTATAAAAATCTGGTCAGAATATCCGATGAAATGATAAATGAATAGGTTTTCACTTGTAAACTACAGTAATTAGACTATTTCTCATTTCTTTATTGGAGGCAGACCCAGATATTTAATCATCATTATGTGATCATGTAATTGTAGCAAAGCACTTCTGCAGGCAATACCATACACTTACCTTGCCCCATCCCTGTTTGTTCAAGGGAGCAATGAAGGGAGAGCTCAAAACATTTGCATCATACAAGTGTTAAGTGTAGTGATAAATAGAGCATTACCGTGAAAGTCTTTATAATTTTAATATATTCTTCTAGTTTTGTTGTCATACTACATGGCATTTAGTAACTTAGTAGAAAGATGTGAAACATACATGAAGAATAAAAAAAAAAACAATAAAATATAATCACCTTCCATCTAACTGTCCAAGAAAACTGCTACTTAATAGTTTGGTGAATTTCCATTAAGCTTTTTTTCTTTGAGATTTTATTTTTAAAATAATATTCATGAAATAAGATTTAGACAAGTATCAGACACAGTGGCATTCTAATGAAGGCAACAAAATAAGATTATTTTGCAAGGAAATTTGGAGAAGTTAGAATATAGTCTTTATACTAACCACCGGGCCAGCTGTGATCATAATAGAAAAATCTGTTTTTCTTATACTTGTGCCTGAAATCAACTAAGGGAATGATTAAGCACAAATGAAGAACTTTGAAGAAATAAATATCTTCAAAGAGCAGGACTCTGTAATTCCCCCAATAATGGTTTTCTGATGTGAGCCACTGCTTCTGGTTTTCACGCATAGCGTCTTTCGTGGGCTGGTAAAAGCGGCTCAGGTCGGCATCTTCTGGGTTCCGTGATAAGATGGAGCAGGATCAATAAGGCCTGCGTTCCTAGGACATTTTTCTTATGTTATAACCTCAAAAATCATTCTGTACCACAATGATCACAACAGGGAGGAAAATAAAGAGCTGCTGAACCATCAAAGTTTTTCATAGCAGGGCTGGTTTGTTTCTAACTGCTGCAGCATGATGGTTAACAGCCCTGGAACAGCCAGAGGAAGACACTCAAGGAGAGAGACACGGAACGAGACCTTCTTCACAGGAACCTTCAGAGCGAAAGGGGAATGAAATGCGTTTCCTAGACATTTGCTATCCAATTTGGCATTGAAAATTTCTAAGTAGATTTATTACTTTTTTAATTCTACTCCTAACTGAAAAAGAATGATCTAAAATGAAATTTAATACAATAAAGGAAACTGCTCAGTATTGCGGTGAAAGAAAAATTCACCCATTTTTGGGGGACCAAAAAATGAGCTGCTCTGTTCAGCACTTGTTGGGCATTGTTGTGCTGTACAGACTGTGAGCTTCCTGGCAGGGCTTCAGAGAGCAGCACTTTACATGTGTATTTCTCACAATCACTGACCAAGAGTGGGCATGATAGAAGATTAAGCTTTTCTTCTTATCTTTTTTCCTCTTCAAACTGCACAAAACTTTCTTGGAAAAATAGCTGTTGGTACGTCTCTGAGGTCCCAGATAAGAACAGCATGAAGTTCCATGATTCAGCCTTTCACTGTGCATGCACAGGCCATGCACAGCTGCTGCGGCGCCACACACCGGAAGGATTTGCTGAAGATCACATCTGTGAACCCGAGTCAAACTCAGAAACAACCTGGTTGCCAGGAAAAGTCATAACTAAATGTTTGAAGAGGTCTCTCTTGTCTTGAAATAAGTGGCTCTTATGACCTTGACAATTTCAATGCTTATAAATCTTCTTGTCTCCTTCTGGGAAGTCAAGAAGTTTTGCCCCCACCCCCAGGACTGGGTGAGGGTCTACTGGAACTCCTAGAAAACAGACTTGCCCTGGTTATTCCCCACAAACTGATGGTAAGCTCCTGCCACTGATGACGCCACCTACATGTCTCATTGAACACAGACAAGTCAATCTGGTACCTAACTTTACCTTTACCCTTATTGGCTAGTGTTCATGGTACTAGAAGGTACTCTTAATGTTACTAGAGGAGAAAGATACACACCAATCCAGTTACAAACCCTTTGATTTGCAATGCCGACCTGCCTGCAAACATGGCCGAGCAATGGTGACACAAAGCTTATAGGAGTAACTAGCCAATATCTGATTTGACTTAAGGCCTACTGCATAAGATGGAACCTATGCCTGACACGACTGTCGTGGCCAAGCACTTAAGATTAAATACGATATAGACCCAGGAAAAAACGAAATACTATTACTCTTCTAAAGGAACACAGCTGTTCCAAAGGAACAGCTTAAGGACATTCTTCTATACTTACAGACAGGTGTCTCACTCAGCCATCATCAGAAAAGATTCCTCCTGCAGGAGATGTAAACCAATACAGTGACCTACAACTAGACAATATGTAGAGAGTAAGAGACCTTGGAACACCCAGTTCTAAATGGGATGTCTTCATCTAACCCCTCCCCTCAAGACTCAGAGAACTTTGTGGAAGAGGAGGTAGAAAGATGCTAAGGGGTAGAAGGGAATGGATGATACCAAGGTAACAATGTTCCAGATACAACAGAACTGGGCGCTGGGCGCAGTATGAACTCACACTGTGGCAGCACGCACAGGGCTGCACAGATCTAAACCAGACGTGTTCTGACGTGTGAGATGGGGAACCCAACATGAGCTCCCACTCCTAATCAAGAATCTATCTCCTATTGATAACCGCTCATAAAGGAAAGGCTAGTTTCTCCCACAGAGTCTCACTGGAGATACAAACCACACTTAAGAGCAGCCCGGGCCCTGCAGCTGCCCAAGAGAAAACAACCTCAAAGGTATTTTCATAGATATTTGGAGATTCTGAGGTCTTTGAACATTTTTTGGCTTACTGGTCTTTTGTTCACGTATTATACTTTCCAATATTGTGTTTTTATGGTGGGGGGGAGGTCATGTATTTTGTGTGTTCTTCTTTTTTGTCTTTTGGTTGTTATTGTTAGTTTGTTTTATTATTGTTTGTTTATTTGTTGGTTTAGTTTTGGGCTGTTTGTTTTCTTAAGAGAGAGGGGAAAAAAGGCATGGGGTTAGAAGGGTAGAGAGGTGACTATGATCAGAATATATTGTATAAAAACAATTTACTTTCAGTTCAATAAACAAGAAACAGGTTGTAGAGAAAAGCATGTGAGTCATTGTGCTTGTGAGTAGAGCCTGCCTCATCACCTAGCACAGTCTTTGCTAAGTGCTCTTGTCTAACTGTGCCATGAAAACAGCCCCTTGTCTTACCCTTTGTGAACATCTGTTCAAACATCTCATGGTACTGTGCAGTTTTAAGAGTTTTCTGCAATTTGATTTCATCTTTCATAATAGACTAGAAGCTTTTTGAAGTCAAGCGTAGGGTCCAGCATCTCCCTCGCCTCTGCCACAGCGTATGTCACCATGCTGAGCATATTGTTCTTAATGAAGGCGTTGTTTGATGGAAACAGGACAGTTGAGGGTATCCCGTGGAAAGCATACATTGATACAGAGGTCTGCATTTGAAGTCAGATGATAGAGGACATGTCTACACGCTGCTTCTATTTCGATGTGTGTATAGATGATTTAGTTCAGCAGCAGTTCATTCAAGCTTTTGAGCCACCTGACGAGTGACCACAGTGGGGGAGTCTTTCTAACTGACAGTTGATAGGTAGTAATTATCAAAAAGAAATACTACCCCAAACCCAAGAGGCAAACCATTTCTACAGATATGTAAAGCCTAAAATGATCTAAAATAAATTTATTACATTTCAAACCTAAGGCTTAGATTTCAACACTTGTGTTTCTCCAATACTGTTTGCAATTAAAGAATGAGTTTCACCAGAAAGTACTTTTAGGAGTCAATAAGATGATGGCTCAGCAGATAAAGGTGACTGCCACACAAGCCTAATGACCTACGTTCTGACTCCAGAACCTACATATAGGTAGAAGGAGAGAACATATTCCACGAAGTGGTCCGATACATGCATGCTCTGACGCGCACAATGCGGGCATTTACCCAGATATATCATGCATATACAATAATAATATTGTTGTTATTATATTATTTAATAATTATTATTTTATTACCAGTAGTAGTAGTAATATAATCTTTTTAAACAAAGAGTGTACTTTTGATACCAAATTGCAAACTGGTGATATGAAAACACCAGTGACCTAGACCAACAGGTCATTCTGCAGAGACAGGGTCTTAAGTGGGAGGTGGGCAGATAATGAAAAAACAAAGAAGACAGAAACGCTGGGCTCAGGAGGTTTTGCACAGCTATGTCTTATACAAAGCAAGCTTATTAAGAAGTACAGCATCTTATATACTGTTTTTCCTGAAAAGGGAAATGGGACCAGGTCAGCAGAAAATGTTACACAGCAGAACAAAGTCAGCTGGAAGCTAAACAAACAATGTTGCACAGAGGAGCAGAGTGTCTGAAGAACATTTCAGACACTCTGAGTACACAGCAGCCTCGAGACTGATGACCATAGCCCCTCTAGGGTGAAAAGACTTGGATTCTTGGGATTCAAAGCAAAAGCTACCCCAAGCCCCTGACCTCAGGCTACTATTACTGGTTCTGCCAAGCATACTCCTGTGTTTAGAGAAGGAGGTATGTTCGTTCCTTCTCCATATGTCAGGGCCTTAGAGAACACATTGGATCAGCTCAGCCCTCAACACATGGAAGTAAAACTAAGTAATATAGCATAGGAAATTGCTTTATTGGGACCTCACACTGCTAAAATTGATGGGAGATACAAAGTGACCGGGCTGCTTACTGACTAAAAGGGGCAGGAGGAATTAGTGATTTGTTGGAGAGGGCTAAAGATCGGTAACTGTCTATTAGGAATCAGAGGATATCTTAGGATTTCTGTTGCTGTGAAGAGACACCATGACCACTGCAACCCTTCTGAAAGAAAACACTTACCTGGGGCTGGCTTAGACCATTATTTTTATGATAGGAAACCCAGTGGTATGCAGGCAGACATGGTACTGAAGAAGGAACAGAGAGTTCTACATTTTCTTTCGCAGGCAGCAGTAAGAGACTGCCATGCTAGACCTAGCTTGAGTATCCCACAGTGACACACTTCCTCCAACAAGGCCACACCTCCTATTAGTGCCACTCCCTACTGGCCAAGCATTTAAATGCATGAGTCTATGAGGGCCATACCTATTCAAACCACCACAGAGGGATTTCAAAACTCTTATTCTGTCTGTGCACAAATACAAGTCTTGTGCTTGATGAGCTAAGAGACAGGTCAATTTGGTTCTAGATTTGTTGTTGCCCTCCTGTTGCTAGTGTTAGTCAGTGTCTTGCATAAGCTAACCTTGGCCTAGCCATCTGATAAGCTCTGAAAAAGGATTGAGAGGCAGAAAAGCACCAGGAGAGCAGAAGCTTTTGTCTACTACACTTGGCCAATTGGCCAAGTGACCCTGTATTGTAGACTTAGACACACATTTCTCAAATGACCTATATGTGTTCTGCATTACTGGTTAGAGTAAGACTCAAGGGTGAGGCAGCCAAGGGGAGAGAAGGATATGAAGTCCAGAATGCCAATCTTGGTAGCCCATTTTCTGGACATCCATCAGATGTCTAGATGCTCTAATAATCAGGGCTTTTAGCAAAAGGACCACTCATGTTACTTAGGCGATTACCGTAATTCACACATCACAGGTCGTATCTTAGAGCAAAGTTGGTAGACAACTGCTGTGGCAGCCAGGTTGTGTGGCCTACAGAATGGGGAAGCTTGGAGTCAGTTAAATGCAAGGGAAAATTCAGGGCTTATATAGGTCTGTCTCCAGTAACATGCCCCCCACCCCCACTGTGTTTTTGTCATTGGTGGGACCATCTGAAACTCTGGTCATTTTAGATACTCTGATGACCAGGGATGCTAGTCTTTGCTTTTGGTCTGGTCTAGTGTTTTATGGCAAAGCTGTTAAATCACATTAAAATGGGTAACACCTAGCTGTTTAGGTATATTTGGGTATTTTTGTGATTTTATCTATAAATTGACCACATGCTTCCTGCAAAGAGCAGGCCTTGCTATCCATTGTCTACGTCAGTCCTCAACAACCAACATCCCTAAAAAGATACCCTTAACTAATAGTCAAATGTGCTTATCTGGAAGCCTAAGGACCCACCTCCAAATCAATGAATCATAGTGAAGTCTTCTAAAGCCCCACCTGAAAATAGAGGTAAATTGTTGGCTATGTTCATGTCATATTTGTGTCTATTCTAGCATAAAAAGTAGTAATTATATTTTTTACCATCAAGTAAGTCTAGCAGTTGAGGGAGGTGCCCAGAATCTGTACATGGTGCCTTGCAGTCTAAGCTGACATTAACTGGGTGCGGGTGCAAGTACCCTGCAAGTCATTCTCAATTCACTCAGCTCTTCAATTTTAGCAATCCTATTAAAGTCTTTCTTCCGTGTCATCTGAAAGCACACTGTGAAAGTAAAAACATATATCTGCTTCCTTGAGAAAGAGATGCCTGAAATTTACATCTGACTTGTCTTCATGCAAAGGGAGAGGAAAGGATTCAAACGTGCCCAAGCACGTTTGATGAGGAGCTGGGGAGGTGGCACCATCCAGAGCTTCCTGCTCAGCACAGGGTACACAAAGAAATGAAATGGAGCTGACGTTTCCCCGCCAAACTCAGGAAACTGCTTTATAGTGGTTTACTCCAATAGTGACTTCAATTTATTTCAGTAAGTCGTATGTTTCCTTAAGGAAACACGTGGGAGCTTTTTGCCTTCAAACTTCATCGCTATATGAACTTGTGCATCCTGGGAAGGCAAGCACTGTGCTTTGCCTTTCAAGAAAAGAGGAACTCTTGTACTGTTAAGTCAAATCTAAAACTGTCTGACAGAAGATACTCAGCCCAACAGGGGCTGAATATGGTAGATTAAATGCTATTTATAAAAAGCAAAGCTATGCTAATGTGCATATCTGCCCCCTACTGCTTAACAGTATTAAAGATTAAAGTCAATTGTTTTGTAAACTGAAGGGCTGTAATGGTTTCCTGGGAAGTGTTCCTTGAGAGCATTCCGGATAAAGCTGCTATTAGATTTTTGCTGCTATGGATGACTGGCTTGGGTCATTAGATGCCTAAATTGAGTTGTTGTCATTGTTACATTATGAAGAAAACGCCTGTGAACTTTAGCAATGTTCTGCACCGCTCAGAGAAACAGTGCTAGCACCTGATTTATAAGAACTGATATTTGATTTCTGTGACCAGGCTGCTGGGAGTTTTGGGGTGATGTCTGAAAATGGGGGTGCATGTCAACTGAACCCCACAAATGCCTGCTTCCAGCAATCACTGACACCTACTAGGAACTCCAGAGTGTAGACTGTAGCAGACTTGCGGCTCTTTTCTTCTCTTTGTAAAATTATTTTATTTAATGCGTAGTGATGTTTCATCTGGATGTATGTCTTTGTTCTGTGCAAGCCTGGTGTACACAGAACTGAGAAGAGAGCAAGAGAGCTTTGTGTACCCTGGAGCTACGGTTACAGATGGTTGTGAGGGGCCGAATCCTGCGGGAGAGAAGCTGGTGCTTCTAGCTGCAGAGCCACACCTCCAGCCTCTCTGAAATTTTAATTATATGAAGATGGTCAAGATTCTAGACTCTTCCTAATACTACAAATTATTTCTTCAGACTGTAAACCAGCCATCCACTCTCTTTATTCTAAACATGTTGGTCAAGAATGGTCTCACAGCCATGAGAAGATTAGGTATTTTTCCAACATGTCAGAGAACCAGGAGATTAGAGAGAAAAGGATGCAAGATGAAGAAGGAGGACACAATGCTTAACTTGAGGAGTTTTTCCCTTCTAACAAAAACAGAAAAGGCCAGGTAATACATCTTTGAAGAAGTGAGAATTATCTTCCCTCCCTCTTCCAGGATGTGGTGTCCAGCCCATTATCCAATTGCTGAGAATTGGTGAAGTGTCGTTCTCAGATGGTTATTTATAAAAATTGCCCATATTTCTAAAGTGTTTCACTTCCTTAGCTTTTTAAACCATGTGAGCCCAGAAATATGATTTTCTCATTCTATATGCTTATACAGTAGGAATATAATATCCAGAAAATTCCAATAAGCTAACTGAAGGATGAACAGTTGGGTAGATTTGGCAGTGGTGCAGAGCTTGCCATCTCCAATTCATGGCAATGTGAATCTTTTCGTGGGAACTCGGAGTCAGCGATATTTAAATGTAAATGTGCAGGGAGATTTTTTCATCTGTGTTGCTCTCAAAAATTGAATCGCCTGTGCATTTTGAGTTGATCTGGTAGCCCAAGAATGCCCGAAATTCTAATCACTGCTCCTTTCCTTGGTCCCTCAAATCCATATGAGCCTCATTCCGCTTCTCTGGAGAAATGTATTTTCCTCTCAGATATGACCTTCCCTGCACCTGTGTCCCTTAGGCTATGGAGACAGGACCTCACATGCCCATTGTTCTACTCAGAACAAAACGGTGTAATCACAACAGCGCTCTGAAGATGCTTGCTTATTTACACAGACACATACTTTTCCTAGCAATGGCAAGCGATTTATGACTTTGCCCACCTCTACAAAGTCCTTTAGGAAATAGTGCCTCCAAGCGTAATTATCTAGCACACTATCCAAGGGACTGTAGCTACAACGGCTAGTGCTGGTTGATAAACTCAGAGGTCAACCTCGCTTGGAGTGTCAGTAGGTACAGAAGAACAGAAGGATGTGGCAGTGTGTTTCAGGGATCAGCATGGTAGTTGGCTCACACCCTGTGATCCAGGGCCTCTTTGGTTGTTTGTTTTGTCTGTTTAACAGAAGCATTCCTCAAGAAAAGCAGTTTCCCTCATGTAATCCAGTCCAGGAAAGACTGAGCACGGAGATGGTTAAGAAAACAAGAAGCTAGCATATGTCTGTCATTGCAGACTTATTTCTAATCCGTAGCCCAGGTTAGTATGTGTAGAACTTGGGTTTTGACATGACTCATTAGGGTTCATACTGAACAGTCAGTTAATTTCACAGCAACAAAATCAGAAACTAGTTGGAGTTTTATGTATGAACAAGCTGTTCTTCTATAGCCAGTAGCAAAACGATGAAAATATGGAATCAATTCCCACACATTATTTTGTTTTTATTCGTTGGCAAATCCAACTTGAACCAAATACTTGGAAAGAAAGTTATATCATAATATGGTTTTCTTCCTCCAGGCAACATACTAATGATGTGTTATTTATGAAATCCAACATAATGAAATCATTCCAGTCATAAAACACTCCTACAGGAAGATAACAGGTTAGCTGGGGTGGGTTTTGGGGGGAGCTCCCGAGACCTTTTCCCTAGGTGTGAATGAGGCCTTTCAGCTGATGGTGGTAGCTTGGAAAACACACTCTGGTACCCTTGCTTCTGAGTCTGCATCCTTAAACCCTCGTAGCAGAAGGAGAATAAGCTTGACAAGAAAGATGAGGAGAGTCCAATGAGTCAGCGAAGCAGGGAGGCTGTGAAGACAGAGCCCTCTGGAAATATCTTAAAGGAAATGACTTTGCTGAGGTACCCGACCGTTCGTCATTGGAAATTTGAAAGGCACCTAGAAGAGTCATCTGATAAGAAGTAGGTATTCTTAGCAACTGGGCAATATAATTTAAGAAAAAAAATATTATAGCAACCTAAGCTGTAAGGAAAACTAACTTCATTATATTCTAAAATACAAATAATTTTTAAAACAATATGGCATTACAGAATTAAATGTTCACATATTCAATGATTCAGCACTTCCTCTTACAATTAAATCCTGGAGAAATTCTTGCACATGAATATCAGGAGATGCGAATAGTGTATTTATAGCAGTGAAATCTTCTAAACAAAATTAAATGTTTTTGAACAGGAGACTGGAAGATAATCTGCAATATATTCATACAACAAAATGTTATATAGCTTTAAAAACATGAGTGGGCTATAGTTAGCATGGAGCTGATAAACCAAACCCAGAACATCTTATAAACCTCTTGAACAAATAAAACTGCGGTACATTATTACAATACATATGAGTTTTAACATATTTGTGTGTGTATAGCAGCTACTGGAACCTCAGGTAATGGATACTGTTTTAAGTAGCTTGCCTCACTAAAAGATGAGATTGCTAGAAATGTTTCTTGCAGAGATTCTAAGCTGGTGGTTGTAAGTACTGGTTCCAGTCTGAGGACATTAAATGGCAAGCCTGTTCCTCATCCTGGAAGACACATCTTCAACACTGATGTGAAATATTAAGCCTTTTTTTGCAGAACAATGTTTCCCAGTCTTTGTGGTATGATTTTCAGTCTCCTTGTTGATACTGTCTCTCTCAGTGGTCTCCAGAACAATTAATTAAAACAAAGTCCCCTAAAATAAGCTCAATACTACAGGGAGACGTGACCAATGCAGAGTAGAGAGAACTTACTCAACTTTGCTTTAATGTAATCAATACTTTTTGTCTTTTGGGAAAAGTCTGACATTGAACATATGAAGTGAATAGCAGGATTAAAGGGTTAAAGACAGGCAAACTTTCCTCTTTGTGGGTGGATTTCTCTGTGGTAAAATAGTCTTGGATCTTAGTGTCTCCAAAATTCCAAGACAGCAAAGCTAGCAGAACCTAGAGGAGGCAGAACCTTGTAATAGGAAGTTAGATCATCATCAAGAGCCATGCATTTAGGATTTGAGGGCAAATGACCAGCCCTCACAAAAGAGAGAGAGAGAGAGAGAGAGAGAAGGATGGATTACAACAGGAAACTTTCATATCTAATCCCCTTGATACAGGCAGATCAAGAATATATGTCAGTGTCGGAAACACTATGAAACTCAGTGAGATTACTCTAAGGACATTTTGTGTAAGGCATTATGCCAAGCACTGTGTAACGTTAGTAACTCATGCTCTTGTGCCTGTGTTGGGCCGGAGAGATGGCTTAGCGGCCGC
The DNA here is from genome assembly GCF_907164565.1 of Psammomys obesus. NCBI lineage: Eukaryota > Metazoa > Chordata > Mammalia > Rodentia > Muridae > Psammomys > Psammomys obesus. The sequence continues at coordinate 6,099,696 of NW_026585797.1, forward strand.
TTGTCCTGCAGAGGACCTGGGTTTGCTTCCCAGCATGCACACAGCAGCTTACAACCTTCTGTTACTCTAGGAAGCTGACCCCTCTTCTGACCTCCAGGGACACCAGGTGTCCATGTGGCACACATACACAGAGGTGGACAAAACACGCATATACATAAAATATTTCCTTATTGGAGAAATCTAAATTTTTCTCAAGGTAAAACACACATGAGCTGGATTTCAAATGCCCATTTTTACATTGAAAGTATATTACAAAACTTTATGGCCCATTGCCTCACCAAGCAGGAGCGGCCAGTAAATAAGACGGCATATTCCATCACTTGAAGTAAAAACATTTGATACAGTCACCTGAAGGCTGACGACGGCCATCAGGCAGATGGAAACCATTGAGGTAGATAAGTGAGGGTAATGTAGGGATGATTATGTTTCTGCGTGTGTGAAAAAGCCACATAAAATCAATTTCTTGTGCAATTAATACACACTAATACAAGGTATACCTTAAAATTATCTAAAATGGCACAGAATTCAAATCTGAGCTGAATTTCCACAGCCCAGAACTCATGCTCTGCATCCGTGCTCTGCCTCTGTCCCTGGAGTGAACAGAACAAGGGCACAGGACTGGCTGCAGGCTGCCTGAGCTCTGACACTGGCCCGGTGTGAGGCGCAGGGTGGCTACCCCATGGTTTCTGCTGGGGGAGCCCCAGACCCCAAAGCCTGTTGAATCACTGCAAAGGTTTAAGTGAGAACTGTCGGTGTCATTTTTTTTTTAATGGTTTCTGTTGTCTTTACACAGACTTCATATGACTGCAACATCAGCTTCTCTAGGTCTGGTCAGAACACAAACTCACAATTCTTCTCTCTAGTCTATCAAAGCTATCAGAGAAACTAGCTCTGAGGTGTGATTATATCAGCAGGGAGGATCAGACTACAACGGTGGTGGAAACTCTCAAATCTAAAGAGAACCCAGTCACTAAAATGGATCCCAGAAATAACTTCAGATTTTCCCTACATTACTCCGTCCTCCACAAAACATTTCTCACCAGAGTTTCTTCCTTTCTCACAAGTGCCGCTCTATACTTTCCTGACACTCAATTTTTTGGTCACTGTGGTATTGTGAGGTATGTACTTGCTCTTGATCGGGAACTCTGAAATGATGAGTGTCATATTTGCGAATGAGGTGACTGGTGGTTTGTGGGGAAACCGACTAGCTTCAGTATTGATGCTGGTCATCTGAAAAACCAAAGCATTATTAGAGGGCAGACTTTCAGTTCTGCACCTACCTTTGGTGAGAGGAGAGAGGACCAAGATTGCATTGGTCATCAGCAGCCAAAGTAATGAAGTGTTAATAAGAGCCCTAGAAGCCTGAGTTGGAAAGCCTCTCAGGGTGTGGAGAAGACACATCTGCATGCAAGGATGGCAGGGCACCCCAACTCCATAGGGATGGGGTTTCTGTCCTCGGAGACCTTCCAGACCTGCCTTACGTGTGTCCTCATCTGGTTGTTGGTTTACATTCTGTATAATGAATCGGTAAATGTTGGTGCTTTCCTGTGCTCTGGGTGGCACACTGGAAAACGAACTGAACCTGAAGAAGAGGTCACAGCTACCCCACGCTTGTGACTGGTGCCTGGAGTGACAGGTAATCTGTGGGACTGAACTCCTAAAGAGGTAACACTGTCTAAATGGATTAGGCCTGTCTTCTCCAGAACTGATGGCTTCCTTGGTTTGGAGAAAACACATATCCAACATGCAAACACAAAACTGTTAAGCTCTATCAAAGTGTGGTTTAAAAAAAAATTAAAACATTTTAAAAGGCATTTAAAATGCCCACTGCCTAACTCTTTGTTACCAAATCCACATTAAATCACAAAAGAAAGAAAGTATGAAAGGCAAAGAGGGAGGAGGAGAAGGAAGAGAGGAAGAAAGAGGAGAGTCTAAAATATATTTCTACTTTCTATTTTTTGAGATTGTATTTTAGTTACATTTCTCCCTTGTCTTGCTTACTTCCAAGCCTTCCCCTATTCCCCTCCCTCTCTCATTCAAATTCATGGCCTCTTTTTTCATTAATTACTTTTGAATGCATATACATATTTGTATATAGATGCATCCCTCTTATAATGTTCTTTGTATGAATGTTTTCAGGGTTACCTATTTGACACTGGACAACTCGTTTGTGTGATCTTACCTGGGGGCGCCACTTCTGCTCCCAGCTTTCCTCGGTTCACTGTAGTTGTTCTGGAGGGTTGAGGTCTCGGGCTTTTCCCTGCCCGGTTTAGCATTCATTTCAGATTTCTTCAAAATGTCTTCATGTGGATATTTTTATGTTTTTTATGAAAACCTTTGAAGAGTTCTCAAGATTACTTAAGTTTAAATCTAAAGGGGAAAATCAAAGCCTGGGAAAATATAAATTAAGATAAAATATTATGTAAAGTTTCATTTGTGTTCTCTTTATCACTAAAATTGATAGAAAACTTTATCTCCAAAGCATCTGGACATCTTGTTATAATATATCTGCCACAAGAGCAGATAGATGCCCTTTATAGTCATGGAAATAGAAGGATTCAAAGGGACTTAAGCTGTTTTTCACAGGCCTTAAATTGGAGGACAGCCTAGAATCTAGAAGATGATAATTCAGAAGCCTCCTTAGTATAAACACACTGAGTCTTTTATAGGCAGTTGTTGGGTTTTTTTTTTAAGTTTTGTAGAATCTCAGAAATGTAAGTTGATGCCAAAGTGTCAACCATACCTAATGAAAATACTTTTTTGAAGGAAACATGCAAGGATGACAACTGTGGTTGCAAGCAAAGTAGACTTGTCAATTCTCTCTGGCATCTACTCTACTAATATTTCATAGATCTGCGGACACTTCCCCCTAGTTTTATGGAGATATAAACAAACAAGAATTGTATATATTTAAGTGACTATGTCTCTCTTTCTCAACTTCTTCAGGGAATGGTTCCAAGACTCCATCTGAAGATGGAGTAAACCTAAGTCCTTACATGCCCTGGCAGAATGTTTGCAGATGACTCAACCACACCCTCCATGCTATAAGCCATCCCTAGGTTTCTCCTTTGCCCTAATGTACTGTCCGTGCTGTATAAAAAGTTGTTCTACTGTTGTTGGTATAACGTTCTTTTAAAACGTATGCACCTTACCCTTGTTCATTCAAATACTGATCCCCCCCACACACACACTGGTTTCAATCCAATATTGCATTGTGATACTTATTCTAAGCACCCTGTCTCAACTGTGTGTAAACAGGCCAAAATAAAACAACTAGCCACAATGTTATGCAAAGGGAGGAGCCAGAGGACAGGAAAGAGGGGAGGAGCCAGAGGGTAGGAAATGAGTGGGAGGAGAAGGGGGGAAAGCAGAGCTAGGAGAGAGAGCTGGAGGACAGATCTTAGAACAACATGGAGATGGACTGGACATAATATATCACTAAAAGCAAGTATAATATGGGAAATCTAAATGTTAGGAAACTATGAGGGCATGGAGGTTTAGGAGAGAGTAACTATTGTTCAGCATTGTGTTCTAGGTTAACTAAATAAACCCAGTCTCTGTGTGGTGATTTGGTTATACAGCTGTTTAGGATTAACAACAGCTTTGCCAGAAAGATATATCAATAGTAAATATTAATCGACACCTAAAAACATACTGTATTGGCTCAGTATTGATGAAATGCTTTGTGAACCTTTGGTCAGACAGGGTTTTTTGTTGTTTTGTTGTTGTTGTTGTTTTTGTTTGTTTGTTTGTTTTTAAAAAAAATTTTTTCTTTTTTATTTATATTTTATTAATTACAGTTTATTCACTTTGTTTCCCACCTGTAGCTCCCTCCCTCCTCCCTTTCCAATCTCACCTTCCCTTTCTCTTCTCTACCCATGCCCTTCCTCCAGTTCACTGATAGAGGAGGTCTTCCTCTCCTTCCTTCTGATCCTAGCCTATCAGGTCTCATCAGGAGTGGCTGCATTGTCTTCCTCTGTGGCCTGGTAAGGCTGATGAAAGCAGTGCTAAGGGGAAAGTTCATAGCACTAAGTGCCTTCAAGAAGAAATGCGAAACATCTCATTCAAGCAACTTAAAGGCTCGCCTAAAAGCCCTAGAGAAAAAAGAAGCAGACACACCAAAAAGGAGTAGACAGCTGGAAATAATCAAACTCAGGGATGAAATCAATGACTTAGAAACAAAGAAAACAATTCAAAGAATCAATGAGACCAAGAGCTGATTCTTTGAGAAAATCAACAAGATAAACAAACTCTTAGCCAAACTAACTAAAAGGCACTAATCAAATCAACAAAATCAGAAATGAAAAGAGGGACACAACAACAGACACTGAGGCAATCCAAACAATCACTAGGTCTTACTTCAAAAGCCTATATGCCACAAAATTTGAGAATCTAAATGAAATGGACATTTTTATTGATCGATTCCATTTACCAAAGCTGAATCAAGTCCAGGTAAATCAATTAAATAGTCCTATATCCCCTAAGAAAATAGAAGCTGTCATCAAAAGTCTCCCATCCAAAAAAGACCTGGGCCAGAATTCTACCAGACCTTCAAAGAAGAGCTAACACCAATAATCTTCAAACTATTCTGTTTCTGTTTCTGTTCCACAAAATAGAAACAGAAGGATCACTACCAAACTCAGTCTATGAAGCCACAGTCGCCTTGGTACCTAAACTTCACAAAGACCCAACAAAGAAAGAGAATTGCAGGCCAGTCTCCCTTATGAACATTGACGCAAAAATACTCAACAAAATAGTTGCAAACAGAATACAAGAAGACATCAAAGATATCACCCATTATGACCAAGTAGGCTTTTTCAAATATTTTTAATCCAGTTGATTGAATCTGTGGTTGTGAAAACTGCAGATAAAAATATCTGGCTGTATTCTCCCATCAAAGTTCAAGGCTACTATATAACAATGAAGTTCCCATGAAGTACATTAAATTTCCAGCACCCATTTATCTAACAATTAAGGAGCTGTATTTTGGGTGACCCTGGGGGTGCCTTCATGACTACTCACAGCAAGAAAATCCTTCAAAGTAGAAATCTAATACAAACAATTTAGGAGCCTGCCACAGAGGGCCTCTGAAAGGCTCTGCACTGCAGACTATCAAAGCAGACGCTGAGACTACGGCCAACTGTTGGGCAGAGTGCATGGAATATTATGAAAGAAGTGGGAAATAGTAAGATCTGGAGAGGACAGGAGCTCCACAAGGAGAGCAACAGAACCAAAAAATCTGAGCACAGGGGTCTTTCCTGAGACTCATACTCCAACCAAGTACTGTACATAGAGATAATCTAGAACCCCTGCACAGATATAGCCCATGGCAGTTCAGTGTCCAAGTGGGTTACATAGTAATGGGAACAGGGACTGTCTCTGACATGAACTGATTGGCCTGGTCTTTGATCACCTCCCCCTGAGAGAGAAGCAGCCTTACCAGGCCACAGAGGAAGACAATGCAGCCATTCCTGATGAGATCTGATAGCCTAGGATCAGAAGGAAGGAGAGGAAGACCTCCCCTATCAGTGGACTTAGGGAGGGGCATACCTGAAGAAGGAAGAACGAAGGTGAGATTGGGAGGGGAGGAGGGAGAGGTTTATGGGGGGATACAAAGTGAATAAAGTGTAATTAATAAAAATTAAAAAAAATAATGTGGGGGCTAGAAAGATGGCTCAGAGGTTAAGAGCACTGTCTGCTCTTCTAGAGGTCCTGAGTTCAATTCCCAGCAACCACATGGGGGTTCACAACCATCTATATCATCTACTGCAGTCTTCACATGCAAATAGAGCACTCATATACATAAAATAAAAATAAAATCTTTTAAAAAAGAAAAAGAAAAAAAATGCCCAGAAGCATTTGGGACAAAGAGCTCTATAGTTCTCAAAATGTTGTGATAACAGCCAGAGATAGAGCTACCCAGAGATAGAGCTAACTTGGTCATATGACTTTTCATCTCTTAAAAAAAAAAGTTTGAAGCATCCCTAGTCCTGCATACGAGAAGCTTCTACTTATAGCAGACAGCAACAGGCAACTTGTCAAGACGCAGAGATAAGAGATTGCAGAATGCTCAGCCCTATCGACATCTAGCTCACACTCTCCTCTGAAGGCTCAGGACTCACTGGGAAAAAGAAGACAGAAAGGATGTAAAAACCAGAGGTGGCAGATGACTTCAAGAAAACTGTTTTCTGGACACAATAGCATATTGGGCACATGAATTCATAGAGATTATGATGGCAAGAGCTACACCAGTGCAAGCTCAAGCCAGATAAAATCCCAAGATGCAAAGGGGAAGTGAGCACTAAGTCCCCCCTCCAGATGAGGAGTTATAGGCAACTGATAGCTGCTGGAAGAGGGAGAGTCAGTTCTCTCTAAGGTTGATCATGCTCCAATGGAAGGCTACACATCCAAGCGTATATGGGAGGCACAAATTGGACTTGATGGGTTTAAAACGAGATAATACACAGTTGGAATCAAGGCATAGAGCTGAGAGGAGCTGGAGACAGGCACTGGCTATAATCAAAATACATTATGTAAAATTGTCAGAGAACAAATTTTTAAAAATGTTGCCAAGCTGTTTCTCATTTAAATTTCACCAATAGGCATGGTGTCTTTTTGGCTACCTACACAAGGCAATCTCAAGCAAAACCGCATTTATTTGGTGAACTTGAACTTGGTCTTATTCTTGGGAATTCTAGAATAGGAGCATCTCTTCTAGGAATCTTGTCTTGCTAAATAGTTCATAAACTTCTACAGTTACCGTATATGTTTTAATTTTATATACTAAGCCTTTTCTAGCCTTCAGTACAATATTTTCTTTCTTACATTTATCACCCAATGTTTTCCAACACTTGACATTGTTTTTCTAGATATCTTAGCACTCTACAAAATAAAACCCACCACAATATTTTTACATATTTCTACTGATATTCTCCACTTGAGACTCATAAACAACAACTATGTTTTTCCAAGTCCACTATGGTTAGTATACTCTGTAACAAATTTGATTTTTACCCAAATGCAAGTAAAATATTTTGTAGTTTAGATTCATGCTTAGTATTGCTACCCCTCCTGTGTTTCCAGAATAAAATCAAATTTCCTCCAGCTCTATATAGAAATTAAATGCTGCATCTGCAGAATGCAAGATAACTCACCCTTGGCTATTTTTTCAGTACAGTAGTATCCACAAGGTGTCTTGCATGCTGAGCTGTTGTTCACACAGGGGCCACTGCCAGAAGTCGTAGAAAACATTTCAAATTAATGCCTCTTTTTCATTAATTGTTATTTCATGCATGTACATATTTTTATACATACACATTCCTAAAATATAACCTGCTTGGGGCAGGGAGGAAATGAGAGAAGGAGGGTGGGATTGGGAGGGAAAAAGGGAGGAGGCTACGGCTGGGATACAAGTGAATGACCTGTGATTAAAATTATATATATATAATTTATATATATATTATATTTATATTATATTATAAAAAATTATATATATATATTTATATATATGTATTTGTGTGTGTGTGTGTGTGTGTGTGTGTGTAGGGTTGAAGTTTCATGAACTTCCTCCTATCAAGTTTGGCAGGTTCGTTAGTGTCATCATGGTTCAACTTACATTTGGGCTGTCATTTTGGTGAGACTCTATGGGTATAGCTTCTGATTTTACTAGGACACACACTATCCCAGCAGACTCTCTGGATCTTACGATCTTTCCGTCCCCTCTTCCACAAAGTTTCCGAAGTATTAGGTGCCGGAATGTTTTGCAGATGTATCCATTGAGCCTGGGCTCCACAACTCTGCATATTGGCTGGTTGTGGTTTTCTAAAGTGGTCTCTGTTTGTTGCAAAGAGAAGTTTTTTTGATAAGGGGTGAAGATTACATTTACCTTTGAGTATAAGGACAAATGTTTTTAGATTGTTGTTTGGAATATGCTGGCTTAGTAAATACATATCTGTAGACCCTCCTCCAATAACCATGACTTGACTAGCCCTGAGTTAGTTAGTAGGATTCTAGTAGCAGGCATGTTGTCTCTCGTTAAACAGGTCTTAAGTCCAAGTGCAGTGTTGTTGGTTACTGCCAAGGCGTGTCTGCCACTACTGCAATCTTAGGGTTATCTCATGCTGTTTATGTCTTTATAGGAGTCATAGCTGGGTAGAACTGTCGGTTTCCTCCCTTCTTTGGAAGCTTGCATGAGTACTACTGATACCATGAAATCTAGTCCTCAGGGAGGAAGCCTTCAGGTCAGTTACAGCTCAGGAGTCTCTGAGCTTTGTTTCTGAAGAATATGACATCTTCAGCAGTAGAAAGTTTCATTCTACCTCCAGGGAACAACCAAGGGCAACAGCTGTAGGCTTTATGTTTTGAAAATCTCTTGACAGCCCTGGCCAACAATTCAAAACAGGGCTTCTCATGTATGGCATTTGGATTTTTGTTAAGTGGTCTTTGACTCTTGGAGGGAGCATTCAGTGACAGTTATACCTAATAGCATCTTAGACTCCTAGAAATTGCATTTCTTTAGAAACAGAAAGTTGATAGAATTAGTCTCATAGTCATAGAAAGTAATAAAATCCTCTTCTAGTGCAGGGAAACTAAACCATAGCATCAGAGATAAGAGAATGAAGGGAGGGAGGAAACGGAAGAAAAGAAAGAAAAAAAAGGAAGGATCAATAGAAACTATGATTAAGGGCTCTATTTCCATACCATCCAAAATTCTAATAATTCATAGTAACATTTTTAAAATAATGTAGTCAGAAGACAGCTTTGGTTTGTACCTGTGATTGGTATTCTAGTCAGTAGAACACCTTCATAGAGTATTCTTTTTTTCAGATTTACTGAGATAAAATTGGGAAACCAAATTCTGTAAGTTTAAGGTGTACTGTAGATTCTTGGTATGGCTTTAAGACACAGGTTTGTGTTGGCCTTGGTAACTGCACATTCTTATCACACTCATAACATTTGACTTTTTCTGGACTCAAAGATTTGCTCAAAGTCCTGTGATTACTAGGAACTAAGGCAGCAGGCAGCAAAGAAGAAAGCAAGGGCTAATCAAAAGAGAGTATAAAATCCGTTTGCCAACAAGTAAAATAAAGACATACAAAACTAAAAATTAGTTAAGGCAGAAACTATTATTAAGTTTTAAATAGATTGTCTAATAAAATATGTAGTTCAAGAGATGTAGAATAACTCCTTTAAAAAAAAGTAATAAAGTTTTAAATCTGAACTACCCAAAGGGGATGTTACATGTAAAATTTCTGAAGGAAGACATCTTTGCAATGATGTTGAAAAGTTATGTTGAAAAAAAAAAAAACTGTTCCCTGGGACTTTTATAGAGAGAGCTTTAAAATGTTTATTGTATATATAATAGGTACAATAGGTATAATAGGTACTGGTAATGTTGAAAGTTATACACAATTGCATAGCTAGAACAGCCTATAAATATGGTCATCATAACATTATGTTAATGCTTGTTTGGCAAAATCTCTCAATGGAGAGTGACACAAGTAGAACTGATACATAATTTGGAGGTTGACTTTTGTCTCACAATATATGTCAGAGGGAAATCGCCATCTCAAAGTAAATATAATCAAGATAAACATTTATTAAACCTTCACCAAACATTAGAGGCACTGCTATGCATTTTACATACATAACTTATAAGAGTCACAAAGCCCTTCCGAGTAGGCACTTTTATTATTCCCATATCATAGGTAATGAAATTAATTTATCAAGCAAAAAAGTAGCATGATTGTTTCCAAGCCGAAGGGTTCAACTCCAAAACCTCTGCATTAGCTACTATTAAAGGCAGAGTATTCCTGCCTGGCTATCTTCCTAGGCAAACCCTTAGCTTGCTTTTTGCAAGTTTCCAAGTAGATAGAAAACTATTTTACCTCCAAAATAGGCCTCAGGTTTGCTCATATACAGTTCTTTTGTGTTCTAAAAAGAGAGGCTTACATAACACTAATCCCCAAAGTAGAACTCTTTTTCCTCTGCTGAATTTAATTCCAAAGATATAATAACTAACTTGATTAAACATCTCAGTGACCTAGCACACTGCAACTTGGAACACCATACTTCTACAGTTGTTAATTCTGCTGTGAGCACCTTTCCCTTTCAGGTTAACTGCACAACCGATTAAACACGCCACACAAAGGCAGGTGACTCTAGAGGGAAACACCCAATTATGTAGTTTCCAACTAGTAATTATCTAAAATTAATTGCTGCTCTATGAGAGTTTTGATCAGACCAAACAACTTACAACTACAGTTCCATTCCAAGGACTCTCTTTCTCTGCTTAAGCATCTAAATATCAGCTCAGGCAGGCATTCTATGAAGCATGTGTGACTTGCAGTACAGTAAAACAAAGTTTCATTAACTCCAAAGGGAGTTATCTGAACCAGAAAGATATACAAGTGTAGAAAAGAAATAACATGGGGAAGCCCCAGGGTACTTATAAAAAACGCATCGGCCGTTTCTGTCCACTTAGGTCAACATCTATGGCTTCCGTTACAAAGTCTACTGCTCCTGTTAGTATAACTGCAATAAGAAAATCAAGTACTTCTTTTCTATGCTTTTCTTCAATCCCCCATCCCCTGTCTGCCATCAAAAGATAAGAGATCTAAGATCCTGTCCATTTAAACAATGAGTCAAGCCAGCCATTTCTCAAGTCCCTCAGGATTGTGGTTTCTCTGTGTTCTCTTTTTCCACTAAAATAGACTTTTGAAAGTGAAGACTGGAGCTGATTATCAAAGAGCCTTTGTAGTTATTAAGCATAGGAAATTTGTGTCTCTGATGCCTATCATTTATTTAATAAGAAAATATAATTACTGCAAAATGGTTCTCTGTTTGAAACCAATGACCATTTTTATTTTTGAAATAATGACTTATGAGGAAACACCCCCAAAAATGTTTACCAACCACTCCTTGGTGACAGAACCCAGGGTAAGGGTACAATCAAAAGAGACTTGTCTAGGGTCTCTGACATTGTTGGCTTTAAGATGGGTATCATTAATATCAACAGACATGAAAAATACGCCTAAACTAACATTAATTTCCCTAGACTCCTAGGCAATGTTTATCTGATTTTCATAATTAAGACAAAAATGTGTTCCTTTAACCTAATGAGATCCAATCTGACAGACAATCTTTTTAGTACTGACATTTCACAAGCTGGGCTAGATTAGAGCTCCCCAGCTCCTTGAAGCACTGGGTCCACGGTAGAACAAACAGAAGATCTATAACCATCTCATTATCATTTTAGTGGAAAGTTTTTGGCTGATGCCTCCTTTCTAGCCGCGTCTATTTCAGATTTGCCTCTTGCAAGTCAGCTTCCTCATCCCCACACAGTCCCTTCACTACCACCTCATGTTGGATCCTTTGACCTTTTCTCCTACAGGGTTCAGGCTGATGTATACTGCACTCTCACCCACAGCCTGAGCATGGAAGAGACAGAGCTCTCACAGCTTAGCAGTGCGACCACTGGCCGTCTTGGAATCGAGAAAAAAAAAAAGAATGAAAATCCAGTTAGTTTTCTGGAATTGCTACTTTTTATCATGAAATAAAATTCAGTGATGTTAAAAAAACAGATGTGTTATGTGCATGACCTTTCTTGTATTATTTCTTCTGAGGCGTCCCTTTCAAAAAGTTAAAGGGCTTGGAATGTAGTAGCTAGGCTGTACAAAAGATCCCCATGCACAAACATCTCAATGTCCGACCTTTTGGAGAGAGTGAATGGGCAGGATAAGATAAAGAAAGAAAAATTCACTACCGTGAAATGCAGTGTGTGTGTGGGGGGGGGAAATGATATGAACAATAGTCTTCAAAATAAGGGATAAAAATGAAGCGGTACTGAAGAACCTTCACACAGACATGCTCAGCCTCACATGCTACAGAGGAACTGCGGAGCCACGAAAGGTTTTGACTCTCAAGTTACAGCTAACAATAGCCACTGTACATGTTTAAAAATGCAATGATAGCCATCTGTACTCAGCAAAGCTTTTCAGAGGAACAGACAGACAGGCTATAAAAAGGAACTTTCAGGGTGGTGTTACACAATAAGGATGGAGGAGAGCAGTAATGGCTTCCTTCATGCCAGTGAGACAGAGCATCTCTTCAGTAGAGAGGGCTGCCCCCAGCTGTTGCTGAAGGCTTGCCACTCCATGGAGACTTGCTCATATTGAATCCATACTGAAATTCTGAAGAAACAGGTGCCTTCTGCCTGCAGACAATGTAAAAAAAAAAAAAAAATGGACTTGGTTAGGAGGAGAAAGAGGAAACAAAGGAGAAGGAAGAGGAAGGGAAAGCTGGACACGTTTTTATTCTTGAATCTCTTTTTAGAAGGGCCACCCATTGGAAGGTATGGGCCACTTTGAGGGTGGGTCTTCCTCCCTCAATTGATTAACTCTGGACATGTCCTCAAACACACCTAAAGGTGTGCATTCTAGGTGATATAAATCCAAGTAAAACTGGCATCAAGATCAACCATTACACCACCATTTCCATATGTTCTTCTAGAGACCTGAGGTTGTACGAACAGCTCTACTACATTAGTGTGTGGTCCTTGAGTCGTAGTCTCCTGCTGGATGGAAAGAAGCCTTAGAGAACCCAGTATCACCATGACAGCCTATCATCATTTCTAATTACTACTTGTGCTTGCACAGAAACCATTGTGTTTCTCCCCAGACTGAGTTTGCTAAAATATCTTGATCACATAGATGAGTAATTTCTCTGAAAATAATTTCTAAAAGACTGTCTAGGGATTACAACAAATTTTCAATGGGGAGAAAATGAAAATTAGAGAGAAAGATTCATCGAACAGATAGTTAGTGTGCTTTTTACTCCTTTTGTAGCATTAAGAGGTCTCAGCTTTCATCATCAAATCATTTTGGAAATAATTTTCAAACTAAATTTAAAGTAATTATATCACATAAGGTTATGTTCCTTAAGCTTGATTACCAACATCGTGTCCCAAGCTTCTCCAACCACATTTCCAAGTACTGGAGCTTTGCCACTGTTTTTGAGTTTCCTGCTCCAACTCAAAGACAAGATTTGCATGAAAACAAGTGCAAAATGGTAATACAATATACATTTCTCTGAGGCCCATTGCTTGATTTATTTGAGCTGTTAAATACAGAATCCAGGGTTTGCCTTTTAAATTGTTCCTCATAAGCAACCTAATTAATATCTTATCTCTGGGCAGTACAATTTCCTAAATCAACCCCCAAAGAGGGGACTCTGCTCTTTTCCTTAGGATCTGGAGAATACAATCAACATTCATTTAGAAAAATGGGAACGTTAATAAATGAAACTGCAAAACCGCATCTTCCACCGGGGGCAAGGCCTTGCCAAGGAAAGTTGTTTTATAAACGAAAAGCAAAGGGCAGTTAGTCCCTAACGCCTGAGGAGAGTTCTGTGAGAGCTCATGGAAGAAGGGTTCCGGCACAAATGCTTATCAGAACTACCACAGGTGCTATGAAACACATTAATTCTGAGTGCTTCTGGACCACTGATCTGGATTCTCAGGAGGTTACCCCAGAAATACAGATCCCTCCCCCGTGCCTGCCCAGCCCCACCCTCTCTTGCCAGGATCTCATGTACCCCAGACTGGCTTTGAACCATATCAGGTCCTTTGATGTGGAGCTGAGGGCTGAACCCAGGACCTTGTGCATGCCCGGTAAACACTGCCAACCAACCTACATCCTCAGCCCGAGAAATGCGTTTCTTTAGAGCTGCCCAGCAAGCTCCCCACAAGACTGGGAGTCTACTGACTGGTAGATGTGTTTCTCAGGATGCAGATGACAATCAACAGCTCCAGCACCAGAAATAAGAAAGATCCAAGAATAATATGCACCTGAATCAAAATACCACATTAGGGAGATGGCTGTCAATTTGAGCCGTTTAAACAATTGAATAATTTATAAATTAAAATTCATTTTTGACACAAAAAGAAAATGCTGCAGTAAATGCAAATAAAACAGTAAAAAAAGAGAAAGAAATGTAAATTATTGGCACTTCTTTCAGGCCTCATGAGTCAGAAACTGAGAACAGGGTCAAGCAGTTCAGGCTGCCTACAAAGCCACCAGGGTGATTCTGAGACAGACATTTAGATGGCACTTGGGTCTAAAGCCAGCAGAGGACTGTTTCCTCATCAAGCCCTTTATACTTTGAAGGAAACAAAACACAACAAAAAACAACAAACAAAACAAAACAGCAGAGAATTTTTTTCTTTGGAGATTGTGACAGTGATTTGCAGAAAGAGCAGCATGCTGGGAAAAGGATCCTGTGCTCCTGATGCTCAGAATCTCTGTCAGAGAAAAGGCAAAGGCTGTACTTGAGAGAGAGAGGTATCAAACCCAAGTAGCTAGCCAACTTTTGTTTCTTGACATTTGCAAAGACCTTTTAAAGAGCTTATAGCTATATCTGCTGGGTTAAAGCAATGAACCTAACTAACATGTTGTTTTATTTATGTGAATTTCCCCCTTGTCTGAACAGGAAAAAGAATGAATTCTTTTTTGTCTCTTACTCCTTCTCCTTCTCCCTGCTTCCTTCTGCTCCTGTGAGCCCTAGAAACAGATCCTCCAACCCAAATGGAGCCAAGTCTCTGCCATTCTGACCCAAGGAGCTTGGAATATTCCCATCATCATACCTCTGAGAGAGCTTGTACAGCATCTCCCCTGATGTGCTGTCAGGTGCAGGGGCAGCCCTCTATGGACTTGCTCATCTTTGCTTTAGGCATTAAATTCAGCCACTAGGGATAGCACTCGGTGGAGGTGGAGAACGCACGCTAAACACAGCTTGCTCTAGGCTTGTTCTGCACAGTCTTGTTCTGATACTATAGATACCTATGTGCCACTGATTTTCCTAGGTCATATTACATCTAGTTTAGCAGCTGCCTGAAGTCTGGTCACTTTGCACACGATCATGTCTACAGTGGCACAGTACAGGAAAGTGCAGAGGGCCTTTGGTTTTCCATGCATCTCAGTGACCGCTAACAAGCTCAGAGTCCTGCTACCTCCAGAGGTCTGCAGGGACACAGAACACAAGTCTCTCCATTCACCCCATGTCTCCCCATCAAACGCTTCCACAAAGCACCCACAGCACAGCCCTTTCATTGAAGACAGACAGCTTCCTACTAATCCAGCTTCTTTGCTCAACCTAAGTATTTTTTTTTGTTTTTTGTTTGTTTGTTTGTTTTTTAAGTCATTTCAGCTCCCTGTATGGAAGGCTCACCCAGATCCAGCCCAGGCACAGCTGTCCTCGGGCAGTAGGAGGAGATGCACTACCCATCTTCTGGGATTAACCTGCCAGCCAGAGTACTCTTAGCTGTTCTGGCTTTGCCCAGAGCCTAGGCTTTCCTAGAAAAGGATTGAAAAGGATAATTTTAAACTCGGTGCCAACCTCTTCACCTGAAATCTGTCTGCTGAAAGAGCTCGTGTTGTGGGATGTTTGATCCCATTGTGACTCCCGAGATTGTAAACTGTAAAAACCTGTCTTTTGTTTGGTGTAGCTCAGCCCTAGCACACACCTTTAATCTAAGAACTTTCTGTTTACTATAAACAGGTGAGTATGGTGTGGTTTGGCCCTAACATACACCTTTAATCCTAGAGCTTTCTGTACACAGACAGTTAATAAAGTTAACTCTAGGTCAAGAAGCAGAACAAGTAACCAGCTGACAGGGATTAAACAGAAAGGAGGGACTTAAGGTAGCTGAGAGAAGTAGGAACTTTTTTAGCTTAGGCTCTCTAGCTCTTGGGCTTTTTGCTGTCAGCTTTTTCCTCCTGGGTTGTCAGGTAAGACAGCAGACTTTTTCCTTCCTGAGCTCTCATCTGAGCTAGCAAGCTTTCAACTTTCAACTTTTTGGCCTTTTCTTTCTGGGACATGAGCTGAGCAGAATGTTCAGCTGAGCGGTTTCTCTGCCTCTCTGAGCTGGTAGGTTTTCATCCCAGCATCTGGCTCCTGAGACTTTATTGGTAAAATCAAAAAGTTGAGATTTTCATCTTTTATAACAACATTCTGGTCACACAGATCACAATCTATGTAAGGAACACAATTTCCACCTTCTTAACATGAGGGTTCTAATCTCTATCCCTGTCCCCCATTAATACCTATGTGACCTCCATGGTCTGTGTGTTATTCTAAAAAATTGAGAAGAGTAACACCTACTGTGAGTCAGGACTTCTCTACCCAACCCTTAAATGTGAATGTGGAAGGGTGGAGAGAAGAAAAGAGGGGAAAAAAAAAACAAAAACAAAAGGCAGAAGCTGTGTTAATCTAGTTGTTGAGGGACTAGAAAGCTTCACTTTTCAACCCAGCTCTGAAGCTTTGTATTTTTCCTATCTGTATATGTTTCCAGTTCTAAGTGTGAAAGATGAAGATGGAGTGAAAGATAGTCTAATACATTCAACCATTTACAATGAGAGTCATCTTCAACCCAAGATAAATGTCAGCTTAACTTCCATGGTAACAACGTGTCTGGAATCACGGACTTGGTATGGTCCAAAAGTAAATCCCATTTCTTTAGTCACTAGCAACAAACAGCAAATACATTCTGGGTCATTCATTATCCAAAACATGAAGTGATATAGTTCTTATTCAACAAATTTTGCATATAAAAAGAGCATTGCAGAGGCTCAAAGAGAATGCGTGGCGAGCCTACCACAGTCCTCTAGCATAAGATAAATGAATGGCAGCCTTGCCATTGTCGGCAATGATGCACCCTCACAGCATGTCAGAGGCCAGCAGCACCATGGCAAGCAGGACCACGTGGAGAACTTTGCTGTGAAGATGCTCTTCAGAAGTGCAAACAAATGTTTTTCTGACAAGGCACACTCAAGCCATAAAGGTCTTAGGAATTGACCAGGAAGAGATTTGTCTTAGAAAGCAAAGCATAGTAATTCCTGCATGAAGTGGCTGAAAAGGAAACCAAGGTTCGGAGGCTGCTTTCCTGTCCTTGCAACCCCATCATCACAATAGAACTGCAGCCAAGCAGCTGGGCACGACCTGGAACCACCAAAAGACTGAACTGGCTTCGAACTGGTTAGCACGAAGATCATCTGCAAATTGTAAACAGACGAGCTGTGACAGTCAGTGCTGGATATTTCTAGGAATATCCCAACTTTTGATTTGCGGTGTGTCTCTTGCAACCCCTTTAGTCAGCAGGGACCAATTAGCAGCCCTGCCACATGGGAGTGAAGCACAGACTTGTGTTGATGATGCACTTAATGAGCTTGCTTGAGAAGTTTCTGATCACCCAGGTTCCTGTCAGTCTCCATTTAGCACTTCTACCATCGGTGCCCCACAATCAGAGCCCATGCTGGCAGGCTAATGCAGCCTTCAATTTTGCCATTAGCCTCCCTATCAAAGGCCGGAGCAAACCACAGAAGGAAGCAGCTGTCGGTCTTTACCTCCACCTCTGCTCCTGGGAGGTTAGTGAGAAATAACCGGAGGCACTGGCAGTTGGTGACTCCCTTTGATGTATTTGCACAGCTGAATAGATGTGTGTGTATCACCTTGACCAGTAGATGCTTCCTTTCAGACTAGTTGATGTTTTCAGGTGCTAAGAGGGAGTTTATAAACAAAGCGTACTCGTTGCCTTAGGAATCTGTAAAAATCATTCTGAAGAAGCCAGGAAATAAATACGATGTCCATTCTCTGGATTGCTGAACATTCTTGGGGCCCTATTTGTAATAATCCAGTGTAGTTTGCAGCTAGGGTGTTCAAGAGGTGGGGGGGGGGCAAAGTTGTCATCCATCTCTCTGCAACCAGGAAGACAAGATTCATTTGCTTTTACTTGTTTTTATTCTTCCTCTGCTGACAGTCTGCCTTCTTCCCCACTAAGCCTATTATGTGCGTATGCTCTTGTCAAACAGAGGAATGCTTGACAAAATATCGTTGCTGGTTCACTAGACCAAGCGTCTCTACTTGCCAAGGCCTTACTGCACACACAACCGCCTTTCCCACGCTGCCGCCACCCACTGTCCTCACCCACTCACCCCTTACCACCACCAATATAGAGATGACTCTTCTCCTTCTCCCTCCCTTCTCCCTCCACTAGCTCCTGCTGAAAATGGTGTCTGAATAATGCTATCAGAATATAAATCTTCAGGACTTGCTCTTATCTAGAGTAGCCATCAACCAAGAATGAACTGGACTGAAGCAGTTTATGGCAGAACACTGTCAATGTGCATTCTAAATATACATACATGCATACACACGAATATTATATATAAAAACATTATATGTAATATGATTCCTATTTTTATTCATATAAATATTATTCATTAATATATATGAACATGTCCAATGGCCCTATTTTTACATTGCATTGCCACCTAGAACTTGAATGCACAATTATGCAGCCCAAGTCATAACACAAAATAACACAGAGCAGGAACGCCTCTTCTGTGATCTAGGCGCCACTGAGGTTTTCTGGAGAGCCAGGGGTTTCTACAGTTAGTATTCAGCCATGTTTGTAGCCTCTAGCTTCCCTCCCCCGCTGCCTTTCATGTGCTGTCTCTCCTCTGTCCAAACTGGACTCCAAAGTGTTCCTCATTAAAACCACGCGTTCACTCAAGATACTTCTATCCCAAACGCTGACCCAGTTTGTCTAAGTCATTGCTGGCAGCTCATTTACAACACTGGAGATTCCTAAGATTTATGGTTCTGTGAATTTCTATGCAACAATACCTTAAATTTCTATGCACACAACAGAATCAGTATGAATTAATCTAAACTTTAATCAATCATGTGGTATATCTGTGCTATAACTCTTTCTTAAAACTTTTGAGAATTCTTTAACCTACCTGAAGACTTCCCTTCTCAACATTCCTGAATACTTACATGAAAGCAAATATATGTTTCTTAAATGTCTTTGTGAGTCTTAGTTTCATGTTTATTATTTGTAATTCTCAAATCAAATTGTGAAGTCCTCGAGAAGAGTCCTGTTTTTATGTTTATATTATTTCCAGCAGTATCCACATACATGTTGAATACATGAGTAAGTGTTTATTCATCTAACTTTTTATCTTAACTAATGTTTCATCTATAATATGGGCTCTGGGTGAAAAATGAAGATCATGATTTCAGAAATATGCATCAGTATCATAGATTTGTAATACTGGGAATTGCTCATAGTAATAGTAGCTCAAAGGTAACAACACAAAGAAGAAAAACATGGCCATAGGGAAAGGACTAGAAAGAAAAATCCTGCAGCAAGGAAAGCCAGACACCAGGCAAACACATGAGGAGTGTGGACACTCTCGCCCTGCAACGGTGTAATGCCCCTCACGGGAGCATTTACACGGGGGAGAAGCTATTGCAAAGAATCTTTGTTTTGGCAAGGCCCCACTGCGCACAGAGACACCTTTCCCACCTGCTGCCCTCACCCACTCACCTTTTCCACCACCTTCACGGATGACCTCTTCCCTCTCCACTAGCTGCCACTGAAAATGTTGTCGAAGTAATGCTTTCAGAAGAGAACTCTTCAGGAGTTGCTAGCACAAGTCTGAGCCCTCCCACGTCTGTGTTTCCCGCCTCAAAGGTGAATGCAGTCTTCACATATTTACATCTGTTTTTTTAATTGATCTGAAACTCATTGACGGCAAATAAATACAGTAATGAGTTTAGCAAGTGGCTGAGCCTGATTCTAACCTGGAAAAGGTGACTTTGAATCAACACAGATCTAAACGCTTGCCTGCAACCGTGGGTTTTCTGTTATCTCTACCGTTACACAACTCAAAAATGTTTCCTCAGTACTGTACTTTGCAGCTGTGTCAGAAGCCTTCCGCCCTTTCACGCTTGAAAAGCACGTGTGAAATCTGATCGAAATGTTACTCAGGTGTCTGTGTTGAGTGTTTCACTCAGCATGTTGAGAGCTCCTCATATTGGAAAGTGTTTCAATTTACAAGATATTTTTATTAAGACCTTAGTAAGTCTCATTAAAGTTACAGCTTGAAATGGAATAAGTTAATGTCATACAGTGACCACGTTTTGTTGTTGTTGTTTTTATTTTTATTTTTTTTTCCTGTTTAGTCAGTAGCTTTAACTGAGAGACTAACACAAGCTGACCTGGCTGGGCCTTATACTGCCTGGCTGTATCTCACTGACCCTGATGAGCAGGAGGGCAGAGGGGGAATTCTGCTCACTTCTATCAGCTCAGGATTCTGAGTGTGAGGACTCAACTCTTTTACAACTTCACCACCATCACTAAGGTCCCAGATTTACTGTGGCTGGAGAAAGAGGGTACAGGGGCCACACATCAGCTGTGTGTGTCTTGCCAGGACACAGTTCCTGCCCAGCCTGGGCATAATCTAGGCCTGGGAAGAGGAAAAACAAAATGGCAGAGAACACAAAAGATTATCTTCACATATTTCTGTTATCAGCTTTATCAAAATTCTTAAGTAAATATTATTGAATTGGCCACAAGCTTCAAAAAGCTAATAAACTCATATTTCAGTCTTGACAATGGACTGGCAAACAAAAGTAACACCTGAAGCAGTCAACTACAAATATAAAAGGTTCACTTTCGAGTTCCTGCTCTTTGAAGTCAGTCCGTGATCACTGCAGCCAGGCTGGTGGCCAGGCAGCATAT
This sequence comes from Psammomys obesus, assembly GCF_907164565.1. Taxonomy (NCBI): domain Eukaryota; kingdom Metazoa; phylum Chordata; class Mammalia; order Rodentia; family Muridae; genus Psammomys; species Psammomys obesus. The sequence goes on from NW_026585797.1 coordinate 6,120,280, forward strand.
CTTGCCTGAGAACATTTGGTGAGGCAAAGCCACTCAGCACAAGGCCAGGAACTAAAAAACAGAGGAAGGAGACTAGTCTCCAATCCCACAGACATGCCTCCAGTGAACAAAAACATCCTAAAAGCCATCACATGCCAACTTCCCACCACCTTCCCAGGGCACCTAGAAATAGAGCCTTTGGGACATCCACAGCCACACTGTGGAACTTTGTGAAAAACATATCAAGCTGTTGTCTATGTGGGGCTTTTAAAGGTTAAAGAAAAAGCAACCACCATAGACCAGACCAAACATACTCAGAAATGATTCAGACAAGGTGTTTAAATACATAAATATTTCCTGGTAGTCAAGATAATCCCCAAATGTTCTCAAGAAGAGAGGTATTTGAGTAACACCTTTAAAGTTATATATAGTCCTACTTATTTTAGGTTTGTACCATTAAGATAAAAAAAAAAAACACAAGGTCTAGAAAGGTTCAAAGTGATTTGTTAAAAAAAAAAAAACTCTGGAAATGAGTACAATGGAAGAATCTCACATTAAGCAAAATAAGTCAGATACAGAAAAACAAATAGCATGCTTTCTTTCTCTTGTCTTCAGGATCTAGAATTAGAAAGATACAACCAATCAATCTGGCGTTTTCTCAGACAATTAGGAATAATGCTTTCTCAAGATCCAGCTATACCATCCTAGGCATATATCCAAAAGATGCTCAAGTACACAATAGGGACATTTGTTCAACCATGTTCGTAGCAGCTTTATTCATAATAGCCAGAACCTGGAAACAACCCAGATGTCTCTCAGTGGAAGAATGAATACAGAATGTGTGGTACATTTACACAATAGAATACTACTCAACAATTAAAAACAAGGAAATAATGAAATTTGCAGGCAAATGGTGGGATCTAGAAAAGATCATCCTGAGTGAGGTATCCCAGAAGCAGAAAGACACACATGGTATATACTCACTTATAAGTGGATACTGGACATATAATATAGAATAAACCTTCACAAATCTGTTCACCTAAAGACACCAAGCAAGAAGGAGGACCCTGGGTAAGATGCTCAATCCTTACTCAGAAAGACAAACAGGACGGACATTGGAAGAAGGAGAAAACAGGAAACAGGACAGGAGCCTACCACAGAGGGCCTCCGACTTTACCCAGCAGTCTATCAATGCAGATACTGAGACTCATAACCAGACTTTTGGCAGAGTACAGCGAATCTGATGAAAGAAGGGGGAGATAGGAGAGGACAGGAGCTCCACAAGGAGAACAACAGACACAGGGCACAGGGGTCTTTCCTGAAACTGACACTCCAACCAAGGATCATTCATGGAGATAACCTAGAACCCCTGCTCAGACGTAGCCTATTGCAGCTCAGTTTCCAAGTGGCTTCCCTAGTAATGTGAACAGGAACTGTCTCTGACATGAACTCAGTGGGTGTCTCTTTGACCACCTCCCCCTTAGGGAAGAGCAGCCTTGCCAGGCCACAGAGGAGGAAAATGCAGCCAGTTCTGATGAGACCTATAAGCTAGGGTCAGATGGAAGGGGAGGAGGACCTCCCCTATCAGTGGACTTGGAGAGGGGCTTGGGAGTAGATAAGAGAGGAAGAGTGAGATTGGGAGAGAATGAGGAAGGTGGCTACAGCTGGGATACAAAGTGAATATACTGTAATTAATATAAAAAATAAATTTAAAAAAAAATTTAAAAAGAGATAGATAGATAGATAGATAGATAGATAGATAGATAGATAGATAGATAACAGATAGACATAGATAATAGATAATGGACAGATGATAGATAAATGCTTAAATACACAGATGATAGATGGATGATAGATAAATAGATAATAGGTAGATAGATAATAGATAGATAGATAGATAGATAGATAGATAGATAGATAGATAGATAGACTATAAATACATTGTTCAATGGCTGTTTAAACAGTAAAGCCTACTTGCTATAAATAACCACTAGAGGGGAAAAATGCATCCAGAACCCTAGAAATGTCTGAGGATGTTTGGGAATAAACTAAGTAATAACCAAAGTTTATTTACAAAAATACTGCTTGTCATAGTGATTAGACAAACACATTATACTTTTAGCACAGCGCAAGTGCTGTTTTAAATGAATACATACACATTTTAAAAGTTTCTAACAAAATTGTTTTCATTCAATATACTTCATTGTCCCAGAAAGCAATACCCAAAATCCCTGAAAAAATGAAATAGTCGTTTAAATGATATTACAGAATCTTAGAAAGCCAGAAGGAGAAAGAAAAATCCAAGATTAACATTACAACTATTTTATTAATTACTGCTCAAAATGTCACATTTACATATGTTTAAGTAAGTCTAAATGCAGAACTTAGCATTTTTAGACAAGTTTGGGGAAATTACTTACACCCTTCATCTTTAAAAGAGAAACAAAAAAAAAAACCTTAATATTCCAAGCATTTGACTTTTTGTCAAAGACAATAAATTTTATTAAGTGTGTATAAATTATACTGTATTAAGCAGCATAGTAACTGGAGACCCATGAGAGCAGAGTCGCCAGATCACTGTATCATTTCCAAGTGGGAACCTCTGCCAAGCACACATGCTTGACTCGGAGACTCAAGTCTTCTGAAAGCCACTATTCATAGAAAGGTCAGCAGGTTGCCTCTTACAAATAAATCTGTAACCACCACAAAATGTCACTGCATCTGACCAAAACCATGATGAAGCCCAGTGTCTCAGACCTGTCTGGAGAAGCTTGAAGAATGAGGAGGAAACTGAAGAGAAGAATTCAGAGGCTGAGCCAAGCTTTCCTAGTTCTATAACTGAAACAACCGGCTCGGCTTTCGGCAGTCAAGACCGGAGACATCTGAGCACTCTTTAATCCACAGTGACTCTTAGCCATGAACTCACTGCTTCCAAAATAGTACAAAACCACTGTATTAGGCAGGGTTCTCTAGAGGAACAGAACTGATAGAGTGAATGTGTGTGTGTGTGTGTGTGTGTGTGTGTGTGTGTGTGTGTGTGATTTATTAAAGCAGTTTACATACAGCTGGTCCAAAAATGCCTGTTTCCCAAAGAAAAGTCCATGGATCCAGTGGTTGTTTGGGACACAGGCTGGATGTCTTAGCTGGTCTTCAGTACATAATGAAATCCCAAAGAAGTAGGCGCAAGAGCAAGCGCAAGCAGCAAAGCTCATCTTTCTTCCTTGTCCTTTCTATAAGCTGCCTCAAGAAAGTGTGGCCCAGATTCAGGGTAGGTCTTCCCACTTCAAATGATATGGATTTAAGGTAGGGCATCTTGTCTCAAATAATCCAGTTAACTAAAAATCTTTCATAGCTGTGCCCAACAACGTGGGTTTTTAGTTAATTCCAGAAATGCTGAAGTTGACGACCAAGACTAGCCGTCACACCCACCATGAAGGCTTGAGGCTTAGGCTGCCGTCTCAGCCTTCTGGGAACGTTCCCAGCATATTGCTACTTATTGTCCTCTGCAGTGGCTTTCAACCTATCTTGCTTTCCTAGCCTGGAAAAACAATGTGACCCATCCCTAAAAAGAACAGAATCTTGTCATGAGTGGTTTTCCACCAAGGGAGGTGGGAGGGTATACTTTAGAAACGCATCAAGGGACTGGAGAAATGGCTCAGCAACTCAGAATACTGGCTGCTCTGTGGTCAAATGAAGCTATTTCAGGGTGCCATAAGATGGACTGAAGCAACTCAGAGAGCACAGGAGATTCCGCCATCCCTTCTGAACACAGCTTTGCACACTCATCTTCACTCTCTAGCCACAGCTTCCAGTGCTGCCACTCTTCCTTGCCCACTCTCTCCCTAGCCAGCTCTGACTGACCCATTCTGATACAGCCTCTTCTCTGGCAGAATTACAAAAATCTCACCCAACCCAATCATGTTTGTCTATCTTAGAATTGCCTCGATTTGTAAAATGAGATCTGTCTCTAGATGGCTGACATAAATGCAAAATATCACAACAGGAAGAGAAGCTACCTGGTCCAAAGGCCTCACTTTCCAGAAAAGGCAAGTGAGCACAGAGCCACAGCAGCTGAGCAGATCACATGTCGGTAATTATTATTCAAATGTAACTACTTTTTTATTTGACCATAGGAATGGGAACAACAGGTAGGAGCAGTAGAGACAGGCTCTGTGTGGACAAAAGCTCACTAATGCAAGGGTCCAGACCTAGCATGGCATACTTGCTGTGTGTTCTAATCACTGTCTCCCAGGATCAGAAGGAAGAAGCCACCACAGCTCCCTACATCCGCCCCATCTTTCCTGCAGATGGAAGGCTACTAGGCAATAAGGAACGTCCTCAGCAGGACCTTCACTCTCATGCTTACCTCAGTTCCATTAAGACAAATTTGCCACCGCTGATCTTCTCCCTAAGAAATAAGCTTCCTCGTTTGCTGTTCTTTTGTCTCATTAATTCATTTTAGGTGTTTTTTAATTAATTTGTTTTAATGTCTTTGAGAATTTTATTCAGTCTATTTTGATCATCTTTCCCCCCGCAGAAGTCCTCCCAGATCCTCCAAAACCTGCCAACTCACCAAACAAACAAACAAACAAACAAACCACAGAGTTTAATTTGTGTGGCTGTAGGGTTTTCCCTGGAGTATGGTTGATAGAGCCAGTGTTGATAGTGCTGAAGAAAACTGGTTTGGCCTGCTCCAGCACCTATTAGTTTTAAGTAACCTCTTGGCCAAGGGTGGAATTTTGTGGCCACTTCTCTTTCCACACTGGGGTTTTGTCAGCCTTGAGCTTGCACAGGTCTTGTGCATGCTGTCGGTCTCTGAGAATTCATATGCCTGGAAGATGCTGTTTCTGTGAAGCTGTCCACCTCCTCTGGTGCCTACAGTTTTTCTGCTCTGTAACCCCCAGATCCCTGAGACTTGAGAAGATGAGTGTGATACAGACATCCCATTTATGGCTGAGCACCCCAAACTCTTTCTTTGTTTTTCTGATCCAAGCCTACTGCTCCCCTATTTCTCCTCTCTAACTGTTTGGTTTTTGTTTTTGTTAAAGAAAGAAAAAGCATATAAGTCACTCTGTTTTTCACAGGACTGTTATTGTTCACAAAGACACTTCAGCAAACTGCTTGCTCTGAAATGACCTCTTCCTGTCCCTGCGTGTCCACACACACTGTCAGAGTGCGGTGCGGCTCTGTCTCGATGATTCTTCAGTCCTTTATTAATGCCTACTTCTGCCTGGCTTCTGTTTGAAGCTCATCCTTCCTGTCTCTTCAGAAACTGCTTCCTTGCTTTGACTTGCATTTCCACCACCATTCCAGGGCAGGAATGACCCAGTGGTCAACTTCAAACAGGGACGATATAATGTTATATATATTATATACATATAATATTTACATGTATTTAACATGTTAGGGCACTGAAGTTTTCATGTTCTATACATGGATACATTTGTTGTGTGTCCACCTTGTCCAGCATACCTAATCTTGGCACGTACCAGAAAAAATACACAGAGCACTGACTTAGTATTTAAAACCCATCAGTTTCTTCTCTTCTGCAGAACCAGTAATATATTTACTGAGCATTTACAAACAGCAACCTCATTACTGGTTCCTGGATCCTCCATAGACTGCATGGTATTGTCCTGATCAAACTCGGTCATTGAGAGAGGACATGACTCAGATGACCATGCAAAGAACCATGGGCTACAGACGTGAATGGTGCTATGAAGACAGCATGTAGGGCCTTTGGAGCAGAAGGCTTGAAGAAGATCAGGGTACTGCTTAGTTTTTTTGGTTTGGTTTGGTTTGGGGTTTGTTGGGTTTTCTTTTTGGTTTTTGTTTGCTTGTTTGGTTAGTTGGTTGCTTTTGTTTTGGGTCATCTGGGAAGGGGGAACTGGCGGTAGGCAAGTCTGCAAGAAATTTTCTTGATTAATAACTGATGTGGAAGGGCTCAGACCATTGTGAGCAGTCCCACCACTGGGCTGATCAAGGAGACCCTGTTAATTTCAGAGAGAGTTGGGGGTTAGGGTTGGGAGAGGGAAGAGAATTCAGGAGCTATGTAATTATATTTTAATCAATTAAAAAATAACAACAAAGAAAAAGGAAAATAGTCTGAGAACGCCACAGTGAGCAAAGAAGTAAGCAGCATTCCTCCATGGTCTCCTGCTCAGCCCCCAACTCCTCCTTCCTGCCTCGAGTTCCTTCCCTGACTGCCTCAGCAATGAAGTGTGACATGGGAGATGTAAAGTGAAGTAAAGGCTTCCTCCCCAAGATGCTTTGGTCATGGTGTTTATCACAGAATTAAAAAAAAGAAAAAAGAAAAAAAAAAAAAAAAAAAAAAAAAAGGACAGTCAGAAAGGCCAAGATGGCTTTCAGAGCGTAGCGCCCAGTGTAACTGAACGATGCCTTAAGTGGTAACATGCGATAAAATTCACACCTCAGAAAAGGCTACCCTTACTTCAGCTACCATGCTTTCCTTTATTTTTTTCTCTAGCATTTGTCACTTTTCAAGTCATATAATCATATCTTCACATTTTTTCTATCATCTCCTAGAATCTAAACCCCAGAAAGGCTAGATTTTGCTTGCATGGTCAACAATATCTCCTCAACCATACACATGATGTTTTTCTTTTTTAAAATTTATGTATTTTTTTATTAATTACAGATTATTCACTTTGTATCCCAGCTGTAGCACCCTCCCTTGTCCCCTCCCAATCCTACCCTCCCTCCTTCATCTCCTCACAAGCCCCTCCCCAAGTCCACTGATAAGGGAGAACCTCCTCCCCTTCCATCTGAACCTAGCCTATCAGGTCTCATCAGAACTGGCTGCATTGTCTTCCTCTGTGACCTGCTAAGGCTGCTCCACCCTCAGGGAGAGGTGATCAAAGAGCCAGCCACTGAGCTCATGTCAGAGACAGTCCCTGTTCCCCTTACTAGGACCATTTGGAGACTGAGCTGCCACTGATCTGCCATCTGCTACAACTGTGCAGAGGTTCAAGGTTGTCTCCATGCATGGTCTTTTGTTGGATTCTCAGTCTCAGAAAAGAACACTGGGCCCAGATATTTTGATTCTGTTGCTCTCCTTGTGGAGCTCCTGTCCCCTCCAAGTCTCTCATTCCCCCCCCTTCTTTAATAAGATTCCCTGCACTCTGCCCAAAGTTTGGCTATGAGTCTCAGCAACTGCTATGATACCCTGCTGGGTAGAGTCTTTCAGAGGCCCTCTGTGGTAAGCTTCTGTCCTGTTTCCTGTCTTCTCCATCTTCCGATGTCTATCCTGTTTGCCTTTCTGAATGAGGATTGAGCATCTTACCCAGGGTGCTACTTCTTGCTTAGCTTCTTTAGGTGTACAGATTTTAGTATGTCTATCCTACATTATATGTCTAATATAAGTCTTTCTGCTTCTGGGATACCTCACTCAAGATGATCTTTTCTAGTTCCCACCATTTGCCTGCAAATTTCATGATTTCCTTGTTTTTAATAGCAGAGTAGTATTCCATTGTGTAAATGTACCACAATTTCTGTATCCATTCCACAGTGGAGGGACATCTAGGTTTTTTTCCAGATTCTGGCTATTATGAATAAAGCTGCTACAAACATGGTTGAACAAATATGCTTGTTGTATACTTGAGAATATTTTGGATATATGCCTAGGAGTGGTATAGCTGGAGCTTGAGGTAGCACTATTTCTAATTGTTTGAGAAAGTGCCAGATTGTTTTCCAAAGTGGCTGTAAAAGTTTACATTCTCACCAGCAAAGGAGGAGGGTTCCCCTTTCTCCACATCCTCTCCAGCATGTGTTGTCACTTGAGTTCTTGATCTTACTTAGCCTTTTTGATGGGTGTAAGGTGAAATCTCGGGTCATTTTGAGTTTCATTTCCTAGAAGGCTAAGAACATTGAACATTTCTTTAAGTGTTTCTCTGCCATTTGATATTCCTCTATTAAGAGTTCTCTGTTTAGCTCTGTATCCCATTTTTTTAATTGGATAATTTGATTTGTTGTTTTTTAACTTCTTGAGTTCTTTATATATTCTGGATATTAACCCTCTGTCAGATATAGGGTTGGTGAAGACCTTTTCCTAGTCTGCAGACTGTCATTTTGTTCCAATTACAATGTCCTTTGCTTTACAGAAGCTTTTCATTTTCATGAAGTCCCATTTATTGATTGTTGATCCGAGAGCCTGTGCTGTTGGTGTTCTGTTCAGGAAATTGTCCTCTGTGCCACTGAATTCAAGGCTCTTCCCCACTTTTTCTTCTAATAGGTTTAGTGTGTCTGGTTTTATGTTGAGGCCTTTGTTCCACTTGGACTTTACTTCTGTGCAGGGTGGTTAACATGGATCTATTTGCATTTTTTCTGCAGGTAGACATCCAGTCAGACCAGCACCATTTGTTGAAGATGCTACCTTTTTTCTATTGTATTCTTTTGGTTTCTTTGTCAAAAAACAAGTATCTGTAGGTTGTGGGCTTATTTGTGGATCTTCTATTTGATTCTATTGATCTACCATTCTGTTTTTATGCCAGTACCATGAAGATTTTTATTGCTATTGTTCTGTAATACAGATTGAGATCAGGGATGGAGATACCTCCAGAAGATTTGTTGTTGTACAGGATTGTTTTCACAATTATGGGGTGTTTTTTTTTTCTTTTTCCATATGAAATTGAGAATTGTTCTTTCAAATTCTGTAAAGAATTATGTTGGTATTTTGATGGGAATTGCATTGAATCTGCAGATTACTTTTGGCAGGATGGACATTTTTACTATGTTAAGCCTACCAATCCATGAGCACGAGAGGTCTTTCCATCATCTGATATCTTCTTCAATTTCTTTCCTCAGAGATTGGAGTTTTTTCAAACAGGTCTTTCACTTGCTTGGTTAGAGTCACACCAAGGTACTTTATGATATTAGTGGCTATTGTGAAGGGTGTTGTTTCCCTAATTTCTGTCTTTTGTATACAGGAGGGCTACTGAATTTTTTTTTGAGTTAATTTTGTATCTAGCCAATTTGCTGAGGGTGTTTATCAGCTGAAAGTGTTCTCTGGTTGAATTTTTGGGGTCACTCATGTATACTATCATATTATCTGCAAATAGTGATACTTTGACTTCTTCCTTTCCAAATTGTATCCCCTTGATCTCCTTTAGTTGTCTTATTGCTCTCTCTAGAACTTCAAGTACCATGTTGAAGAGATACGAAGAGAGTGGGCAGCCTTACATTGTCCCTAATTTCAGTGGAATTGATTTAAGTTTCTCTCCATTGAGTTTGATGTTGGCCGTAGGCTTGCTGTATATTGTCTTTACTACGTGTACGTATGTGCCTTGTATCCCTGATCTCTCCAAGACATTAAACATAAACAGGTGTTGGATTTTGTCCATTGCTTTTTTGGCATCTAAGGAGATGATCATGTTTTTCTCCTTCAGTTTGTTTATATGGTGGATTACATTGATGGATTTCCATATATTGAACCACCCCTGCATGCCTAGAATGAAGCCTACTTGATCATGGTGGATGATATCATTTATATGTTCTTGGATTCAGTTTGCAAGTATTCTATTGAGTGTTTTTGCATCAATGTTCATAAGAGCAATAGGTCTGAAGTTCTCTTTTTTTGCTGGGTCTTTGTGTGGTTTAGGTATCAAGGTGACTGTGGCTTCACAGAATGAGTTTGGTAATGTTCCTTTTATTTCTATTTTGTGAAATAGTTTGAAGAGAATTGGAATTAGCTCTCCTTTGAAGGTCTGGTAGAATTCTGCCCTGAAACAATCTGGCCCTGGGCATTTTTTGGAAGGGAGACTTTTGATGACTGCTTCTATTTCCTTGGGAGATATAGGACTATTTAATCTATTTACCTGATCTTGATTTAATTTTAGAAAATTGAATCAAGAAAATTGTCCATTTCTTTTAGATTTTCAAATTTTGTGGCAAATAGGCTTTTGTAGTAAGACATAATGATTGTTTGGATTTCCTCAGTGTCTGTGCTTATGTGCCCCTTTTTGTTTCTGATTTTGCTGATTTGGACAGTTTCTCTCTGCCTTTTAGTTAGTTTGGCTAAGGGTTTGTTTATCTTGTTAATTTTCTCAAAGAATCAGTACTTGGTCGCATTGATTCTTTGAATTATTTTCTTTGTTTCTAAGTCATTGATTTCAGCCCTGAGTTTGATTATTTCCAATCCTCTACTCCTCTTGGATGTGTCTGCTTCTTTTATTCTAGGGCTTTTAAGTGTGCAGTTAAGTTGCTTGTATAGAATATCTCAAACTTCTTTCTGGAGGCACTTAGTGCTATGAACTTTCCTCTTAGCACTGTTTTCACTGTGTCCCATAACTTTGGGTAAGTTGTGTCTCCATTTTCATTGAATTTTAGGAAGTCTCTAATTTCTTTTCTTATTCCTTATCTGACCCAGCTTTCATTGAGTAGAGAGTTGTTTAGTTTCCATGTCTATGTAGGCTTTTTGTTATTTCTGTTGTTGTTGAGGTCTCGTTTTAGGCCATGGTGGTCTGATAAGATACAGGGATTATTTCTTTTTTTTTTAATTTTTTTAATATATAATTTCTATTTTTTTAATATTAGTTACAGTTTGTTAACTTTATGTCCCTGCTGTATCCCGCTCCCTCTCTCCCTCCCAATATCACCCTCCCACCCTCATCTCCTCCCTGCCCTTTTCCAAGTCCACAGATAGGGGAGAACCTCCTCCCCTTCCATCTGATACTGGTTTATCAGGTGTCTTCAGGACTGGCTGCAAAGTCCTCCTCTGTGGCCTAGCAGGGCTGCTCCTCCCTGAGAGGGGGTCAAAGAGCCAGCCATTGAGTTCATGTCAGAGACAATCCCTGTTCCCCTTATTAGGGTACCCACTTGGATACTGAGCTACCATGGGCTACATCTGAGCAGAGGCTCTAGCAGGGATTATTTCTATCTTCTTGTATCTGTTGAGGCTTGCTTTGTGCCTGGCTATATGGTCAATTTTTGAGAAGGTTTTGTAAGGTGATGAAAAGAAGGTCAACTCTTTTGAGTTTAGTGAAAAATTCTATAGACATCTATTAGGTCCATTTGATTAAGGACCTCTGTAAGTGCCATTATTTCCCTATTTAAGTTCTGTCTAGATTATCTGTCCCTTGGTAAGAGTGGAGTATTGAAGTCTCCCTCTATTAAGGTATTGGGATTGATGTGTTTCATTTACAAATGCAGGTTCTAGTATATGTTACTTGGCCTTTTTCCCTTGCTGCTTTTAATATTTTTTTCTTTGTTCTGTAGATTTAGTGTTTTTACTATTATGTGATGTGAGGAGTTTCTTTTCTGGTCTAGTCTATTTGATGTTCTGTAGGCCTCTTGTGTGGTAATGGACACCTCTTTCTTTAAGTTGGGAAAATTTTCTTCTATGATTTTCTTGAAAATATTTTCTTGACCTTGGAGCCTGGAATCTTCTTTTTTGTCTATTTCTATTATTCTTAGATTTTGTCTTTTCATGGAGTCCTTGATTTCATAGATGTTTTGTGTTTGCAACTTTTCTGATTTTACTTTTTCTTTGAGAGATGTATCAATTTCTGCAATTGTATCTTCAGCACCTGAGATTCTCTCTTCCATATCTTGTATTCTATTGGTGATGCTTACCTTTGTGGTTCCTTCTCTTTTCTCTAAGTTCTCCAGCTCCAGGGTTTTCTCAATTTGTGTTTTCTTTATTGATTCTAGTTCTGTTTTCATGTCTTGCACCATTTACTTCATTTGTTTGAATATGGATTCCTGTGTTTCTATGATGATCTCTATTTTTTTTTATTCATTTCCTCTTTATGTGCCTCTATTTGTGTGGCTATATTTGCCCATATTTCTTTGAGAGCTTTGTTCGTTTTCTCTTTATTTGCCTCTATTTGTGTGGCTATTTCTTTGAGAGTTTTGTTTGTTTGTTTGTTTGTTCTTTATGTGTCTATAATAACGCGATAAGCATAGCTTTAAAATCATTTTCCTTGTTTCTGACAAATTAAAATATCCATTGAATTTGGGGGTTGCTGGTGAAGCCATGATGTCTTGATTTTTTTTGGATGTGTTCTTATGCCAACCTCTAGCCATCTGCTTATCCACAACCATTGCTGTTTGTTTCTGGAGTTTGTTCTTCAGACTGAGTCCGACTGTCTCTGGTGTCTGGAGTATTCTTCAGGAAGATGAGAGCGGATGACCAGTTCAAGAGTGGATGTTGGTGTTTCGGCTGTAGCTAGGGGAGGAAGGTGGCAGGCGCATGTGTGCAAACGCGGGTGTGTGTGTGGAACTGTGCCTTGAGGGACAAGGTTCTAGAGCGTGGAGATGCCTAGAAGGTTAGAGCTTAAGTGCAGGCACTGTTCTCAGGTACAATGCACATGCGCTGTTTCTCTGAATACCTCAGTGACCTACAGTCCCGTGGTACTGTCCTCCTGGTATTCAGATCTGTCTGGGCTCCAGGAATTGTTTGCCTGGACTCCACTGGGAGACCCACAGAACAGGGCCTTCAATGTTGAGAACACTGTCCCAAGGATCCCTATGTTGCCCACAGTGAGAGTGTGGGTGGGAAGGATCCGATGCGTGGCTGTTAGCATAGAAGGACCCTGAGGTTCTGCATGCACTCACTTGAAGACACCCTCACTCGCTCACAGGCCTAATTGGAAAGCACAGGGGATCCTTCTGTCCTCTACTCTCAGATTTGGGCCCGCAGGGGCAAATGAGAGTGTAGAACATGTCAGTTTAGTGGTGTCCGCTGTTTGCTCGCCAGGCAGGGAGGCCCACACTTGGGGCAGCCTCCTCTGCATTCTCAGTCACTGGGCTCAGAGGCTCCTGCTTTGGCCAGCCACAGCCGCCTACCTCAGGAGCCCATACAACCACCTGCTGCAGCCACCGCCTGGGAAGCCCATATTGCCTCTGCAGTCTCAGTCACTGAGCATGGGGCTTGTGCTTGGGTAACCACTGCCACCTCTGCTAAGCAGGGAGGCCCATTCTTGGGGCAAAGGGAAGTGCAGGGGGTTGAAGATTCTCCATTCTCAGTCCCCAGAGACAGCCACAAATGACCTGGATCCAAATTGTCCCAGCTCACAGGTTGTCCCCTCTCACCCAGGAAGCCTCAATGTTGATGTTCTGACTTCAGCTGCCTCTCCATTCATCAATTTCGAAGTTTCGGATCCTGTGCCCCTCAGATACACTGGTGAGCATTGTTCACCACCATTTTGGACTCCCACATCATTATTTCTTAGTGGATATTAGACATATACTCTAGGATACTCATGCTAAAATCTGTCCACCTGAGGAAGGACGACCCTAGATAAGATGCTCAATCCTCACTCAGAAAGACAAAACAGGATGGACATCGGAAGAGGGAGAAAACAGGACAGGAGCCTACCACTTAGGGCCTCTGAAAGACCCTACCCAGCCGTGTATCAAAGCAGATGCTGAGACTCTTAACCAAACTTTGGACAGAGTGCAAGGAATCTTATGAAAGAAGGGGGAGATAGAAAGACCTGGAGAGGACAGGAGCTCTACAAGGAGACCAACAAAACCACAAAAATCTGGACACAAGGGTCTTTTTCTGAGATTAATACTCCAAACAAGGACCATGCATGGAGATAGTCTAGAACCCCTGCACAGATGTAGCCCATGGCAGCTCAGTGTCCAAGAGAGTTCCCCGGTAGTAGGAACAGGGACTGTCTCTGATATGAACTCATGGGCTGCCTCTTTGATCACCTCCACCTGAGGGGGAAGCAGCCTTACCAGTCCACAGAGGAAGACAATGAAGCCAGTCCTGATGAGACCTGATAAGCTAGGGTCAGATGGAAGGGGAGAAGGGCCTCCTCTATCATTGGGCTGGGGGAGGGGCATAGGAGAAGAGGGAGGGAGAGTGAGATTGGAAGGAGATGGGGGAGAGAGCTACAGCTGAGATACAAAGTGAATAGACTGTAATTAATAAAAATAAAATAAAAATTTAAAAATAAATAAATATTTATTTATTATTTTCAAACATTTAACAATATCCCTTTGTAAATAAAGTTGTTATGCTGAGAATGAGAAAGCATACTTATCCACAAACATTTGGGAGCTTCAGTGCATTATAAAGAAAATCTTTTTACATAAATACTGACTTTCTATCACTGTTATTTCCTTAGACAGCCTGACCTGAAACTAGAGTTGAGCAGAAGTATATTTCTCTAAACAGTATCTAGATCCTGGCTGCTTTTATGTCAACTTGGCACTAGCAAAAGTCATTTAGAAAGAGAAAACCTTAATTGAAAAATATTTGCATGCAGGCAAGCCTGTGGTGCTTTTTTTTTTTTTTTTTTTTGATTGATGAATGCTGTGAGAAGGTCTAGTTTACTTTTGGGGCAGTGGCATCCTTGGGCCGGTGGTCCTGTGTACTTTAGGAAGGCAGATTGAGCAAGCCATGGGGAGCAAGCACATCCCCAAAGCCTCTGCATTAGCTCCTGCCTCCAAGTTCCTGCCCTGACTTCCTCAGATGATGGAAGTAGAAGTGATATGGAAGTAGAAGTGAAATAAACCCATTCTCTCCAAGTTGCTTTGGTTGTGGTGTTCTATCACAGCAATAGAAACCCTTATTAAGACAATCTCTCAAACTGAAGGGCTTCTCAGTTTTCTTACTGCTATGAGGTTGTCAGAACCGAGTTAGGGCACAGCAGTAAAGCTGCCCACAGATTCCACATCACATAGGCTGGATCACCACATACAAACTGGCCTGGAGATCCTGCCATGCATACACACACACAGCCTTCACTCCAGACAAACATGGCTCCCCTCTGCTTGTCTTCTAGCCAGGCACTATCCCTTAAGAAAAAGGGTCTCTGAGGCCCAGCATATACACGTCTCTCTACTTCCCAACTCTGCTTGGAACACTCTGGGGATGTAGGCGTCTGGAGCTCCCGGGCAGCCTGAGGCTTGCCTTACTACCTGCCTCGCTTCTTCCCAGGGCAGATGGAAGCGGCCCACTAGGTGGCCCTTCAAATATCATTGTTTAATAAGTGCCTGGGAAAGTAGTAAGTTGGGTAGATCCACACATGCTTCTTACAAGAGTACAGCTTCAGGTGGAAGGGAAACAAACCAGGCTCCTCTCTGTGCCCTCAAGCACCCACTGCATAGAGCCTGTGTCCTCGTCTCTGGTGTAGTCCTCAAATTGTCACTCCTGGTTCAGAAACTCTCTTCCTGTCTGATGGCACATATGACTCTAGTCTTGAGATTCATTTCAACTATTGCTGTACTTCCAAATCCAGGACCTCTTCTATAGCTCCACTTGGCCATGCTATCTCTTGTCTCTAGTTTACTTCTAAATGTCTCTGCACTACTTTCCGCATCACTGCAAACTCTCCATCTTCATTGGCTGTTGTAAGAGATTGTGCACATTTCTTTTAAAGTCTTTGGAGGGTCTTTAGCACTTTCAGACTTACTTCCAACTCCCTCCTGTGGACATGAAGGTCTGCAGCCCACTGTTGCAATGGCAGCTTGTCAAGCATTTCGGAGAGGCACGCCTTTCACACCTCTGCCACCTTGCACAGGCACTCTGCTGTTCTGCCGCATCGCTCCCTGATACTTGACTTTCCCTTATTCTCCCTCAACTACCTCAAAATCACCACTCTGGAAAGTCCTTCTGACTGCAACCCCCTGTGACTAGGCATCCTGTGTGTCCCAGGAGCACCCCCCCAAAGTGCTCACATTAATCTAAAACATAAAATTGCTTTAAGTAAAGGACAAACTCTACCTTGTATTGCCAGAACTTAGCACAGTTAGTAATTTAAAATTATGAAGTAAGTATACATACTGATATCTAAGGCACTCGGAGCTTAGGAATCATCTGCAACCATTTTGAAAGCAGAAAATCACTTTCTACTTCTAGTTTGTTAGACCTGTTTTTACTGTTTTTAGCATAATATAAAATAAAGGCCCTGAAGGTTAAAAAAAAATATACAATTTACATAAAATACCAGCAGTAAACAATCACTGTGAAAAATATTCATTCATGCTGATAATCAAGAAATGCAAATTGGGCGATCCAGAAAATCAATGTTGGAAAATATAATGCACATTAGCCTAGGCAAAATATTTAGTGATCAAAACTAAGGCTGATTAGAGTAAAGCTGCAATTGTCTTTAACTATTTCTGTCATGAAAATTGGAACAGGATGCCTAGGCAACAATTCAGCAATGTTATTTAAACTCCACGAAGTTATTCATACCTTCTGGTCAGATAATTGGACTCTTGACATTTATCTTATTCAATACAAGTATTTTTTTTCCAACACTACAAAATTATCAGTGGGATAACACAGTATCACAACTCTGAAAACAGCCTAATTGCTAAAGAATGTCTTCTTATAAAATATATATGAGAAAAGATATTTGCAAACCACATTGTAATCAATAAGAAATTCACAGTTTATAAAGAATTCCTACAAGTTAATACCAAAATGGCAATCTGAACAAAAATGTGAAAACTCTTATGAAACTTTTTAAATTTCAAATATAAAATAAATGCTGCTGTCTAGCTCAGTAGTAGAACACTTGCCTGGCATGTAGAAAGCCCTCAGCTCTATTTCCACTGCTAAAAATAAAATCCTTCAATGATTAAAACAATGTGAAATAATATACATTTCCAAAAGATAATAATAGTAGCTCAGTTTCCTTAGTTTTCAGTGAAATACAGACCAAACCCAAATGAAACTACCACTTCTATTCATCAGCTGACAGAAATTAAAATAAACAACAACCAAGCTTGATTGTCTATAACTTATGACTCAACAATCTCTTCTTTAGAATATGTTCAACCAAGAGAACTTGGAATCACGTTAGGAATATGATACCCTATAAATAAATGAAAAATGAAAGAATTGATTTTTTATAACAACACAGAGAATCTAGACTTAAATGTTGAGCGAATATGCCATGTCATAAGAAAGCATATAAAATATTATTCCATTTATAACTTTTTCGAAAGAATGCAACACACTAAGTTTATTAGATAATCACTGACCAAGCTATTGGTTAGGACTGTAGTTTTCTTGTGAAAAACTACAGTTAAAAACAAGAAAAATAAATGCCAGAGTCAGAAGAAGTCACTCTTTGGAGTGTGAGGAAATTGGTTGAAACAGTTGAAAGGGCTCTGAGGGTTAGAGGTGGCCTTGCATCTAAGGCCATCTACTAAAATTGAAATGGCACAGAGATTAGCATAACCTTGTACAAGGATGGCAGATGGCTTCATAAAGCAGCTCATTCAATAAATAAACAATTTAAAAGCACTTACGTGAAAGTTTAGTGTATTATTTTTTAAGTCTCATAATTTTTAATGCCATTACCTATCTATTTAGTATTTAATAAAAATGTATTTTTAAAGAAGCAGATCACAGACTAGCAAAATATTGTACATCATGTCTATACACAAAGTTTGCATGGGACACAGAGTGAACCAACAGAATGTTACCAGTGGCCTGGGAAATGGCCACAGAATGACTAAAAAGACTGATGAGAAAGACTGAGTCTTTAGCATGATTATGTATAATCTATGCATAACAGAAGAGTAAAAATAGGTAGATCCATGGAGTGATATTAAGTGTAAATGGTTTTACTTATAGAGTTTTGACCCTGCATTTTTTCTTGTCCCTTCCGCTGGGTATTCTCATCATTTCACTGTCATTCTGTGCCATAGAGATCATTAATGGAGAGTAGGACACAAAAGGGTGGAGAAAGATAAGAAAACTCTTGGCTTTGAATTTCAAAATTGGCCATTGATGTTCCTAACAGAAGGAAAAGTTTGAATCCACTGAGATTGATTGCCCAGACTGTACATTTTCGAAATCACTGAAGCAAGCTGAGCATCAACTTTATGCAGTTGATAATAGATGCCCATAGGAGATAAAATGTCTGGCTACACTTGAAAGGACCCACATTTCCTGTATCTCCAACAGGAGTACAAAGTAGGGCAGGGGTAGCCTTTCAATTATGAAGAGAAAAACACCATGATCTGTCGTGGGCTCAGGAACTCAGCACATCAGCTGACGTAAGCACAGGCCTACAGTGAGAGACCTTCTTCTACTTAACATAGATCCATTTTAAACATTCCAAAGTGAAATTATTTGAAAATAATATGAGCCTAAGAAAAAACTATGAGAATGTACCTGGGGAAGTGATGGATGGTTTGGGCGATAGGGACTTGTAATCCAGGTTTTTCCTGCAATACACTGTAAGTGCAACAACCACTACTTGATGGGGGCACTCAAAAACCAGTCTGCCCAAAATAGAGATGCTTATTAAAATATTAATCATTTACAACCACGCCAAAGAATGGTGCTTTTTATATAAGTCAAAGCTCTCTTGAGTTGTGAAGGAAGAAATTCTAACTTGTTTTAGGTAGTATTCAAAACAGTGGACTTCGTTATGCCATCGTTAAACATGTATATCATTGTACATTCCCTGAATCCTCCCAACGAACCTCTCTTCCCTGACTCCTGCTGCCCGTCTTCTCTCACCAACTGTTTCCAGTCCTGACTTCACTATATGTATTCATATACAGTGTATAACATATGTATGTATAATAGGTATGTGAGAGATAGATGATAAACAGACAAATGTTCTACAGATCCCAAGTTATTCTTCTGGAACATGTAAAATTTCATTAATAAAATAATTTCAAATTAAAACTAAAATAAAAGATACCTGTCCTCTCAAATGCATGCCCTAGATGCTATTAACGGGGGTCAGACTAGGATTAATTTCTGGCCATCATATTTGGGAAAGAGAAATCAAAAGCAAACATGAAGGGGGCTAGAGAGATGTTTCACCAGTTAAGAGTGCCGGGTTCAGTTCCCAGCACCACATGGCGACTATCAACTGTGTGTAACTCCGGTTCTGGGGGATCTAGCGCCCTCTTCTGGCACCAACAGGCATTGCACGTATGTGATGCACAGACATTTAAGTGGGCAAAATAAATACCCATACACATAAAATAAAATGAATAAAGTGTAAATATTGTATTATAATGTAATGTATGGATTTACTATTTAAAATAATATCAATGGGCAACTTTGAAAAATACAATAGTAAAAAGGACTCAATTAATGGGGTCAAAATAAGATTAGTTACACAGAAGAAAAGTAGAAGACTGGGACAGGTCAGAAGAAATATAAAGATGGTGCAAAGAGAGAATGAAACGATAGAATCTAGAAAAAGAGGAAAACATTATATGTGATATAGAGTGAAATTTTACATAAAGATTAAAAATACAGTCACAGAAAGGGGGAAAGAAGGAACTGAGACAATGTTTAAAGAGATTTTGCTCAAACATTTTCAAAATGAAGATATTAATCATATCTCCAAGATAATCACTCCTCCATATGTCATAACAAAACTCATGAAAACCAAAGATGAATATAAAATGGTTTAATGTTTTTAGAAGATAAAGTTAGCTATCATGAAATTGATGAAGGAAAATAGTCATCATACCAAATTTCTATATTTAAAAATTAGAAAGATCTAAAAAAAAAATAAATTTGGAAAGATCTCAAATTTACAGTCTAATGCGGCACCCAGAGACTTACCACAAGAAGTAATCCCACCCAGGGCTCTTGGGACCCAGCGTCCTGGTGCAGAGTCAGGGCTCCCTAGCTCTTCCCAGCACCCCTCCGGGTCCATCTCCATTCCTTGGAAACTCGCTGCTGACCCAGAGCAGAGCTCTCTATCAGGACTCCACATCTACCACACTTGGCTGAGAATCAGAAGAGCTTTCTTTGTCCTCCTCCTCATCTATCTTAGTGTCTCCAGACCACTTCTAGGTAGGCTGATGCCTGCTCACTTGAGCAAACATGAGCAATCAAGACAATACTCCTCCATAAGCCAGCAACCCTATTGTAAAAGCCCCCAAGGAAAGAAACCACGCTGAAACACAAGAAAAGGACTTCAAAATAGCAATTATGAATATGTCCAAGGACCATCAAGATAATATGAAAAATGAATTATTGAAGATTGTGAATACAGGTAATAGAGTAATGAAAATAATTCAAAATATAAAATTAGAAATTACCAAAGAAGGATCTGCCATCTGAAGTGAGTGTGTGTTCTGTGGCCCAGCTCCGGCTGGTGGTGTTAGGGGTCGCTGTCACCGCTGTTGTCAGGTCTAATGTAGGTGGAGCCTCCGCCAAGATGCAGATTTTTGTGATGACCTTTTCAGGGAAGACCCTCACCCTCGAGGATGAACACCAGACACTAAAGAAATGTAAAAGCCGAGATCCAGAATAAGAAAGGAATTTCTCCTGATCAGCAGAGACTGATCTTTGCTGGTTAGCAGACGGAAGATGGCCATACTCTGTCTGACTACAACATTCAAAAGGAGTCCACCCTTCATCTTGTGTTGAGACTCCGTGATGGTGCTAAGAAAAAGAAGTCTTACACCACTCCCAAGAAGAATAAGCCTAAGAGGAAGAAGGTTAAGTTGGCTTTTCTGGAATACTATAAGGTGGATGAAAATGGAAAAATCAGCCGACTTTGTCAATAGTGTCCTTCTGATGAATGTGGTGCTGGAGTTTTCACAGCTGGCCACTTTGACAGACGTTACTGTGGCAAGTGTTGTCTGACTTACTGCTTCAACAAACCAGAAGACAAGTACTTGTGTATGAGTTAATAAAAAGGAGCTGAAGAAAGAAAGAAAGAAAGAAAGAAAGAAAGAAAGAAAGAAAGAAAGAAAGA
>NW_026585797.1:6140937-6148874 GCF_907164565.1 Psammomys obesus
AGAAAGAAAGAAAGAAAGAAAGAAAGAAAGAAAGAAAGAAAGAAAGAGAATCCCTAAACAACAACAACAGCAACAATAACAACAAAAAAAAACAAATGAAATAAAAACTGGGAATTAAAAACTCAGAAAGTAAAAAAAAAAAAAAAAAAAGCCCAGAGGTAAGCTTCACTAGCAGATTAAAAGACATGGAAAAGAGAATCTCATGTCTTGAAGACAAAGTAAGAAAAACAGATAGCGCAATCAAATAAAAGGTAAAAATATAAAAGAAAAAATTCAGAATTGACTAAATTGTAATAAATGATAATAATTTAAAATTTTTTTAAAGAAAAAATTCAGGTGTCAGATCCTCTCTTCTCCCTCTGTTTTCCCCCCAGATATAATAATACCCACTGTCATGCCAAGCTCTGCATGTGACAGCCTTTCCTCCTCTACCACCTCCAACCCCAGCAGACACCTGCTGCTAACCCAGGGTCACTCCAGGCAGGGCAACAGTGGATCCACACTCTCCTCTTTCTCCCTCAGATTCCACACCCCAGGCTCAGACCCAACTCAGGAATAGAACACCTGCAGCAGCCATCGTGAAGACATGTTAGAAAAAAATGGAAAGTGGCAATCCAAAAAATATCCTGACACAAAATATCCAGGAAATCAGAAAAACTATGAAAGGATTGAACCTAAGAATAATGGGAATAGAAAAGAAGAATCCCAGCTCAAAGGCCCAGAAAATATTTTAACAAAATCATAGAAGAAAATTTTTCTAACCTAAAGAAAAAGATGCCTGTAAAGATACAAGACGCATAGAGAACACCAACTAGATTGGACCAAAAAAGAAAGTACCTTCAGCACACAATAAGCAAAACATTAACATACAAACAAAGAAATAATATTTAAACTTGCAAGGGAAAAGACAAAATAACAAAGGCAGAACTATTAGAATTACACTTGACTTCTCAGTGAAGAGTCTAAAAGTCAAAAGGTCACGGACAGATGTGCTGCACACTCTAAGAGACTACGATGCCAGCCTAGACTAATATACCCAGAAAATTTCAGTTACCAGAGATAGAGAAAATAAGATACTCCATGACAAAGTCGAATTTAAACAATACAAAAAAAAATCAATGGTTCTTTGAGAAAGTCAGCAAGGTAAACAAACTCTAATCCAAATCAGAAATGAAAGGGAGAACATAACAAGAGACACAAAGGAAATCCGGAGAATCATAAGGACATACTTTATAAACCATTATCAAATGAAAAATCTAAAAGAAAAATTTTCTCAATAGTTACTGTTTGCCAAAGGTAAATTAAGGTAAGATAAACAATTTGAATAGAACTATAACTCCTAGAAAAATAAAAAAGCACCCATTAACAGTCTCCCAACCAAAAACAAACAAACAAAAAACAGGGCCAAATGGTTTTAGCACAGAATTCTACCAGACTTTCAAAGAATAGTAAATGCCAATATTTTTAAAATTATTTCACAAAATAGAAACAGAAGATACATTGTCCAATTCAATTTATGAGGCCACAGTTACCCTAATACCCAAATTATATAAAGACATAACAAAGAAAGAAAATTACAAACCAATTTTCTTTGAGTATAGATACAATAAAATAACATATCAAAAAGATCATCATCCAACATGATCAAGTAGGCTTCATCCCAGAGATGCAGGAGTGTTTCAGTCTGCCATTAAAAAAAAAAAAAAGCAATCCACAGTATAAACAAACTGATAAAAGTGCATCATCATCTCATTAGATGCAGAAAATGCCTCTGACAAAGTATAACACTTCTTGATGATAAATGTCCCAGAGAGATTAGAGATGTAAGAAACATACTTAAACATAATAAAGGCAGTTTACAGCAAGCCGATAGCCAACATCAAATAAAATTGAGAGAAACTCAAGGAAAATTCTACTAAAATTAAGAACAAGACAAGGCTGTCCACTCTCTGCATACCTACTTAACACAGTACTTAAAGTCTTTGCTAGGGCAACAGGACAACTAAAGGAGACCAGGACTATATTAACTAGATAGGAAGATGTCAACGCACCTTTCTTTACAGATGATAAGATAGTACACATAAGTGACACCAAAAATTCCACCAGAGAATTCCTGCAGTTATATGTTCAAGAGAAGGAGGAGAAGCCCCTGCCCTGGAAAGTTCAGGGTAGAGGGTTGCCAGTAGAGAGTTGTCAGCCCTGCAAGGAAGAAGGTAGGGACTGAGGAATGCTGGAAGAACCTGGAGCTGCTTGTCCTGGGCCTGAAGCACACCATTCCTTCTCTTGACCATATAATCTGGACATTTTATTGCTATTACTTTTTTTACTCTCTTACCTCCTTGCATGGCAACCAAGAGCTGATTCCAAAGAACCTAAAAAAGTTATAAACTTTAACTTACCTTACATGAGAAGCAGCCCAAGCTCCTCATTTTTTAATTATAGAAAAAGGGAAGAATGTTAGTATTTAGACAGCCTGCTTTTGACTTGCCCAGCAACCTATGATGTCATCATGTGTCCTCCACCAGGTAGTCACACCTGGCAGGTGTGGTTAAGTTGCTCCTTAAAAGGACCAACCCACCACTTTATCGCTCTCTTGCCTCTTGCCTTCTTGCTCTGTTGCTCTCTCCCCTTTCTCTGTCAGGGCACTCCCTCCCTTCCCCCTGTTATGTCTCCCTCTCCTCTCTCTCTCTCTTCATCTCCATCTAATAAGCCTCTTTCATATAAAATCTGTTTCGTGCATCATCATTTCATTGGTCCTAACACACAGGATCCAATCCCTAACCAAGAAGCTGTCTGCAGTTGGTACCGGCAAAAGAAAGTCTGTTTTCTCCAGTGGGAGTCACTGGGTGTATTTACACGCCCCAGGGCAGACCCCATGCCCAGGAGCAGTTAATCAACATGAAACAACTCCATGGTTTTGTTTTCATTTGGCTTTGTCTTGGGGGTGCAAGCGCCTGTGTGAGAGGGTGCGTGTGTTCGTGCATGGTATGATTTGAACTCAGGGTGCAACTCATGGACATGTAAAAATTAAATTAAATTTAAAAAAGAACTGAGGTATAATTTCACCAAAGTTCACTCTGGAGATTCAGTGTCTTATGGTTTTTATTACTGCAATTAAATGCCATGAACAAAGAACAAGTTGGGGGGGAAAGGGATTATTTGTCTTATACTTCTGTATCACTGTTTATCATTGAAGGAAGGAGTCAGGACAAGAACTCAAACAGGGCAAGAACCTGGACACAGAAGCTGATGCAGAGGCCACGGAGAATTGCTGCTTACTGCCTTGCTCCACATGGCCAGCTCAGTCTGCTTTCTTATGGAATCCAGGACCACCAGCTCAGGGGCACCGCCCACCATGGGCTGGGCCCTCCCCCATCAATCACTAATTAAGAAAATGCCCTACAGGCTTGTGTAATGTCTAGTCTTATAGAGAAATTTTCTTAATTGTGATTCCCTCCATTCAGCTGACTTCAGTTTGTGTTTTGTGTCAAGTTGACGTAAAACTCCCTAGCACACCTAGTGAGTTTATTAGCTTATTCACGGAGCAATGGGTGATAAGTGTGAGGTCTTTAAAGCAGCCATACCTGGCATGAATGATGGCTTTACAGAGGGAATCCTCTCCCTGATCCATACGCAATTAGATCAGAATGGCCTATGGCCAGTTGTGGAGCATGGCTAGTGAGGGTGAGGCTTCAGTGAGCCTCCGGGCCCCTCCTTCCAGGAGTGAACAATAGTCGACAGTGTAAGCTGGGACTACCTTTTACAAGACGGCAGAGCTGAATTCATGAAGGTAGCAGCGGTCTGACTTAGAGACTAGTCTTGTATAACACAAGTTTATTTCCAAAAGACAGTGTTTCTCTGTACCATGTTCTAAAGTAACCAACCATAAAATAGAGCAAAATAAATTAGACATCATTGTACTTATTTACTTGTGTTTATTGTGTAAGTCAATGGTCCTCAGCTAGGGATGGTTTTGCTATTCGGGGGACATTTAGCAACATCTGGAGACCTTTCTGATCATCCCAACAAGGGGTTGTGCTGGCATCTAGTGAGAAGCCAGAAATCCTGCTAAGTATTCTGCACTGTCCAGGACGGCCCCTCCACATTGTTGGGTCTAAAATGCCAGCAGTGTGACGAAAATGCTGTAGCTCTCCCACAAAGTAACCCTGTTAGTTGATGTCTTCACATCCAGAACCACCAGAGCTCCTGGCACAGCAGAGGCTTCTGAAAAGGGTTGTTGCAAAGTCAGTGAAACTGCCTCTCAATACACATGAAGACAGAGTCAGACACTCATGGATGCAGACACGACGCTCATGCAGACCCACCTGTGCGGGTAAGCATGCTCTTCTGTTGCCATTCCCCTTAGAGTGTGGTTGCTCATTGTCTTTTGGAGCTAGACATACATACTTTGTGTTTGGGAAGAAATTTCTTTAGGAACACTAACAGATTCCAGAAGGAGCTCAAGAAAAGAAAATATGTATAGTCTAGAATGAAGTAAGATAGAAGACGCAGACTTGGCAGAACATGTACTTCAGAACAGTCCCTATAACAGAAATCAAGTCCGAACTCGATGCTAAGTCTGAAGGGACATTTGGTCATACTATGTAAATATAGAGCACTCTGCTCTTCATATACTACATAGAGCTATAATATATATATATATATATTATATATATATTGTGGATATATATATATATATATATATATATATATATTGTGGATATAGATGGACAGTTTTCTATCCTTCTTATAATAGATTGTGTTCTGCAGGTGCCTATAGCAGTAGCTTACAACTCCAGTAGTTGGTGTTGACTTGAAGGGTTATTGCTGCTTCTCTCTGTCCCTGCCTCATATTTGTAGAAACGCTGCCTTAAAAAGAAATTTTTCTCTTTCTAATAGCTAAACTCTACCTGAGATCTTAATGGCCTCTACAATCTATTTTCTTTTAAATCTAGGCAGAAAGCATTCAGATGACAAGGGCAGTCTGCAAAGATAATTAATAAATGCCCCTCAGATTATTTGTATAATTTGAACCAATTATTTAAGTCTACAGACTTTGGTTCTCTTATCTATAAATTATGTGAATTACTGAATAACTCTGCAGCCCTTTCACCTACAATTTGATGACTAGATGATTGAAAAAGGCAGAAACCGCAAACTCTAATGAGGTGACATTTTGAGCTTTGCCAAATCACGGAGTTTTTCTAGATGGTCTTCTGTTATTACAGTAGAGGCAACAGCCTTGCTTAATACTACCAACAGGTGTGTAATTAAGCCTGATCTTTCTCCAGCATAGTTCATTTTCCACTGATGGGTCTACAATTAAAACAACTCCCTCCCCAGAGAAGGATACATCAGTGTTACACTTTTCATCTTTAATTACACCGGTTGAAGATGAGTAAATGCACCAGAGATCCCAATTGGGAGGGTGTAGATTCATTAGGTGGTTGGGAATATGCCATCCAGTGTGCATTTGAGGTTGCTGTCTCTGCCTGACAACGAAGGTCTTCCACAAACGTCTGCTCAAATATCCTCATGATTAAGTCCATCCTCCACTACCTGTGCATGGGAAATGTAATTGAGGAATATTAAAGATTTGGACCTCTCAGGAAGATAAGTAAAGTGTCAAAGCGAAGGCTAATTTAGCACTTCAGTGCTTTTTAGTAGAGGGGCCAAATGGCCTGCTAATACTTAATAGAAGAAAAAAAGTTACTGAGTTTTCATATTACCACTCCTCCTCAGGAGATCTCTGTTGCAGTTTATTCTCTCTCTTTCTCTCTCTTTCTCTCTCTTTCTCTCACTCTCCTTCCCCTCCCTCCCTTCTTCTCTCCCTCCCTAATACAATCTCGCTCTATGTCTTCATTGGGTTTCTTGCGCATTGGCTGGCTCCCTTTATTGACTTTATTTTCTGTGACCAAATGTAGCACAGGGTCTGGATGGCTTTTAGCACCTACTAGATAAATATTTGATAAGTGAGCAAATTGATACAGGTTCATAATATTTACTTTAAGTATACCTGCTGATGGAGATTTGGGGCTCTAGGGTAACCAGTGTTGAGCTGCTCGTCTAGAATTGGTTTTGCTCTGCCTTAGTTCTCTGGCATGACAACTGTCTCTCTGTAGACTCCCTCTAAGTACACCCTTTTTGGCTTCTGCCTGAGAACATCAGTTAGCCATCACTGGTTGTCCTATGCCCTGAGCCATCTCCCAGCTGTGATAGGGAAATTGGCCTCTTTCCTGGAAGGAAAGCACGACGGAAGTTTGCTGAGAGGACTTAGAAACAGCCTTTCATGTGGGTGAGTCTTAGATTGTGCTGTGCCCCCTCTGCTCTGCCTGCGCAGACCACTTTAACTCTAGGAATTTCCTTAACTTTAGACAGAAAATTGGGCTTATCCAAGTTTGCAAAATCAAACTTAAATTGTCTTGTATTCTGGGTTGTGGTAGTAAAGGTGTCTGAGCAAAGGAGTGTTTTCTTCTACCCAGGCTTGCTCCTTTCTGTAGGACATCTGGAAGTTACGTGTCACCCACTGAATCTAAAAAGCTTCCCACTTTTCTACGTAGTCTCTTTCTACTTTAATGCCCCAGCCTCAGTAAGTACAGAGCCCAAGCATCAGTACTCTAAATATGGCATATTAATTATCTGTTTCACTCCTGTATGATACATCCTTCCATGTACACAGCCTAGGACAATATTTAATTGTTTCTTTAATTGATAAAACAGTTTTTACTGTCCTCCACTTAACTCTAAATCAGCTTCTTGGTTCTATACTTTGGAGACATCCATCTTTAACCCCAAATTCTAGAACTCCTTGAGTATCAGTTGAAAACATTTCTGTTGTGACAAGCAAAGAGCTTTCTTAATGGCTCACATCACTGAAGTGGAAGGACTTGTTACCTTAAAGCCATGGACGCCCTTCGGTGGTGTACCAAAGGGGTACTCAATACAGCCAGGTTTATGTCTTCCAAATTCAAATATAGTCGGAGGAAAAGTCTGATGAGCTTTGTCTAGTCAGGTAAATGGTCAGAATTTAGGGTTAGCTTTCTTGCTCTGACTTGGATCACCTGCCCATCCCTAGATTAAGTCTACAGGCAGGAAAATAACCAGACTCCTTCTGCATCCAGCTGGACTGCTCAGGCCAGGTTAGGGGAGGCAAGTATCTAGAGAAGGAATTGTTTCTGCAAGAAAGAGTGGAGTACCATTACCAGATGACAGTAACAAAATCGTGGAAAACCAAATCTCGGGGACCCTGACCCATAATGCTCGTAAGGAGGATATTTTCCTCCTTGAGAGACACATCCAAAAACACTTGCACCCTGTAATTTCTTGTTGGAGCTGAGGAAGATGTTGCTGGCTTCTAACAACCATTTCTGAACTACACTTGCAAAAAAGGTGACCAAAACACTGCCTTCTTAACCCAAATGAATTACAGTTTTTGTGTATAATTATAAGTCTAAAACAGTTCTTAAATATGATTGCTACCCACCTATTAAATCAAATATCATATTTTGGAATTTTTGTTCCCTTGACTTATCTTCAACCTTTGAAAATTTTGGCCATTTTTATTTTATATCTAGTAATTAGTAGTCTCTCTCTCTCTCTCTCTCTCTCTCTCTCTGTGTGTGTGTGTGTGTGTGTGTGTGTGTGTGTAGGTGAGAGAGAGATAAAAGCTATCAAAATCTATTCATTTAGCAAGGCATATTTGCTAGTTCATGCCTGTAATCCTAGCTTTCAGAAGGTAAAGGAAAGAAGGATGCAAAATTAAGAACAGCCTTGGCTATGAATTATTTCAGGCCTACCTGGAATCTAGACAAAAGGAAAAGGAAAAAGAAAAAGGGAGGAGATGGGAGGAAAGGGAGGAGAAGGGAGGAAAGGGAGGAGAAGGGAGGAAATGGAGGAAAAGGGAGGAAAGGGAGGAGAAGGGGAGGAAAGGGAGGAGA
>NW_026585797.1:6148884-6158826 GCF_907164565.1 Psammomys obesus
GAAGGGGAGGAGAAGGGAGGAAAGGGAGGAAGGGGAGGAAAGGGAGGAAGGGGAGGAAAGGGAGGAAGGGGAGGAGAAGGGAGGAAGGGGAGGAGAAGGGAGGAAGGGGAGGAGAAGGGAGGAAGGGGAGGAGAAGGGAGGAAAGGGAGGAAGGGGAGGAGAGGGGAGGATGCCCAACACAAATTTATTACCTGTAGTTGCCACATTGTTCCTTAGAGCTCTAGCCTTGTTCTTCTAACACATCTGCTACTTTGGGCTTTCTGCCATACACCTCCCAACTTTGTCCCCAGGCTCTGTCCCCTGGTAACCACAGTTCAGTTCTCTGTCTCAGTATATTTTATTTTTATGTAAATTCCACACATATGTGAGAATATTCAGTGCCTATCTGTCTGTATCTGGCTTATTTCACTTAGCATGATATCCTCCAGGCTCATTGTCAATGTGGAAAATAGCAAACTCTCATCCCGTTTTAGAGTTGAGCATTGTGTATTTGCCTAAGTTTATCTGATCATCGGCAAACATTTCAGTTGCTTCTGGGTCTTGATATGACAAATATCACTGCCATGAAGAGGAAAGCATAGATTGGTCAGTTGGTTGGTGCTTTCACATGTGTTGGATACACCCACACAGAGAGGGATCATTGACGACTTTGTTCTCGAATAGTACCATTAGAGCAGAGTCTTGCACACAGCAGCACCAGCATAAGACATGGCTTCCAGTGAACCATCAGCTGTGTCCTTTCTCTTCTTTTCTTCATGTTTCAGATTAAACAGAGATGAAAGCAGATCCCCCATTTACCACGCCCATCTTTTTTTCCCTTATTTCCTTCCTTATGATTTTGAATCGTACAGACATGCTCTAACCATTCCCATCTCCCTCACTTCTGTCACCCACCCCAGCCGTTCCCCAGCTTTGTCTCTGGTTTTTATCATCTCTCTTTCATCCTTACTCTAATTTTCAAGCCCCAGTTGCCACCAACTTGTTTTCAGTCCTTTTTGCTTTACACAAAGCTATTGCAAAACCCTCCTCACTGAGCCCTGCTTTATCCCATGCCAATCTACCCTACAAAGTGCTGCTAAATCAAGAGTCTACAAAATTGCTTTGGTGATATCAACCACTTTGTTTAAAAGTACTCCAAGTCTTTCAGTAGCCAACTAAATCAAAATCACAAAACTTGTGTCGCCTTAAAATCAAGGTTCTTGGTAATATTTCAGTACTGCCTTTCTATCCTCCTCCCTGCTACAAGCCTGTACAGACTCTCACCAGCCATGGTGGTTCCCACCATCCTAGTCACTCTGCTTCCAACCTATAATACTCTCCCTCCTGCCTTCTCTCAAATGCATTCAGTTGCCTTTCTACTAGTTTTTCTACCACTCAGCTGGAACAAATTGACTCCCACCTGCATATGCACACTCCCTTACAGCCAAAGGGGAAAGTACTTTCATCCCATTATCTCTTAGAGGCCACCTTCAAAATGCACTCGCTGATTCTTCAAAGTGAAAAATAAATACCCATTCATGCTTTACTACTTGGACTTCAGCTTTGTTTCTTTTTTCTTTTTCCCCTACCACAGTTTTCCCTCCTTCCACTCCTCCCAGTCTCTCCCCCAATTCCATTCCTCCTTCTTTCTCTTCAAATAAAAGAGCAGGCTTCCAAGGGTTAGCCACTGAAGATGGCCTAACAAGTTATAATAAGACTAGGCACAACCCTCATATCCTCTGTAGGAAGAAAAGAGTTCCAATCACAGGCAAAAGAGAAAGAGATACTCCCTGCTTTTACTGTCAGGAGTCACACAATAACACCAAGCTAAACAACAATGATATATATGCGGAAGACCTGTATGCAGATGCCTACAGGGGCCGTGTTTGTCTCTTCAGTCTCTGTGAGCACTGCTATGTTATTTCTGTCGGCTGAGCTCTCATGGTGTCCTCCACTCCTCCGGTTCCTCCAATCCTTCCTCCCCTTCTCCTGCGGGGTTCTCTCTGCTCCACTTAGTGTTTGGTCATGGGTCTCTGAACCTGCTCCAATCCGTTGCTGGATGATACCTCTCTGATGTCAACTGGCTAAGCACTGATCTTTGAGTATAGCAGAACATCATTAGGAATCACTCATTGGCTTTTTTTTTTTTTTTTTTTTTTTTTTTTTTTTGCCAGTAGTTTGGTTCTATCCTGGGTATCATAGTGTCCAAGTAATGGGGGAATATAGAGCCCAAATGGTCCATCTTCTACAATTAGACAAGACACTAGCAGAGAAACTGAAACATCAACAACCCAGGCACAAAACATTCAACCTACAATCTGTCCTGTTTGCAAGAGGCGCTGGGGTAATGGTGGCAGAGATCTTGTTGGAGTGGCCAACCAATTACTGATCCAACTGGACACCCCTCCATGGAAGGGAGCCCACACCTCAAATAGAAGCAGTCATCTTTGCTTCTTTATACACTGCCCCAAGCTGGGGACCACTTTTTAAGGAATTTTACCGCCTTTGCATCAAGCCTAAACTAAAACCATATTGCTCTTCATTTACTCTCAGAGAATGGCTTTGCTTCTTTATACACTGCCCAAAGCTGGGGACCACTTTTTAAGGAATTTTACCACCTTTGCATCAAGCCTAAACTAAAACCATTTTGCTCTTCGTTTACTCTCAGAGAATGGCTGGCACTGTCTCCCCACCATGCTCTTTTGATGTTGAAACAATTTGTAGGGCTTAGTTCAACATATATGTTAATTGATCATACCCTTCCTCTTGACAGCTCATCTATTATTTTCAATGGTTTTTGAGTCTCGGTTTATTTAGCACTTCACATGTGTTAACTAATTTATCTCAACAATTTGGGAGACACCCCCTACCCTAACTACACTAGGTTAGTATGATTTCAGAAGTCATGGTGTCATAATCAGTAGCATTTCTTTCACTGGCTGTGAAATCTTTGGTTCTAGTTTTCAGATTGAAATGGTCAAAATAGGAATTCTCATCTCGGAGTGAAGATTAACTAGGCATACATTTTGATCACTGCTGTGCACCTAGGGTGTTGACCTCATATTTGCTTTATGGCCAAGAATTGAATCTCGGTTTAAAACATTATGGAAGACAGCTTTACCTTCAAATAGTATATATGGACTGGAGTATCCTAGGACCTACGTCTTAGCTGTGAGGTACCTAAGTCAACACTCTCAATGGAGACAAACACGGAGGCCACACCCTGACTGACCAGTCACAGAAACACCAGCATTGGACCTGAGCCCTGGGCTTAAGTTGTCATTGCTTGCTGCCTGCTTGGCTTGTCATTGTCACCCTGTCATTGATCTAAGATCTAGGCTAAGGACCTCAGAGTCCTTCTACGGGATCACAGATTTTCAAAATCTGACTTCTGTGCATGAAAATTCAAGAATTGCTTTCTGGTGTTTGGGTTTTTAATATCTCTAAGTTCAAAACAATTCACACAGGGAACTGGTAAAATACCAACAGATACAGAGACATCTAGTTTGATATTCTTAGGAAAGTTACTGTATGTTCTTATACTATCTTTCAACATACATATTTGTAGTTGAAAACATAAGGTTATATCAAAAGTGTATACATAGCATATTTAGAATGGTGACAATTGCCACAGAAATGTGCTAACGGTTTTGGTTGGCTGCCACCGTCTCAACAATAGTGATTCATATCTCCCTTCTCTCTCCCCATATTCTGAATGTTGAGGGCTGGCTCGCAGAATAAGCTAAAGATGACAGCGACCTGCATTTTCATTTGAATGCAGTGGATTTTGATATTAAAAGACCCCCTCTGGCCTTGCTGGGTAGTGTCCAGGAGTTCCCAATTAGAATGGCTGTGGAACCCACCCAAACTTTCCATGCACACTTCTTGTCCAAGAGCAGTGTTTTCTGGGGATAACAGTCTAAAATCATAGTCAAAAATTCTTCCCAGGGCTCATCACAGCTCCAACACTTCCCCTGGAAATACTGGCCAGCTTGACGTTAGAACACCAATAATTTGGTCACAAACCCTTACTCTAAATTTTCAAGAAAGGAATATATTGATCTGAAAAACAGTTTAGGTTTTTATTAGGTTGAGGCTCTGAGTGTGTGTGTGTGTGTGTGTGTGTGTGTGTGTGTGTGTGTGTGTTTGCACTAGTATTCTCAGGCAATAAAAATGCATTTCCTTTTTTAATTTGTGTATGTATTTAATCACTTTACAGCTGGATCCCACTGCCCTGCCTCCTCTCCTCCTTGTACCACTCTCGCATGCTCTTCTCCGAATTTCTCCCTCTCCTTCCTCTCAGAGAAGGGGAGGTCCCCAAGTGATACCAACCCACTCTGGCACATCAGGTCATAGCAGGATTAAACATATCCTCGCCTACTGGGAATGACAAGGCACCCCAGTTAGGGGAAAGGGATCCAGAGACAGGCAACAGAGTCAGAGACAGCCCCTACACCCATTGTTTGGGGATCCACATGTTGACCAAGCTCCACACCTGATACATATATGTAGAGGGTCTAGGAGGTCCAGCCCATGCTTGCTCTTGGTTAGTTGTTCAGCCTCTTTGAGCCCCCATGAGTTCAGATGAGTTTACTCTGTAGGTCTTCTTGTGGTATCTTTGACCCCTCCAGCTCCCTCAATCCTTCCTCCCACTCTTACACACACACACACACACACACACAAAATCACACCATGATTACAGATTTTCCAAAATTTTTCATCCTAAGACAAGAAAGAGATTACTGACTGTAGAGTAATTTCTGGAGAATGAAAGAAGTCCATCCTGTAGTCACCTGGTCAGGGCAGGAAACGTCAGGATGGAGGTCTGGGACCAGTTTGAAGAAAGGCTGAGCAGTTCTGCTAACGGCTCTCACAGTGGTGAGAGAGAGAGTGGTGAACAGCAGCCGTCTCACGCTGCTCCAGTTAATAGCCAGTCATCTAATTTCTCCTCTTCAGCAGGTCAATGACTGGATGAATCCCCTTCCCTCAGAAACGGTGTGCACAGGTAAGTTGCTGCAGAATGTGAAGTGTATTTTTCCTGTACTAAATGCATCCGCATTCAAGAGTTTAGAGCCAGTAGACAGTTTTGTTTTTCTTTAATTGCATAGTTGTGATATATAAAACTTGTGATTAGAATTTCAAATGCCTGAAAAAACATAAAATGACTGTTGTGTAAAGACAGCAGCAGAATAACTGCTCGTTTTCTCATGCAGGGTGAGGAGCAATCCATTCAAGGCAGGAAAACTGACTCTGAGTTTATTCATTGTCATCACTAGTGTGGTACACGTGCAAGAGAGGGTCATTTTTAATGAGCTAATAAACTTTTCATAGTTATTTATCAGGTAATTGTAATGCAATCTCTGTTATGTATTTCAAATCCCATACCTTCTTTATTTCTTAATTTCAGAAGGTCAGCAACATAATGGAGCCGAGATATTTTCTCTGCTACCAAATCCCCAGAGTGGAGGCCTTAAAACTAGATCACTTTCTCTTTAACTCACTGCAAAGTACAAATTGCTAATCAACAAAAAAGAAAATCCCAGTTGCATAATTTTTTTACATTAATTTCCCTGGCTGTACCCTGTGTTCAACAGTTTGAATAAAATTTCTCTTAGTGTTACATTTTTCCTAGAAATTTACAGCAGATGTAAGTCCCCAGGCAATATTTAAGATAATAAATGAGAGTGTCAGGGTGAGGGATTACCTAGATCATTCCATGATCCTTCAATCAAAATGCAATTAATACTGAACTCTATGCTTGACAAAATATACACAGTTGTGTCAGCAAATAAACACACAGAGGATAGGAGCCTCTCTTACATGATACATTTTGTATGATAACAATATCCTTTACAGGCAAGAACACAACATGGGGCTTATTCTCTCTAAATTCTTATTTTCCCATACATGTTCATTCAATACTCTAAAACCTCGGGATAACAGTGTGCTGGTTAGTGTTAAGTGGCAACTTGAAGGAGCCTAGGTTGACCTTTTAAGAGAGTCTTAGTGAGGAATTGTCTAGATCAGCGTTACCTGTAGGCATGTTTGCAGGGGACTGTCTTGATTGTTGACTGAGCTGTGGGTTGCAGGTTTCACAGCTGGGGCCTGATCAGCGGAAGAGGAAAGAAAGCACGATGCACAGGCTGACAGCGGCAGCTGGCCTCTTTGGGCTTGGCTGGGGATGTGATGGGCTGTCCCAAGCCCCTCTTTCCGTGGCTTCCCGGCAGTAATGAATTGTAACCTGGAACTGTGAGCCAAATAAACCCTTTCTCTGCTAAGTTCCTTTCGCTCAGGGAGTCTTGTCACATCAATAGAAAAGAAAGTAGGACAAACATATAAGGTAATTGTTTGTTCTACTTTCTCTTTTTAGGAGTAAAAACTTGCTAACTAGCCCATTTCCACAGCTGGTAAACCCGGGAGCCAGTTTGAACTCATTAAACAGTACTAATCCATGGAGCACACATTTGCAACCCTGATTATCTTCAACTTCATTTTAAGAACTGAAGCTTTATTGATTTAAGTGAGAGCTAATGCCTCAGTTGCAAACACACCAATTTACTGAAGGGGTTATGTGTTCTTTTGTCTCCATTTTCCACTTTCAAAAGATTTCTGCTTTGCAATCAGAAGCAACACCAAGGAAGAATTGCTCTGCAGCCCCCTCTGCATAAAGGCACAAACCTTAATTCAATGGAAAATAATAACTTGTCTCAAGAATAACTGTGGACAGTAGAGCAAATTAGCGGAATATGCCTACATTTCTGCTTCAAATGGGCGCCTCTGGGGCTGATTCCACTGCGTTCTATTGATGGTGCAGAGTGCAGAGACTGGCCCTCCCACTTTAGTTTGGAGACTGGCCCTCCCACCGTGTGACATTTTTTTTTATGTTAAATTATAGTAAAAACCGATACTGGTGAGAGAAAAAAAAAAACCTCTTATCATGTGTGTATCAAAGAGATGACTATAAAAGCCAGAAGGCCATGATTAACAGAGTGGCCACTATGGTCAGTGCGTGTGTGCCTGTTAGTGGAGAGCAGTAATAAAGGGAATGCACAAAACAGAAATTCTTCAAACTAGTGTTCAAAATTCATACAACTGTCTCCTTTCCACTTAACTTAGTAAGTCAGGAGAACAGCTCGCAATCTCTGAAAAAGAAACCACTTAACTCATTAGAATTTCTTATTTTATGTAACACTGAAACTTGAAACAGCTTTAAAAGTAATTCCCAGGGCTTACCAGCCCACTGCTTCTTACCACCTCACTCTCTTTCATGGAAGTATATAAATATTAATATAACTTTAACTGTTTACCAGGCAAGGCACAAGCCATCTTTTGTAGGTATCTGTGAGATGAAGAGTATGCAATCTCAGGTAATAACAGCGAAGCGAATGTCTTCTTACAATTTGGCAATCCACCTAAAGCGGCAACCCTCACACTGGCTTATGCAATGGCACGGCGTTGCAAGGGAGTGACAGGTCCAGGATCCAAATCCAATCCTGTCTGATTCTAACTCTCACACTGTACTATCTCCCAAGCAGCATGGTGTCTCAACTGTTTCAAGGAAGGTTTCGTTCTCTGAAATGGACACTGACAAGCAAAACCTTTATGGCAATTTGCCAAGGCGAGACTTGTTGGTAAACTAAGAGGTCGTGGATGGTACATTAGCTGCCCATGACTGCATAACTAAAATGCAGTAATCCCATCCCGAATGTCCTTACTCCCAAGCCAAGGCACATAGTGCCTCTGAATCGTGTCCCTGCATGTCCCCCCCTCTCTCTGGGCACCCAGCACCCAGCCTAACCTACTCTGAAGAGCTGTCCATGGCTACCCACCCAATTTGTGTTCACGTCGCTACCTGTTCTGTGTCTGGGTAACTTAAATGCTGTTTCTGTGCTTTTGCTCTTCTCTCGCCCTCAATACTCTTCCTACCTGGGGTGGTTAGCATCAACAGCCGCCACCTGAGGTCACCAACTGTCTCCCAGATACACTTAGCCATGCACGAGCTCCCTTCCTCCTAGAACCAGAGCCTCAGGCTCTTGTTTGCGAAAGCATCTCGTGGTCTACCTCAGCCTCCTGGGCAACAATTCAGGCAAGCTGGTATATTCTGGAGTAACTGTGAGCCAGTACGAACAGCAGGCAGGAAGGAGGGTAAACACACAATTGCTTGGCAGGATTGTCCCAAGCAAATGGACTTCCCAAGCAAGGCCCTGCTGGTGACCCAGCTCTGACCCAGCTGTCTTCCTGAAGCCTCCTCCCTCGCCTCCTTCCCCTCCCCTTCAACAGCTCTGCACTATTACAGTTTTCCCCCAGAGGCATTAGACTCTCATGCCTTTTCCTCCATAGCAGCGGTGCTCAGCCCTGCAGCCCTTTAACACAGTTCTTCATGTTGTGATGACCCCACCTCTTTGCTACTTCATAACTGGAATTTTGCTACTGTTATGAATCACAGTGTAAATATCTGATATGCAGGGTATCTGATGTGTGACCCCCCAAGGTGTCATGACCCCAGGCGGAGAACCACTGCCTCAGAGATTTGCCTCATCTCTGCTCTCTAGGAATCTCGGGCTAAGGCAGCCACACACACCCCAAAATTTCTCTACAGTCTGTTGTTTCTGAATTATATCTCTTCTAAAAAAAAAAAAAAATGGTTCTCAGAATCTGAGCATATCTGAAGCACTGTTTCCAGCATCCTTCTCTTGGATTATTTTCAGGTACTCCTAACCCAAAGATGAAATTGGGATGGAAATTTGATTCAAGACTAACTTAAACAAGCATTTGTCCTCACCATTACATTTTCAGATTCATTCATATGTACAAGCACTGTTCCCAGCTTTCCCTTAGTTTAAATTTCCCTCATGATATAGAATGTTACATATTCATCACGGTTTCTGGAAGTTAAATTATCTCACTGGTTATAATTGATCTAATCATAATCATAATGCAGCCAGCAGATACCAACGCATATGTCTGGCAACGTTCTCCTGAATCCACCACACGGATTCTGGAAAACTAGGGCAGCGGGACAGAGGGAAAGGAATTAGAAAGAAGGGCTGGGAGAGCAGAGTGTCTACAGCAACCACTTATCAGTTGGCGCTCACAGTCATGAGGCAGTAAGGAGGTTCCGTTTCTTCACTCCTCACAAATGGTGTCTGTTTTTAAAGTTTCCATAGACTATTTTCAAAAGTAAATTCATCACAATTCAATGTGAGATTTCTTGAAATCGGTTGCTCCTGTACATCCCTCCCCTGCCCCCTGCCATTTAGGATTTTCACTGGCCAAGACTTTCTTGGTCTCTAACAGCTGAAGGAAGGGAGAAGTGAGGGCTCTGGACACTGTGGGCCGGCCAGAAGAGCCTCCCTGAGGCACAGCGCTGAGCAGCCACGGACATCTTCTGTTGCTGTGCAGTTGTTAAGTCATCCTGTGAAGGGAACCAAACGTTTACCGCAGGGTAACAACAGAGCTGCGAGCACAGCCATGGTGGAAATCTGAGACTATCTAGACGGTTCTGCTCGCTGTGACTCACAGGGAACCCATCTGGGCAGAACATTTAAGGAGATAAATCAGAAATTGCATCCAATTTGGGTTTTCACAGCCACTCACTGTAAGCCTTTCGTTAATCTTCAGTCATTTATAACTCCTATATTATTTCCAAAAGACTTTCGGTGTCAGTTGTACACACCAAGAGAAAGCCTTAGTTTAACAACTCATTTTTCTAAAGCTTTGAATTTTTTACTGTAAAGCGCTTCCATTGAGACAGAATTCCTGAGTGTTTCCTGTACCCTGTACCACGTTTTTCTCATTCACCTTATTTTGTCCAGTCTCCATTGCTAGCGTTCTCAGTCCGTTCATTTGTCTTGGCAAAAAAAAAAAAAAATATATATATATATATATATATATATATATATATATATATATATATACATACATACACACACACACACACACACACACACACACACACACACA
>NW_026585797.1:6159226-6347428 GCF_907164565.1 Psammomys obesus
ACACACACACACACACACACACACACACACACACACACACACACACAAACATCTTGGTCCTGAAATAGCTGTTGAGTGACAACATATAATACATTCCTCCAAAAATTCCCAGTGAGCCTGAGCCTGGAAGCTGCCCTCCTGGGTTTGAGGTGTACTGACATGCACAGTACAGCCTGACACGTGGGTCGGCTGGCAGCTCGTGTGACTGATTCCTGGCTTTGCTGCCCTTGGGAATTTCCAGAAGGGGTTTTGCTAACGGTCTTGATTGGAAAGAGAGTGGTTTCATCAAGCAGATGTAGGAGACTGCTTCTGAAATAATCATGATATTATATGTCTGATTTGCTTCTAACTTTCCAAAATTCATTTGCATCTAGCTTCACATTTAATATCTAGTTTGATGTGAAAAAAAAAATGAAGGGAGGCCAGAGTATAAGAGAAACATTAGGTCTTCAGGACAGGGGCTAAGCTTGGTAGCATAAGGCAATGGACAATTTCGAGACCACAGGGGAATGTAAGCAGAGCTACAGCATCAAGAAACCTGGGGAACAAGGAAAGACCACTTACCTTGTGGAGAGAGGACCATGGGAAGCAGCTTGGCAGGATGGAATGTGTGCTGAGAACTCAGTGTCTAGTCCAAACTTCCTGGACTAGCCTGGATATTTGAAGTATGGTCTCTGAACCCCAGCAAACCAAGCTCTCGGTTCTGGCTCTGCCACTTATAAGCTGTTTGCTTCAGAAAAGTTACATGTCTCTGAGACTGTTCAGCTCTAAATGGGTATGGCTCTGTAATGAGGCCAATGATGGAAAGTTCTGGTAATAACTGTGCATGCTAAGTGTTCGGCATGGTGCTTAGGGTATCTTCTTTTTTCTACATTCAAATTTATTTCTAGTCTTTTTTTTTAATTTTCTTTTTATTATAATTTATTCACTTTGTATCCCAGCTGTAGTCCCCTCCCTCATCCCCTCTCAATCCCACCCTCCCTCCCTCTTCTCCTCCCATGCTCTTCCCCAAGTCCACTGATAAGGGAAGTCTTCCTCCTCTTCCATCTGACCCTAGCCTATCAGGTCTCATCAGGAATGGCTGCATTGTCTTCCTCTGTGGCCTGGTAAGACTGCACCCCCCTCAGAGGGAGGTGATCAAAGAACCAGCCTCTGAGTTTATGTCAGAGGCTGTCCCTGCTCCCCTTACTAGGGAACCCACTTGGAGACTAAGGAAATCATGAAATTTGCAGGCAAATGGTTGGAACTAGAAAAGATCATCCTGAGTGAGGTATTCCAGAAGCAGAAAGACAGACATAGTATATACTCACTTATAAGTGGATATTAGACATAGGATAATCATACTAAATCTGTACACCTAAAAAAGCTAAGCAAAAAAGCAGACCCTGGATAAGATGCTCAATCCTCACTCAGAAAGGCAAACAGGATAGAGCTCAGAAGATGGAGAAAACAGGAAACAGGACAGGAGCCTAACACATAGGGCCTCTGAAAGACTCTACCCGGCAGGTATTAAAGTTGATGCTGAGACCCATAGCCAAACTTTGGGTAGAGTGCAGGGAATCTTATGAAAGAAGTGAGAGGTAGAAAGACCTAGAGGGGACTGGAGCTCTACAAGAAGAGCAACAGAACCAAGATATCTGGGCCCAGGGGTCTTTTCTGAGACTGATACTCCAACCAAGGACCATGCGTGGAGCTAACCTAGAACCCGGCACAGATGCTTAGGGTATCTTGAGAGGACTGTGTGAATACAAAGTGCTGAACACAGTGCTAGGATGAAGTAATGGCAGCAGCTGAAACATAGCAAATACAATTATTCAGTGTTGTCACTCTTCCTAGAAGACCCAAGGAAAAGAATGATCAAGCTGTAGCCAGAGTCACCAGAAAAAATAAATAAACTCATCATGTGCAATAATTCTCTTGATTAAATTTCATCTCTTTTCCCTACGTTGTCGACCACTGTCCTTCCTCTTCATAGACATTTGAAGAATCTGTCATATGAATTAGGTGACTCCTAAGATATCAGTCTGTGGCCAAGCTTGCATTTGCAGCTCTGCCCCTCACGAAGCTTGTCTTCTTATTCTAGGAAGAATCAGGCACCAACTAGGTCTTCATCCAGTGGGAAACGCATTGTTCCCTCCATACCTTCAACACCCCTGTCACTTCTATTGGAGAAGGTAGCTCCTAACAGAACATAGAGTGGTTTCCATGCCATTCATCACCCGGAGCATCGTTGAACCCTGCCCTTTGCAGGCCTTTGCTGTAATTCCAGTGTTAATCGTAGGCCTGCCTACAAAAACTTGCGAACATCCTCATATAGGAAAGGCTGCTATTCAGAAGGCAGAGAGCACAGACCAGAATGCCATGTCCTGTGCTGGTTAGCTGGAGATACACAGACACGATCACAGCTTTAGTGGGTCCCGAAGCAGCGTGTTTATGAGTAAAAGAAGAAGAAAACACCCTGCGCTTATCTCATTAAAAAGTCCAGACTCTGAAGGAACCTGATGTTTCCTCCTCCAAAGAGAGCTATGTTACCCCAGTCTGTCCAGTTACTGTCATCCACAACCAAACTGCTCTTCATCTGAGACAAAGAAGCTTAGAAAACATTGTACAAAATTAGAGCATACTCAGCACACACTTTTCCCTCCCTGAAATTCAATGCAATTACAAAAAAATGAAGTGCCAGATGTACGGTTAGGATTAAATCTTCCCGTATAATTTAAAATGTGAGTAATTCCATGCTGAGTGGGAGGAGGTGACAATTAAGTATGCCCCAAACCAAAAATGCTAATCGTTCTGAAACAAATCCTCCCTTATAAATTAATATTCATAATTTTAGTGGGCACAGTGTCAGGAGCTAGACTACACTGGGGTCTTATTGCAGTCTTTTATTAAAACATATTTACTCATATATTTCTTAAAGATCATTTAAAACATTTATTGCCCTGAGATGCATCAGCAGCATGGACAAGAAAACTGCTGTTAGCTCCCTGTCTACATTAAATGGAATGGAGACAATGAAAGCAAAAAGATGCATGGCCCGAAAACACCAGGACTGGGCTAAGATGCAGACCTTGCTTCAAATGACGAGTTCTGGGTTCCATCCCCAACACAGGGATGGTTTAAAGACCAAACCAAGTATTTATCTTTTCTTCTTTCTTATTAATTTTTTTACATTAATTACATTTTATTCGCTTTGTATCCCAGCTGTAGTCCCCTCCCTCAATCCCTCCCAATACCACCCTCCCTCCTTCATCTCCTCCCTGCCCCTCCCCTTCCATCTGACCCTAGCTTATCAGGTATCTTCAGGACTGGCTGCAATGTCCTCCTCTGTGGCCTGGCAAGGCCGCTCCTCCTTCGGGGGGGGGGGGAGGGTGTCAAAGAGATAGCCACTGAGTTCATGTCAGAGACAGTCCCTGTTCCCCTTATTAGGGAACACACTTCCATCCTGAGCTGCCATGGGCTACATCTGAGCAGGGGTTCTAGGTTATCTCCATGTATCTCATCATGTGCAATAATTCTCTTGATTAAATTTCATCTCTTTTCCCTACGTTGTCGACCACTGTCCTTCCTCTTCATAGACATTTGAAGAATCTGTCATATGAATTAGGCTGTCTGGTTGGGGAATAAGTCTCAGAAAAGACCCCTGGGCCCAGATATGTTTGTTGTGTTGCTCTCCTTGTGGAGCTCCTGTCCTCTCCAAGTCTTACTATCTTCTCCTTCTTTCATAAGATTCCCTGCACTCTGCCCAAAGTTTGGCTATGAGTCTCAGCCTCTGTTTTGATACCCTGCTGGGGTACAGAGCTAAACAGAGAATTCTCAACAGAGGAATATCGAATGGTTGAGAAACCCTTTAAAAAATGCTCAACACCCTGAGATTTCACCTTACACCCATCAGAATGACCAAGATCAAAAACTCAAGTGACAACACATACTGGGGAGGATATGGAGAAAGGGGAACCCTCCTCCATTGCTGGTGAGAATGTAAACCTGTACAACCACTCTGGAAATCAATCTGGCGCCTTCTCAGACAACTAGGAATAGCACTTCCTCAAGATCCAGCCATACCACTTCTAGGCATATATCCAAAATATGCTCAAGTACACAACAAGGACATTTGTTCATCTTTTCTTTAAAAAAAAAAAAAAAAAAAAAATCTGCTGAATTCAAATTCACCCTAGCAGGACTAACGTGCCTGCTCCATGTGTCTGCCTCCAGGCCACAGCAAACTCTCTTCCTGGGGAGGAATCCTACCCCTGGAACTTCGACCTAGCGCCTCCTTCTCCTCCTTGCCTGCCCAAGGATCATGAAATTTAATAGGTATATAAATCCCCAGGACGGTGTTAAAAGACATGCTGAGGTTTGGCATGTCTGAGATGAACTTGCATCACAACTTCCTGATCATCAGCCGGACGTGTTGAAGCCGCGTGTAGACGTTGTCAGTCAAGTTGCTGATGGCACGTGGGCGGGCTTCATAACCGAGCCCACACTTGTGGACTTACGTGCGCCCTTCGCCTTGTAGAGTATGAATATGATTGAGCCTTTACAGGCATTGGTCTGCAATCTCA
This sequence comes from Psammomys obesus, assembly GCF_907164565.1. Taxonomy (NCBI): domain Eukaryota; kingdom Metazoa; phylum Chordata; class Mammalia; order Rodentia; family Muridae; genus Psammomys; species Psammomys obesus. The sequence goes on from NW_026585797.1 coordinate 6,163,792, forward strand.
ATTTAAAAAAAAAAAAATCCACACTCAAAATAGCTCCCTGCACCCGCAAGCACCCCTTAGTCTCTTCACTTGCTTCAAGACTATGGAATCCCAGCGCCGTGGGGGAAAAGCTTTTGAAATGGAATTGAATGTGGGGAGCAGTGAGGCATGTCAATGAAGCAAGAAGTAAGACTTTCCCTCTCTCCCTCTTGTTCGCTGAAGTTTTCAGAGACTCGAAATCAAATTTCCAGGTGTTATTGTCTCGGCCGTTTGCTTCTTTTATGTCCCTTGAAGTGCGGAATGTCTTCAGCCTCGGTTTCTTCAAACAGGATTTCAACCCAACTCCTTTAACGCTCCAGGGAGCGCTGCCTGGGAAGACGCTGTGAAAGCTGAGGGCGCTCCTCTGATTACGGGTGGCATCTGAACCCAAACCCAGAGACATTTCAACCCGACTCGCCGGTCCAGACTTACTTCGCTCTAATGAGGAATGGAACCCTGCGGACCGCAAGGGCTACAGCTTCAAGTGTGGTAGGCTCCGCTAACGTAATCGCATAAACCTCCAGTAGCCATAGTAACAGCTAATCCCCACTTCCTCTGATATTTTATTTGTCCTGTAAATCTACTCAGCTCTTTCACTTTATAAAGGAAGTTGGGAGTCTTTCTACCCTCCCAGGAGTGTGAAGAGAGGCAAGCTGCTGTGTGGCCCCCGATCCAGGAATCTCCCGCAGGTGGGCCACCCCCAGGTGTGGGGCATGGAGTACCCTCAATCACCACGGAGTGCAGGCATGCCAGCCGAGTCCTAAGAGATGGGGAAACACTGGGCCGAACACGAACAGCTGCTTGACCTTCTGAAGCACAACTGGGCAGGGCAGAACGGAACCCCAGCGGTGGGAACATTAGCCGCAGAGCGCTGTTCGCTCCGGAATCGCCACGGAAGCGCGCGTCGAACTCTTGGCTTGGTTTTCTGTTAACTGTGCTCATGGTGGCGCGTGCACAGAGAAGGTGAGCGTGCTGCTGGCTTCCCCGTGGAGATCTCACTGTCCCCCGCCCAAAGCAGTGTGCCAGCTAGGCTGTGGTGCTGTGACTCCTCGTGACTGTTTTTCTCTGAAGCACAAAGGCCAGCACGTGATATCAGTTTATTGGCTCAAGTTGTCTGGAGGGAGGGACGATTGAGACCACCTCGCCGATACCCTCCCCACAACACACTTCAAGCATGCCAAGTGGCAAGGTCAGATTAAGCACTAATCGGAAAGCCATTGTGCTCACCTATTTATCAGGAGCACAGAGAAAACCTGGAGTTTAGTCTGCTAGTGGGAGGTAAATTTCCCGCTAATTGGTTTAAAAAGAAGTAGCGTTTAGGGCAACAGTATAATGGAATACAGTTCCTTTTAATTTCTTACAGGTCATTTACTGTCCAGTTTCACAGACTTCAAAGAAAAAGTTAATCAAAAACTGAAGAGAAGGCTTCTGACAGCAGTGGATCAGGCGGCCCGCCCTGGCGCACTGACAGGGAAATGAGAGGGAAAGGTGAGGTGACAGGAGAGCTGTGGGGGTAAATATTGAGAATGAGGTCAAAGACATGATGGAATATGCCTCAAGATCAGATCGTCGGTAACTGAGACTTTTGTTTTAAATCCTACACAGAGTGAACCAGAAATCAGGGAAAGGAACTCAATGCTGAAAACCAAGAAAAATAAGGAGGCAATGGACATTTTTCTTTAGATAACTCATTCTCACAGGCACCGTCTAAATTTTAAGCAAACTTTGATAGCCTGCTGGTGCTGTGCGTGTGTGTGTGTGTGTGTGTGTGTGTGTCTTGTGAAGGTAGAGATTTAAGAGATATTTTAAACCTGTTTTTCCTTAAAATTGCCATTATTACATGAATAGTTCCCAAACTCATAATTTTCTGCAGACAAAACAAACACACCTGTATTGAGAAGGGCACTGGAGTCACTTTCAGCCTGCATTCACCTACCTAGGAAAACTCTGCTTTGGCTGCTGCACCCGACCCTGCCATCAAGAGAAGCTGGCTCACTGGCGCCCTCTAGCCTCCCCAGTTTCATTTTCAATCTCCTAGAATTAATCTTTTCGGCTGCTTACGAATTGAAGAAAAGTCACAGGTCTGAGCTTTGGATTTTAGACTTGAACCATTGTTCAAAATATCTGTAGCACACGCCCTTCTTTTCAATGCCACAAGTACATGTTTGTTGAGAAACACCATCCCTGGGGAGACAGGAACAAACATCTAATTGTGTCTGAAGACAGACCAAAGTATGGATGCTACCGAAGTGTAACTTAGTAAACCGATGACGTTACTTACAGAAGTACAAGTGAGGGGTTACTTACAGGCACAGAAAAGGCTCAAAGACAGCTGCGCCACCGAAGCCCAGCCCAGCACAAAAGCTGGGAACCTGCGCACAATTCCCAAAATGCAACAGCCACATCCGGTTGGAGAGTGGTGCTTGTTTGTTTGTTTGTTTGTTTGTTTCAGGTCCCTCAGTTGGTCTGAGCCTCTTCCAGACAGCTAGGCTGGTTCTTGTTTCTTCTAAGCTGCTTGGTTTGTCTCTGCTTCCTCCAGGCTTCTGAACTCAATTACGCTTTTTCCAGGCAGTTTGGCATGTGAGAGAGGGACTCTCAGCAGTCTTTACTGCCTATACACTCTTGAGGAGGGAAGGGCTGAAGATATCTTGAGTTGCTTACTTCCGGTTTTAATGATCTTTCCTACAAGATGAAATGTTACAATCTTGGAGGAAACTGCTGAAAAACATATGTCCATTTTATAACTCCAGGCCAATTTAAGGGGATTTAGTAATTCCTCTTTTATTTGAGTCTAAATGTATGTAAGTTTTATACAATTACTTAACATTTGAATATTTTATTTTCATTGTAGGAAGTATGCAAAAATACAATAATAAGAATATCTCAGCTGACATCAGTATTCACTGGCTATGCTGGTTAGGTCTTAAACACTTGACACAAATCTAGACACATCTGTGAAAAGGGGATTTCAAGTGAAGTATGGTCCTCATCAGACTCCTGTGAGCATGTCTGTGAGCTGTGTTCTTGATTGCTAATCGACATAGGAGTCACCGTCACTGTATGCTGTGTCATCCCTGGACAGGTGGACCTGGGCTCCATAAGAAAGGTAGCTGAGGAGGTAGAGAAGCAAAACCGAAACCTCAAGCCTCCTCCATCTCTACTTGAGTCCTGCCTCCAGGTCCCCTGCCTCCAGTTTCCCCGGAGGGTGGACTGCAGTCTGAAGCCAAGCTAACCCTTCCCTCACTCCCAGCACTTGGGGCAGGTGTTTTACCACAGCAACAGAGAAGCTCAGTTAGGACATGCCCCACCTACGCACTCATTCAACAACCTTAGAAAACGCTTATGCAGGCATTTGACCCCGACGCTGAAACACTGTCGCCCTCTAGAGCAGGAAAGGATGTGTTCCATTCCATAGTTGTTGTTTGTTTGGTTTTTTTTTATTTGCTTTACAACTTCCTGTGGAAATATAATTATTTTAATTATAAGAGACAAAGGTGTAGGAGGACTGGAGCAACATGGTGTCTTCAGGACATGGCAGGGCCACTGTACCCATCAACTCAGAGCAGCAGAGCTTGCCAGCAAAGTCCCCAACTAGATTAAGCCAGCCCTGGAGCAGGGAGTGGGGAGGGGCTCCCAGCCCAACCTACATCTGAGGAGCTATGCACAGTCAGTGTTTTCTGAAGGAGGGAAAGTCAGTTCTCTTTAAGGACATGTCCGTAATAGGTCAACTCACACCATTAATGACCCCACCCTCACGGGAAAATGGGCAGAAACAAACTGGATTCTCTGAGCTATTAAAAAACAAGGACAAGACATGAAGTTGGGAGCAGGTGAGGAGGTAGAGGGTGGATCTGGGAGGAGCTGGAGGAAGAGTAGGAGATTAATATGATCAAAATAAATTGTATCAAAGTCTCAAAAAATTAATAAAATATAGAGAATACAATTATTTTAAAATTGAATGTTTTAATTCTTTATTAATTACACTTTATTCACTTTGTATCCCCCCTGTGGTTTCCTCCCTCCTCCTGTCCCAATCCCTCCCTTCCTCCATCCTCTGCATGCATGCCCCTCCCCAAGTCCACTGATAGGGGAGGTCTTCTTTTCCTTCCTTCTGATCCTAGTCAATTAGGTCTCATCAGGAGTGGCTGCATTGTCGTCTTCTTCTGTGGCCTGGCAAGGCTGCTTCCCCCTCAGGGGGAGGTAATTAAAGAGCAGGCCAATCAGTTCATGTCAGAGGCAGTCCCTGTTCCTATTACAATGGAACCCACTTGGATACTGAACTGCCATGCTACATCTGTGCAGGGGTTCTAGGTTATCTCCATGCATGGTACTTAGTTGGAGTATCAGTCTCAGGAAAGACCCCTATGCCAGATTTTCAAAATTAAATTTTTAAAATGTGGTTACCAGTTGTCCAGGATTCTACTAATTTTAGTACTGAAATGCCCATGCCCTGGAAATCCCTCAGAGCCTGAAAAACCAGAACAGTGGGTCACCCTATGAATGAGAAAAAGCATTGTATATCTTCTCAATGATGTCATACCTAAAGAGAACACAGTAAATGGACATAAAAAAGACCAGCATACTGGTCAAGCAAAACAAAGCACGGTACACACCCACAAATCACAGCCTTCTCCTAAGTCAGATGTAACTTTATAACCCTTTTCAATGTAACAGATCCAGCTATCGATGAAGATATTGTTACAACCAACTTAATATCCTTGCATGATTCTATCACACCACCAAAGAATTTTTAGTCATTAAAAAGAAAGCTTCAATTTCCAGTCCATGCTCTAGTCATCACTGCTAAAATAAACATAATTATTTAGAGTTGCCAAACACAGCTTCACATTGCTTCCAATCCTCTGCAGAGCATTGAAATATTAGGTTATCCACTGCTGTCAGTCTTTTCAGTTGTAAAGTATTCCCATAAGAGCTAGATTGGTAGAGAGATGATATGTAGACAGAAAGATAGATGATAAATGGATGGATAGAAATAGATAGATGATAGATGAATGATTGATAGACAAACAGATGATAGATGATAAAAGACAGATGATAGACAGATAGATAGATATAGATGATAGATGATTGATAGGTAGATATATACATATATATAGATGATAGATAGATAGATAGATAGATAGATAGATAGATAGATAGATAGATAGTATGATAGATAGAGGATAGACAGGTAGAAGTTATCTTTTCTATAAAAATGCTGCTGGAATTCCACACTGCATGCTTTATTAAAACAAGTTAACAATTAAACACCCATGCCCAGTATCCACACACTTTTAAGAATAAAACTACATATAGGCTTGTGTCCATATAATTTCTTCCTCCTACCCACCTTTCTGGCAACCGAGTATTAAGAAGCATACAGTTCGACCTTGTTTAGTGTATTTGTACTTCCTTATAAAGACTTCTATTCTGATGTAAGGATAGGCACCTGTGTCACATCTTTGAGCCTTCAAGAGAACATGAAAAGATTTGATTTGGGAGTCATTTCTCACTTCTCTATCTTAGTATCGCTCAGACTTGGTTTCTTCACATATGAGATCATCCCCTGGGATAGTATAGTACCCAATAAGAAAAAGATGCATGTAGCTTGACTTAGAGAAATGAGAGCCTTCATTTACTGCACTATATTATTACAGTCTAGGTTTTTTTAGCTTTCAATAATAAGTAAAATCAAAACTTACTTTACTTGACTAGGGTACCAAAAATTATTTTGAAATTTAAATGTCTTTTTTATTGAAATGTACCCAATTATCTTACACACTTAATACTAGTGCTTTTATGCCAGATTTCCTATTCTAAACTGTCAACGTTAAAACTGTCTAATAGGTTCACTTACAAGTTTGGATGTAACATTTACTTTTAACTTCTAAATTTTTTGTATTAACTGGTGTGTGTGTTAAGTGTGTGTGTGTGTGTGTGTGTTAAGTGTGTGTGTGTGTGTGTGTGTGTGTGTGTGTGTGTGTGTGTGTGTTAAAGCCTGCCTATGTGCACAAGCCAGAGGGGGGTGTTGGCTGTTGTTGTCGATTGTTCTCTTCTCTCTCTGTCTCTGTCTCTGTCTCTGTCTCTCTCCCTCTCTCTCTAAGGCCACAACAATCCCCTGGTCTGTCTCTACCCTCCCCACTATCATGCTGGGGTTATAGGTGCATGTGGTCTTGTGTGGCTTTTATGCTTAATGTGGATGCTGAGGATCTGAAGGGAGGTTCTCAAGCTTTCTCAGAGACCAGAAATGCAATGCTGCATAACTGGATGTTCCTCTCTTCATTAAAAAAAAAAAAAAAAAAAAAAAAAAAAACTTGTACATTTTTAAAATAACTGGTACAAAGAAAATTTTCCATTAATGCTATGGAGAGCCTGCTATGTGCAAACAATACCTACTAAATTCATACATTTGACAAATACTGCAATTTCTGAGGCACCCATTTTATCACATTACAAACTATTCAATAGTGTGATAGGAATGCATAGCGTAAATACTGCATTCTATGAATCTAGCACCCTTTACTTTTTATAGAATAGCATCATTTCATAAATATACACAGACATTTTTAACTGGATTTATCTCTCCAATAGGTTACATGGCCTAATTAAGAATCTTGAAATGTGAACTATAAAGAGATTCTAAAAATAACATTCAGCCACAAGCCTCCATTATTAATTTAACTATGGCCTCAAGTAGTACATACACAAAGACTACAAAGACGGTTACCCATGAGCAGACAGGCTAAGTCGGCCTGATCATGTAGGCATTCGGGTTGGCCTCTGCAGACCTTTGTCAGAGAGATCAAAGCGAGGCGTGGAATTACGACTGCGTCAGTTTCCGTCAATCCAGTCTCACAGTGTCCAGTCATTCTGAGAGATGTCTATTCAGTGCAGCTGTGGCTGTGGCTCCTGAGATGGTCAGCTCTCTAATAAGTTATTTTCCAGTCTTCTGGCAAGAATGAGGCTATCAGAGAAATGGCTTTTCTTGATGTGTTCCAGCTGGAAGTAAATAAGTTCTCCCGCTGAAAAGCAGGCCATTGCCTGGGGCTGTCCAAATTTTGCCTGATGAGGCAGTAGGTTAGGGCTAGGTCAAGAACCCCCAGCTTTCTGTGATTAAGGAAATAGAGTGACATGGTGGCAAACATCAGGAAGAAGCTAAGCACACTAAATTTCCACTCCAGATCTCCTAACGCCTTTTAAACCTTGAGAATGCCACTTAGCCGCTGGCTGTGCCTCCGTAGCTGCATCCCTAATTAGTACTTGTTGACTACTCATAAAGAACTGAGGACAACATGCAGCCAGTCCAACAGCTCCGCTACTCTGCCCGAGTGTCCTAGAGATTTTCACAGCCTACAGCCTACAGCCTTGAAGATACATTCAGCGCTAGACTAGAAAAAAAAAAAAAAATCGATCACTCACTGCCTCAAGAACATTCATTAGCAAAGTTTCAACTGGACAAGAAAAGATGGGAGTGGCTTACACTTTTGACCCAACACACAATTTCAAAACATTTCTTGGTTCAGAACAAAACAGAGGCTTTCATTCATGGACCTATAGTCTGGGCCGTGGTTATGGGCAAATCAAACAGCCCAGTGTGAGGCAGCTGGGCTATTCGATTTCCTCGGTTTTTTGACTGAGTTGAGATTTGATGCTGTTTTAGTAGGTTTGTCAAGATAAGTTCATAATGAAGCCAAGCAAACGTGCCCTGCTCTGCAGCAGCAGCAAGCGTGCTTCCTTGTGTTTGAATGCACGCTCCATATCCCTTGACCCGTGTCAACAGTGCATGTTGTCTTCATCTGACAAGCTGCACTTGTGCAGATTGCACCAGAACAACTAAGGACTCCTGAAGTGTGGCGCAACAGTTATGCTTCTTATTTACAGGTGTGTTTGGCCGATGGCTTGCCTGGCAGTGAGGAGCTGTTTAATGTTGGCTCACATAGAGCAGCCTCTTTGACATACACTGTGGGAATCCTGAGGAGACAGTCACGGGGACATGCACAGGTCAGCGCTGTCCTCCCGTGTTTTTCTGTGACTCCTCACACTGGAAGTGGGGGTTCCTGACTTTCCTGCGGGCTTTGGGGATCCTTTAACTCCTGGCTTGCCTTGCCCAGCCTTGAGGGTATGTGGCTACTCCTGTAACCTCCTGTGCCTTGTTTGGCTGACACTCCTGGCAGGCCTGCTCTTTCCCGAAGGGAAACAGAGAAGGAGAGTCTGGGGGGAGAGGAGGGAGGAGAAACTGCAGCCAGGGAGCAATGCATGAGAGAATAAATTTTAAAATTTCAGTGAAATAAAATAAATAATTAAAACTAAGTAAAACAAAATAGAGTGTGGAGTTGGTTCATTTTTGTTGTTTTGATTTCTTTCTGGGTTACAATCCTTTTTTTCAAATGAGGTTCCAGGGTAAAATGTCTCTTTCAGAGAAGGAGCCCCAAGTTGGACATCATTTAACCAGCTAAGAAAATTCATCTTTTCCTACTTCTTAGATTCAGAGCACAAGCCCACTCTTCAGTGCGCAGGGTTAGTTTTTTGTTTTTGTTTCACCTATTTTCTTTGCAGGCCTTCAATTCTCATGAGAAATGTGTTATGTGAAGATGAAAGCACATACAGTGAGAAAGCAATTAAGGTGGCTACAAACATTTATTTTTGCTTTCAAAAACCATCTTTGTTTACTACAGGTTTAGTCCCAACTATTTCAGACTACACAGAGCCACGCTGGCATTTATTTTGGGCTATATCTAAAAATTATACCTTCGTGGTAACACATGGAAAGGGCAATCAATTTATCCAGTGTCATTAAAAAATAGGAAATTCTGCTAGGTTCCATCTGCTTCTTTAGGAACCCAAACATTTACTAAACACTTAACATTTTCATGTTCCTCGTGTTAGCATTATAAGAGTAATATTTGCTTGCTCTAAACTTCAGGACAGTAAGAACCCCGTGAGCATCTGATATACATCCTGTTTGTCCCCACACTATAGGCCCTGGGCTGTCTCAAAATGGTGGACCATAGTCTCAGCCTGCTGTCAGTTTCCAGTATGTGGCTTCTCACAGCCAGAGCTTCAAACTGCCTTTGCTTCTGCCAAATACGGAGGTGAGAAAATCAGAAGGGCCTTAAAGTATAGACTGCCTGCTGACTATCTCCACCAGCAAGGGGCTGGCAGATTTTGGTGTGGAACAGCAGAACAACAGAACAGAACAGGACAGAATTAGATAGGGACCCAAATCATGCTTCCTGCTGGGAATGCATCCCCGCCAATAGTTTCTATCTGATCTTTGCACAAATTGTTTCCCATATAAAGGTAGCAATATGATTAGTCTTCACTTGACTTCATTTTTCTGTTTTCTATTTTCACAGCTTACCAGTGTGATCCTAAAATCCTAATACTGTGCATTTTCACTGTTGCCTATATTTCTATGGGCATACATTCGCACTATGAGTGTATTTTCTTATTTTTGTCACACAAGTCCTTGATGAAATTATGAGTTTAAAAAAAATACTGATCCAACAATAACAAAACCTTTTGGGGCTTGGGACTCTAGCTCAGTGAGAGTGCTTTCCTCAAACCCAGGTCACCCTACTTCATTCCCAGTACTACCACTAAAATATATATAGAGAGATATTATATACAATATAATATAATATAATATAATATAATATAATATAATATAATATAATATAATATAATATAATATAATATAATATAATATAATGAAAAGTGTGGTTTCACTAGGTGCAATCCAACTCACCTTGAATACCAGTTAGAACCAGTAGGCAACTATAGCTTCTAATATTAAAGATAATTTATAAACCTTACTAGAGAAAATCTCATAACTTATCTCTAAGACCTGACATGGAAGCAAATCCCATTCTTTGCCTTTCATTTAGTCCAAAGAGCCAAGAGGAGCTGTCTCTGACAGTGCACCATCACAGCACATGGCATAAGAGAGCCAAGGAAATTCCAAGCTGCTATTCATCACCCATGTGAGAGAAATACTTTATGACCTTTAAAGTAGGCCTTTGTCCATTAATAAGGCTCTCTGAAATACTCAACACATTGGCTCATGGTCGCACTGACTCTTGGCTCAGTGAAATCCAAAGGAAGTAACAAAAAAACACAGAGAGGCAATTTTTTATCGCTTGGTTCTTTGGGAGCTGGGAGAATTTGCTTAAGAATCCAATCCAACGGCCAAGAGTACTCAAAGTGTCAGTAACCGGCAACTTCAGACCGATAAAGACATACAGGTCTCTCAGCTCCCCGAGGGGGACTCGAGGCTGTTTGTCGCACAGCTGAGCAGAGATATATGTTAATAGTAGTGATATTCTTTAAAATTAGTGTCTGTTTCAGGACTAATTTTACAGGATTATGTGTGACCATTAAATCAATATTCTTTGCAGCAGGCGGCACTTACATCCCTTTCAAAGATGAGGGTTTTTTTAACCGTATTATTTTTCCTTTAAAGAACAGCAATCAGTTGGAACTGTTTGAACCACACTCCAATGATTATATTTTATAATGTGTTTTCACACTGAGCAAAGGCAGAAGTGAAGAGATGAGCCCAAAGCGCTCCATCCATAGGGAAACACAATGACGCCTAAGTGAACAGGCCACATATGCAGAGGTCAGGGCTGCTTCAGAGGGCTTGGATCCGACTCTGTCCTTCCCTGGACTACAGTCAGGTGTAGTCAGCTGACCTGAGGTCAGATGTGCCGGGGACCAAACCTGAAACTGAACAGCAGAATAATTATCCACTCAATGTCCGAAACCACATTGTGCATTGTCTGACTGAGTTACGAAGCCGTCTGTGTGAACCCCAGTGTGGGTGCCCCAGGCCCGTCCCTCCGCTCAGTGTCCTCTCTGTCTGTCTATCTTCTTCCTGCTCCATCCTGCACCAAGGCCAACTGTGGGGTGGCCAGCTCAGCCCTCCCCCCTTCCTTTCAGTTATTGTGTCTCACAATGAAAAATCTCTCTTTCAACTCTAACACCCCAGCTCCTCTTCCCTGCCCTTTTCTCTCAAGCAATGTAATTTGAGTTGAAATACAAACAGAGGCTTTCACTCTTTTTTCTTTTCTCTTACTGCATAAAAATTTTTTTTTTAATGAAAGAGGGAAACAAAGGCTAGGGTGAACTTTGGAGATTAATATGTCTTCTGGTCCCAGCTGCCAGATTTATTTCTTCTTTGCAGCTAAATCAGGTCATTACCCTACAAATCTTTGTTCTGGATGAAAGATTTAAATCTCCACAGAATTTGGAGACTGAGGGTGAGGAGGTGCAGCCATAAGCCGTACATAGTAATTGGCTGTGATTTCATCCGGGTGTTTGCACAGAGGCTGCTATCAAATTCTGATAAACTTTTCCTGACCCCTTTCACTTTCTGGAGTCCCTGTCAATCCCACCAAGAAACGACACTGTCCCAGCACTCAGTCCTTTGTGCTCATTTATAAAGTGTCCCTCATCTCAGACGTCATGTTTCCACACAGCTACTTTCAACAATCAAAGAAATTAAAAGATTTGGGGACAGGGGGTTGCTTTATAATATAATCACATTTTTTGTTGATGTTTCTAAAATGACAGCACTTGTCCTTGACGTGTTCTGAATTATTTCTTCAGGAAAAAAAAGAAAAAAGAAAAATCAGTCGTAAGGAAGGCTTAGAGATTCCATTCAGCTCCTTTAAAGGCAAAACCAAAGAACAGCGGTGGCAGACTGAAAAGGCATTAAGTCATCAGAATCGCCACTCAGCCAAGCAGCTTTGGAGCAGATGTCAGCCTCGTCGTCTTTATCTAAAGAACCGGAGGACACTGAATATATTGACACTGAGAGCGGGAGAGCCTAGAGCCAAGGCTGCTTTCACACTACTTCAGGCCCCAGAGCTCTCGCGGCACCTCCGCGGCACAGCAACCTTTCCTTTCTCCTTTTGAAGGCAAGTAGATGACTGGGATTTAGGGCTTGAGCCCGCCTCAGAACGCTTGCAGGGCTTGTGGGGTTCTTACTTGCAGGAAAATGTAGCCTCACATACCAGCCTGACTGGCTGAATTGAACCCATCTTGTTCAGGCATCCAGGTTGGAATGCAAGTGTGTGGGACCTTTGTGTCTCGAGGTCTCTGGGCGCCATCCTCTGTGCTTCTGTGAATGCAGCCCACAGAGTGAAACTGATCAAAGCTGAGGTCCTAAATTTGGGGCCTTTGGTAAATGTCCATTTTGCATATTATTTCGGGGCTTTCACTGATCCCGCTAGAGGTTCAAATAATAAAGGCTTGGAGACATCTATACAGTTTGAAGCTTTAGGCCTTTACTGGGGCACACTCTCAGCTAGCTTCTAACTTAACCCACATGGCTAGCTCCTGTTTCCCTCAGTTCTCTTCCTTTCTGTGTCTGCTTCCATTCTCCCGTGTCTGCTTGCATCTCCCTGCCGTCTCTCTTCTCACAAGCCCTGCCCATGCTCCCTGCCCCAGGTCCAACTGTCAGCTCTTTATTATACAAAAGCCATATTCTAGTCTGAACAAATCAGCAGCAAGACAACACCCAATCCATCTCCCTTGGGTTGCCTTTAGGCGATGAGCACTACCTGACCTTTTGGGCAGATGAGGAAGGACACACATTTACACATAGAAAACTGGTTATGGGCCCTAGAAATGACAATTCCAAAATCTTGCCAGCATTTAGTTCTCTCCCAGCACAGAACTAACAACTGAAAACACAGGGACACACTTTCTCAGTGTGAGGGAAGGTCATCCAAATGCTGAAGGGGTTCTCCTGAGCTGTTTGGAGAACGGTATTCCCATCTGAGAATGGAAATGTGGGCCTGACAAGGAACAGGAGAAAATATTCTTGGGTTAAAGCATTCATGTCAAAGGTCCTGTGAAAGCTGCTGGGATTCTGCCATGAACAGTTGAAATCCTAACTGAGAGAAAGGCTGGGCACACAGCTTCAAAACCCCAGCTGACAAAATTATCTCTGCCCTGGTGCTGCGGTGTCTGAGCGTGAGCCCTCTGAGGACCTCTTCCAGTTGAGCAGGCTGCTTTCAGAAGGCCCCTGCTTAAATGCTATTGTTTTGTGCACCCAGTCTCAGTCATTAGTTTACCACCTTGACTTCTGTCATGTGGCCTAGTGAGCACCAATGAAGGCCTAGATGAAAGAATTGTTCCAGAACAGGTGAGAAGCAGAGGTGACAGGGGTGGTGCTTAGCCAGTGGCTCGAAGCCAGCAGTCAGGAGGACTGGCAGTACCAATGCACTGCCCCAGGAAGTTGGGCATATATATGCCGACCAGACCTGGAGACCAAAAGGAAGTTGAGAGGTGCCTCCAAGCACCTATCGTTATCATAGCCTGCCTTATAGGGGACAGTCCCACTGGAGAAGCAGTTCCAGTAAACTAGACAGACAGTACTACCCCACATCCTCCCATAAAAGACTCAGCTCAGCACTCTACGTGACTCCAAAAGGCACAACACAACTGAGAATCTGAAACGAATGCTTGGCCCTGGTCATTTAAGATGGTGCACAGCAAACTAGGCCACCTCAGCTTGACAGAATGACAGCTATTCCCACAGCGGCTTTAGACTGCTATTTGAAAATCAGATTATTTATTTTTTTTAAAGGCTACATCCATTGTCAGGGTTGTTTTTCTTTCAGTTTATCTAAATGGAAACATCCTTATCTGCAAGGACACAGGTACCTTTGTGTGGCGCATTCTGCAACGTACAAATGTGTTACATGGTAATGCTCTTTCTGGTTACATTTGCGAGTTCTGCATTACAGAGGCCTACAGTGTTCTAGCAGTATGGGTTAAACACAGGAAAATATCATTCATTTGGGTATCTAAAAAAAATGGAATAGCACAAAATAGCATGATATTCAATCCAATATTTTAACATATTTAAAACCCAACTTGTTTGATTATTTCTTTGAAATGATGCTTATTCATAACGTGCTCAAATGTCTCCCAGAGGGGCAAGTGGTCTACAAAAACACTTTTGATCTCCATTCGTTTCTCAAACACCTCCAGATTAAAGGTCCAGTTGGGGAAATAGTCAGCTCACATGTGGGCTGAGAGGCACTTTTATTTTCAATGGGAAGAAAGAGGTTGAGTTACACTTTGGAAGATCTCCTTGAATTTAGGAAATGACAAGTTTCCCGTGTAAGTCAGTGCTCTCGAATGCCCTGCTAGTGTCTGCTGGCTCTGCATTGGAAGGCAATGTTCAGAACAACCGGGCTGGAACATCTTCCCTTCAAAATGTATCCATATAAAGAAAGCCTCTCTGCTTTCTCTCTCACCATAAGGTCACAGAGACAAGGATGTTTATGGATGAAGGTAGGAGTTGCTACCTGGGCAAAATAAAAATGACTCATTTGGATACAACTGTATACAGCACCAGTGAAAACAAAGCTTTCTGGTAAAAGTGAGTGATTTCAGTTCTCCTTTTAACAGTTTCTAGTTATTTTGGGGTTGAAGAAGCCATTTCATTGCTCTGGGCCTCAGTTACATTATCTGCAGAATGGACGCTGTAATTGCCTTCTTCATAGAATTGTTTACAAGAATGCATATAAATGATAATGCCTGCTTAATGCATGCTAGCTGGCATGCAGTCAGTGTCAGTCAGTCTCAGTGGCCTGTCACACATCATTATATTAGGGACTAGACTTTAGGCTACTTTGTGTCCAGCACATAAATAAACATTTCTGAAATGTTTTCATGTGGTGAGGACTTAAAGTCCAGTATCATTTACAAAGAAACAACACAAGCATTACCAGCTGTCAGCACATACTTTTAGAAGTGAGATCTTACAGTCAGACATAAAATGTTTGAGCCGGTCATTACCCTGAGGTCCAGAACAGGGTAAGGGGTATGTATCTTTAAGCTTAAGATCTAGGAAAAAAATTTTCAATTCTCTTTCCTGACAGCTGCTCCGGAGGTCAAGCCCAGGAGAGAGTCGCTCTCGGCTAACAAAGAGAAAGAGGTCACTTGAAAGTTACTGGCACGTGTGCTAAAGCCTTCTTCGCTTAGCTGTATGTATACTAGCACTCTTAACAAACAAGAAAGTCCTAGCTTCAGCAAGTTCCTCTTCTCACTAGAATTGTTTCCTGTCTAAGAAATGTGACCTCAAACACTTAGCCAGCAGCAAACATACAGGATCATTCCATTAGTGTTTCTTGTCTAGGTCTCACAGGCTTCTCAGCATACATAAATCATAAGATGATGAAACCAACCTCTTCTAATTTTGAACATGAGGGATCAGACCCCGGAGAGGTTTAGCATTCCCTCCCAGTCATAGGCTCGCTGATGGTAGAACTGACATTAAAGACGTCGCTCCTGATCGTCCTCCGGTCCCTTCCACAACCCACATGTGACTTGCAATAAACACAAGAGGTTAGCACTCCTTTAAATCAAAAGACCATAACTCAAAGGGAAGCTTTTCTCCTGGTGCAAGACAGGCCACTTCAGTGAAACCTTGAGTTTACCCAATATTCATTAAAACACGGCAAATGGTGCTGCCCCATTTGATTTTTGTGGAAGCCTCGGCATGCTGGGACCTAATAGACTAGAAGAGAGCCGAGCGGGAAGCTGCAAGGCAGAGGGAAGAGCTGGGCTGTGAAGCATCACTGATTCCTCACAGCCTGAGTAAGAAAAGCTGAGTGTAATCTCACACATGCCCTCCTCCATGGCGGTAGAAGCTGGGCAAGCACATGAGCATGAGCGCTACTGGAGACGGACACTGTGGCTTTGCACAAGTAGATAGTCCACGTCAATCTGACTTTTGTCTTTACAGCTAAGACAACATTTTCTGTCAAAATAAACAAAAAACACAATTTAAAAAAAAAATCTTATTTGAGGTTTCTCTAGTTAGCCAGTCCTTTCACCAACCACTTTTATAGGTGTACCTGTAACACACACAGACACTCACATGTAAACAATCACATGTACACCACATACTCACACACACACACACCCCACATACCACACCACCACTAAGTGTACTCACACAAACACCATAAACAACCCCCCCCCCCGTCATACACACACATATGCACACACGTTGCTCTCTCACACTCTCCTCCTCTTATTTCTGCCCGGAATTACATAAGATATTGATTCCAATAGCAGTTTTGCAACAGTCAGAGTCGTATGAATGTCCATATATGTATTTTGTTATTATTTTTAAAATTCTAATTAAGCCAAAAGAAAAGAATAGAAAAGAAAGGAGGCAAAAGCCTCTCTTGACGGCATGAAGAGCCGTTCGTCAGGTCCTCAGATCTGGAAAGGTGTGTCTGCAGGAGGCTGAGGGGAATTGAAACATCAAGCAAAAATTTCCCTTTCTCCTTCAGCTTGAAAACCAATATAGAATTGAAACCCTTGCTTCACGCTTTCTTACCACACTGCCTGCAAACTCACACAGCACCCTATAATTCAAAGAGAGAATGAGATGGCCTGGGGCTCTGTCGGAGCCAGTCGGAGCCAGGGTAGGCAGACTGCATTCGAGCAGTCTGGGACCAACGAGCGATTGTTCACTTCCACTATTTCTGACTTTTCCATGCTTGCTGTCTAAGTATAGCAAATCTCAAAGATGCAGCAAGAGAGAATTCCATCTCATCTCTGATGATAGAAACGGCTACTCTGTACTACTGCAACAAACTGTGCTGTTGTGAATGAAGGCTGCCTCTCCAGTCACTGACAGACAAAGTCTCTCCCACATCCGTGGAGCGGATGGGAATCAGAAAACTGAGGAGGCTCTGGGACAATGTGACTTTAAGAAAGTAATTTAATCTAAATTGTGATGTTAAATGGAAATCTCATCCATAAAAATTGCATGTTGGAAAAGCAACTAAATGTCTAAGTAGGGAGAAAAGGCAATTTTAAAATGTTATTTTAAAGCACATTAGTGGCACCGAATCTCACGCAATTGAAAAGTCATATCATTTTCCCAAACAAAAGGTTTAGTCTATAAACTTGCTGATAGCAATATGCAGCATCCATTGAAAACAGAAGAAAATACCAAAATATCCTTGAGCCAAAGAAAAGAGCAAAATGACAGAATGGTATTCTGGGTAAATGGCAGCCAGAACAAGCCTGCACGAAGATTCAAACATAGCACCTGAAGTGTGGGCCTTGGGTGTCTCCCACTGCCTTCCCAGGGCCACAAAGTTTAGCGTTTCACTGGGCAGCTCTGCACTTCTCTATTAGTAAAAATAAGTAAGAAAGCTTGGAGGGCTGAAGAAATGTCTCGGTGGTTAAGAGCACCAGCTTCCTTTGCAGAGGACCTAAGATTAGTTCCCATACCTCCTCTTTTGGCCTTCGTGGGCACTGCACACATACGGCACACAGATATGCATGCTGGCAAAACACTCACAAAATCAAAGTAAATAGACCTTCTTTTGAAAGCCTTGAGCATATTCTAAACAAACAACTCACTCTTCCCTGGGTCACAGTAAAAGACAGACCAACAATATCAGCTACTACAGAGGCAGTGGCTCCTACTTGGGATGCAAGCTGAGCCTGAATTTGAAGATGTGCAGTCAGGCTGCATCAAGAAACTTGGTGAGCTCTAGTCGAGCTCAGTAGATGCCACAGAACAGTGGGAGTAAAGACAAGTCAGCACGTGCTGTATTGGGTCGTATTTAACATTCACTGTGATGTGTCCCAACAGCCGAGCATGGACCACCTTAGTGGGACCTTCCTCACCAGCACCCCAGGAGCAAAGTAAAGCTTGAGGACCTCTCTTCATCACCATCCTTGCTAGGCCTCTATAGCAAATGTGGGAGAAGTGAGACAGTAGCAGGCGGTAGGGCTCCAATCAATTAAACATCTGCTGTTATCACTCTAACCGACAATGAAAAATGTCATAGATATTCTTGATACGATTCTCAAATTGTGGCATCAGTTAAAATTGACATATACATTAATGTATAATTTATGTTAGTGACACACATTATGTATGTCTACAAGATGAGTTCCCTTGACATGAAGTATAAACACCGTGGAGTTTCCTTTTCTAAACATTATCAGCAACCATGATGACTACAAACACAGCATAAAGAAATTACTGGGCCCTCCTAGAATTAGCTTTGGTAGGCCAGGAGTCATGGCACTATGTCCATAGTTCTGATAAGTTTTAGTCTCTAACTCATTTTCATTTCATTTTTTTTCCATGTGCTTACTATGGTTTGGATAAGTGTCTTCCAAAAGGTCAGGTACTAGAGGATTGGTTGTTAATCTCTGACCCTATTAGGAGACAGCAGAGCTTAGTAGAAAGGAGTTGGGTTACTATGGATATCCTCTTGTAGGGGGAATTGGGGTCCTGGCCCCTTCCTCTTTCTTCATCTTTTGCTTCCTAGCTACCATAGGGAAAACAGTCTCTTCTACTATGATCTATCATCATTTACTGTGTTGTTAAAGGTCAAGACCTCAGGACCAAGTGGTCATTGACTGAAATCTCTGAAACTACAAGTCATATCTAAATAGTTTGAATGAGACTGACCCCAAAGGTTCATATATTTGAATACTTGATCCCAAGTTGGCAGAACTGTTTGGGAAGGTCTAGGAGGTGAGGCTTTGTTGGAAAAGGAAGCAGTCTCTCTCTGTCTGTCTGTCTGTCTGTCTGTCTCTCTCTCTCTCTCTCTGTGTGTGTGTGTGTGTGTGTGTGTGTGTGTGTGTGTCTGTCTGTCTCTCTCCCTTTTCTCCATTGTGGTGTGGATCAAGATGTGAGCTCTCAGATATACCTTCCCTCTGTCAAAATGGACTCTAACCCTCTGAAACTGTAAGCCAAATTAAGCAGTTTATTTTTAAGTTACATTGGCTATGGTGTCTTATCAGAAGCATTAGAAAAATAACTAAAACAGAAATTGGTACCAAGCAGTGACCTATTACTGTGACAGACCTGACCAGAACTGTTGTTTGGAGGAACGTGGGAGACCTTGGGACTTTGGACTAGGGAAGTGGTCCCACACTGTAGGCAAAGCTTAGTGGGCCACTAAGGAACTTGGAAAACACTAGTATTGAGACAAATGTGTATGACACAGACCCAAATCAAGAGGTTTCAGATGGGAAGCAATATAGGCAACTGTGCTAGAGACCATTCTTGTGATATTTTGGCAATGGGTGTGAATGCTTTCTACGCTTATCCTAAGAATTTGCCTGAAGCTATGTTTTAAAGTAACAGACTAATTTCCTTGGTAGAGAAGATTTCAAAACAGTCTAATTTGACTCTGTCATATGGTTATCAGTAATCACCTTTATCAGGTCTACAATGGAAAAGAAGGGGTGGGGCAAAAAGAAATACAAAATGTGCATTTTGAAGAGAAAAGAAAGAGCAGGAAATTTAGTTTTGCAGCCAAGGCCGAATGAACTAAAGTAAGGGGTGTGCTCAGGCCAAGACTCCACCCATTTACAACTTGTGAAAAAGGAAAGCCCTGAGAAATTTTTTGGTCCTAGACAGGAACAACAAAGGAAAACTACTGCAAATGTGAAACAAGAGGCCAGGCTCCATCCCAAGCAGGCAGTCAGATTCGGCAGTTCTGTCCACATGGTTCTGGTTTTAGGGTCATAAAGAACACAGGAATAAAGGATCATGGAGTATTCCTCCGTGGTTGAGTAGAACTGCTAAGGCTAGCCATATAGCAGAAGAACCTCTGCAGGTTCTTCTGTTACTTGAAGCTTTGTGCAGTGGTGTGAATAACAATGTCTCCCTTAGGCTCGTATATTTGAACACTTGGTCCCCAGTTAATAGAGCTGTTTGGGAAGCACTAGCAGGTGTGGTCTTGTTGGTGGTGTATGTCACTGGTTCTGAAGTTTCAAACTCCCAGGACACTCCCAGTTAACTCTTTTTGCCTCACACTTGTGGATCAGGGGGTAAGCTAACAGCTACAACTCTTGTATAATGCTTGCTTACTTGCTGCCATACTCTCCATCATGATGGTCAAGGACTCTAACGTTCTAGAACCGTGAGTCCTAAAAGAAATGCTTTGTTTTGTAAGGTATTTTAGTCATGGTGTCCTAGCACAGCAATTGAAAAGTAATTAAGACAATCTGAAGGTAAAATCTGGATTGTGTTGGATACTCCAAGATGCTGGGCATGCCAAAGCCATGAGACATCTGCCAGGGAAAGCTTTGTGCAGAAATGGAACCAGCCCAAGAGAAATAAGTGTATTTCAGTCATCAAAGCCAGAGGAGTGGAGTCATCTATGCCTTCTGACAGAGCACATAAAGCTATGGGGTTTGGAATTTGCCCTGTCACATTTTATTCTTGCTTTGGTCAAATATTGACATTCTGGGCCCCCCAGTCCTCTCTTTTGAAATGGTAATGAGTATTTCTGTGCCATCATGGGTTGGAAGTATATAATTTGCTTTATTTGAAATTTTAAGCTGTATTGAGACTGCAGAAATTTTGTGGGGACTTTTTAAGTTGTGCTAAACGCACATTTGACATTATAATATGGGAATGAGCCTATGAGGGCTAGGTTGTGGGATGTGTTGGAATGGCCCCATGGACTCATCTATTTGAATGCTTAGTCTTTAGAGAGTGGAACTATATGGGAAGGATTCAGGGGTACATCCTTGTTGGAGGAGTTAGGGTGTGAACTTTGAGGTTTCAAAGTCTCACACAATTTCCAGTATGTATCTCCTTGTCCCCTCTCCCCACTTTGGGGTTGTAGATCAAGATGTAAGCTATCACATATTCCTTCACTCTGCCAGCATGGACTTTAGCCATCTGCAAATGTGAGCCCAGTTGAATGCTTTGGTCGTAGTGGTTTGCCACAGGAACAGAAAAGTAACTATGACAAAGCTTTTCTACCATAAGGTTGATTATTACAAGTATTTTTGTCACACTGAAAAAAAAAAAAAAGAAGCTAGGGCTGGAAATATAGCCCAGCAGTAGTACTATCTAGCACAAACAAGAACTTTGCTTTACACCCAGCACCAAAGAAAACTAACACATCCTTAAGTCCACTAGAAATCAATTAGTCAATAAGCCAATAAAACTTTAGGAAATGTTTACATCTTGAAGGTCTTGGGCAACTAACCTCTGCAGGTTAGTAAATGAAGGAAATCAGACACTTTTCAAAACCCACACATAGCACTGTTATATAAAATTTAATGAAAACAAACCGGTCCTTACCTTTTGCCTCAATAAAACTGCAACCTGCAGTGCTTTGCCAACAGAAGCTAATTACTGTGACTATAATAAGCTTTGATAATTGATTAAGTTTATTGTTCTTAATGTTTTTCCTTGTACTAGCCTTTGCACGTGATTCATTTGTGTAATTTTGAAGACTGCTTGTCAAAATCTGAGAAAACCTGAGATTTACATTGAGCTCACTTTGATTTCGTGACTATTTTGAGAAAAGCATTTTTTTTTTCCAACACTGAGTCTACCTGCCTGCACTCAGTAGCGTTTGCTACCCTACGAGCGAATATCCGGCAAAATCAACGTTGGAAGGTTGGGGTTTCTTCCAGCTCGCACGGCTCGCAGTTTGAGTCCATCATGGTGGGAGAGGCATGTTCGCCAGAGCAGCTTTGGCCGGGGGAGCAGGTGTGTGAAGCCGCTGGTCGCACTGCATCTACAGTAGAAACACAGACATGAATGCTGCACCTGGGTTGTTCTCTCTCTCTCTCTTTTTTTTTTTTTTTAATTCTGTCCAGAGCCCATAGGATAGTGCTGCCTACATTCAGGGTAACCCTTCCAACCTTAACAGAACCAATCTGGAAAGGCTCTCACAGATACACACAGCAGTCCATCTCATAGGTGATTCTATATGCACTCAGGTGACCATGAAGGTTTCCATCATAGCACCCAACTTTTTTATGATATAATTTCCCATTTACTAAGGCCTTTAAATATACTAAATTTCATTATTTCTCTCAAAACTCATACATTATGATAATTTAAGCCCAGATACTTTGGTAGCTTTGTGGCTTTGAAGAACGGGATATTTTAGGTACATTTCAAACCAATTTAGTGTGGTAAATACAAGAGCAAATACCCACTTTTATTAGATAACAGCCTTGATAAACTGTCTGGTAATTTCTACTATTTTTTTAAGTATTCTCTTGAGCTTCGAGTGTAATAATATAATCTATGTGAGTTATATTGTTTGTATATTTTTTCAATTCCTATGTTATTCCACGTTAAATTGGCCTGCCTGTGACAAAACAATAATGATTAGAAATGCTAATAACCATTTTTAAAATGTTCTTAGCTTTAAGCGTGCGCATCTGAGGCTGGCATGGTGCTATATGGTTAATTTTGTTTTTCGTTGCTGGGACCAAATTCCTGGCAAGAAGCAACCTCCAGGTTTCTTTGGCTTGTGGTTTGCGGTCAAGTTGACTGTGGAGCAGAGGCAGGACGGAGAAAACATGCTCACCTCTGCAGTTACCCCTGACTCAGTAGGTAATTCATGTTTCCAGCATCACAAAACTATGACCAACAAGAAGGTTTATAAAACAGATTATTTACGTTACTCATTAGATGCATAATATAACATTTTTTTTTTTGAGGAAGAGCCTCACTAAGCAGACCTGACTACCCATGCTGCCGCCACCTCCCAGGTGCTGTTACAGGTGTGTGACACCGCTGTGGCTTGAATGTGTAAGGTGTCCGGGACTTGTGTGTTTAAACACTTGACCCCCAACTGCTGCCGTTGCGGAATATTTTGGCCAGCAGACCTAGCTGAAGACAGAAAGCCAGACTGCCATATGTGCAGGGCTTATGGGTGACAATAGCCAGTCCTTGTTCTTGTCACAGTTCTGGAGAAAGCAAAAAACAAACAAATGAATATTGGAAGCAGAATAGGTGTCTCCACTGAGCACGGAAAGGCTCCTCTAGCACCCTCTATGGGCAAAGCTTAAAATTGCATCATGTGCTAAAAGGCCCAGTTCTGTGAACACAGACTAAGGCAGAGAGGGGTAAAGTTGCACCCCAAATCATTAACTTCCTGGATCAGCTGACTTTCTCTTGTGGCAGGACATCTTCTCTTGTGGGGGGATATCTTCTCTTGTTGTCTGTATGTTCTTTATTTTGAATTCATCCTCTGTGAAGGATTCATTTTTCTTAGGAAGTTTTATTGAAATTAAGTATCTCTTGTTTTTAAATGTTTCTGCTAGATCTTGAGAGGTTCTTTGATCATCCTTAAACTTCTATGGGTATATGATTCCCACACTATATAGGTAGAATTAATATGGACCTCAAATCTGTGCATAGCACAAGAGTGGCTTAAATTTACACACACACACACACACACACACACACACACAATGGTTTATACTTTATATTCCACACAAAACCTCAGACAGCACCCTAGCCTCTTTGCTTGGTGTCCCAAAGCCACTTTCTGCACTTTTTAGCAGAGAAATGAAAAGGAGAGCTAAAGAGATGGAAAATGTCATGTTGGTCTACTATAGGTTTGCTTCCTCTGTCAACCACCCATACCTCCCGGTGACTCTCAAACCAACACCTTTAGCCAAGACTCCGCTAAGATATAGATCTACCTGGCCATCCTTCTATGTGCATCTGCAGTTGAGTAGCTCCTGGGAACCTAAAGTCCTTCAGAGCGACATCTTCGTCCGTCACACTGAGCCCACTTGCGCTGAGCTCTGAATCTCACCAAAGACTTATGCCCACTCTCCAGCTCCCAACTCCAAAATACAAAGTAAACTGTGCCTTTCACTCACTCTCCTCCCTTTCTCTCCCCCACATCCAAAGCCAAGAAAACAAACAAACAAAATTAAACCTTAAACACACTAGTTCTTTATAAAGCCCAGATCACTGTTCATATCCACAGCCTGGAATTCAACAGTCAACAACATTCTTTATGTCTCTGGTCCAAACTCATTGCCAAGGCTGCGGCAGACCTTCGTGGCCCACCTCCTGTCAGCCTTTCAGAGCTCATGTCTGCCACTCACCAACTGGTTCAGCCATTGGCCTCTTTTGAACACAATGAGTTTATCTACTTCTTACTTCAATATAAACTTTTTAACAGCTCTATGAAATCAGTGTTTTCCCGATTTAACAGAAAATGGGAGCTTACATGGGTGAATAACTTGCTAACAGACTCTGTCTGGTAAGTGATCAAAACAAAAATGGACTCCAATACTCTGATCTCAAAAAACATTCTTTTGCCACTAGGCTTTCCTGCCTCTCCAATATGCCCAGTGAGGCCAGTCAGGAAGCTGTCCAATGCGGCTTGAAAAGATGGCCATGAGAAAGATGGTGAAGACAGCTGGAAGAGAAATTATAGACCAAGACTCAGCACCCCCTGAATGAAGCAAATTTGCTTCATTTCCACTTGGGGTCCACTTCAAATGCTCTAGCCTTTGACCCCCAGGGCATTTGTATTCTACAGATTGCAGCTTCAACAAATATGGCAGTTGTAAATATAAGATATACATAAAAACCAGAAGGTAAATCTTGAAAATAGTAAAGGACAAATTCCAGTAGTCATTTTATGTGACTTTTATATAAGATTTATAACCAATAAAGTTTATATGAAACAATCACACAGCCACACACACACACACACACACACTCACAAGGCACACACCCTTGAGCACAATATTCTAAATCTGGGTTTGTTTGGACAAAACCATAAATATTCTGAAGGTTAATTAAAAGTAGAAAATGTGCACAACTTTGTATAAATGTGAGAATCTTCTAACTTCCTCTCCTGCTTAGCATTTTCAGCCTTCTTTTTTCTACTTGTAGCTCCAGATGATCAATAAACAATAATAAAAGTGATTGAGAGTATGTCCAATTGGGATTCGTGTATACTCTAGACATCCTCTCCATCATTTTTATTATTGTATATTGATCCTTTGGCACAAAAAGAATGAAATACTCAAGACATTACCCCCACAGCTATCTACAACTAATCCCTGAAACTTTCGCACATGTTACACTGCCTGGCAAAGAGGAATGAACTCGGAATTAACATTGTTAATCAACTAACTACCTTGAGATGGGGAGATTATCCTAGATTATCCATTTGGGCCTGGTGTAACTGAGATGTAATTCAGAACCAAGAAGATTGCCTGGAGAGTTATACTGAGTGATTCTGAGACAGAAAAGGGATTCTACCTACACCTTCCAAAAATGTGGGCCAGCCCACACATGGATTTTAGCCCAAAGAGACTTGTCAGATTCTGACCTACAGAAGACAAGCATAATAAATTTGTACTGTTGCAAGCCACTCAATTGTGGTAAACTGTCATAGCAACCCTAGGACACTCATATACCTTTCACCTTCATCTGCTAGAGAGAAATTTGAGGGTTTTTTTCTTACAATCTTTCTTTAAAATGATTTTAAGTGAGCTAATTGATCTTATTTGTTCGTATACATTCTTTGCCCCCTTGGATTCTCAGACCTCTTCCTTGATTTATTTTTCTCTTGTCTATATACAAATTGCTTACCAGGACTGATCTTACACCCTCAAAGTCAGAGCTGTCAGTTCTTGAGACTTGTTTGTTTTTATGTCTATGAGAGTTTGGCTAGGTATTACAGTGTGTGTTCCCGGTACTCCAGGAGGTCAGAAGAGGTTTTCAGATCCCCTGCAACTGGCACTACCAATGATTGTGAGCCCCCTCATGGGAGCTGAAAACTGAACCCAGGGCCTCTGTGAGAACAGGAAGCTCCCTTAACCACTGAGCCATTGCCCGAGCAACTGGCTATAGCCCCAGAACTGTTATTTTGATAATGATACATTGTCCTTTCCCAAAGTCTCCCTGACAGCACCCTGGGCTGGCCCCCTGCACACAGCCGGCCACTGAGCTTCTCAACAAGCAGAGAAGCAAGACATGGTCAGACCATGCACCAAGTATCCCATCAATCTGTGGCACCCAGTGTCCTCCTCGCCTCATCAGCTGCAAAGGTGAGAATCCTCGGGCTCATTCTTGACCCTTCCTTCCCTCACACTACATTCAAAATACATAGACCTCCTGTCGCATTCAAGCTATGGTTTTCATCTGCCTCGAGCCCAGGAACTGGTCTGCCCCTTGGCTCTCTTAGTCGCTTCTCAACATAATACCTCACTAACATTCAAAACGTGCTTCCCCATGCTCTTCTGCTCACCACAACCCAACTTTTCCTAGCCATTCCAAGTAAAAGCCAAAGGCTCTGCCCTCCCACTACAGTTTCTGTCTCCTCCCTCATGCTATCCTGGTTGCCCCTGAAGCCAAAAGCAGGATTGCGCTCACAGCTGTTGCATAGGAAAAACCAACTGCCTTCTGGATAAGCAGAAGAATGAGCGTTCCCACACAGAGCAGCACTGTGGCAGTGTCCCGCAACGGTGCAGACGCTGACCCCGTTGCTACTCTGTATGGCGGCCACTTGCAACATTCAGCTTCTAAACCCTTAGTGTGTAAACATTGTGAAAGGATAATCAAATGTTAATTTTTTTAGCTTTGTATTTATTCTTTATGAATTCCACACCATGTACCCCAATCCCATTCATCTCCCTGTCCCTTCATATCCACTCTCCAACCTCGAAGCCTCCCTACAATAGAAAACAAAAATAAAAATAAAATAGAAAGAAACAACAACAAAAAAAACGTGCCCTGGAAGCTGCAGTGTGTCACGGTGTGTCCCACCGTATAGCTTTTCTCCAAACTGCTTTACTTGCAGATGTGCATTGCAATGAGTCATTTGTCTGGTTGAGGCCTACCCTTTCTGCCTCCTGAGGCAGGCAGAAGAGTTGGCCCCAGGAGGTGCTGAGAGCAGAAGAGCTGGCCCTGGCCCTTGCCTGGGCAAACCAGAAGAGTTGGCCCTGGTGTTGCTGGCACAGGAGAGCTGGTGAGCTGTCCAACTCAGCTTCTGCCCAGGCCCAGATCCAGGGTTCTGAGCTGGCCCACCCCAACAACTAACCCCTCTATGAACTGCTAGAGTGGGCGAAGAGGCCGGTCCTGCAGATCCAAAGCTGCAGGATCTCCATGATCAGGGCAACAACAGGATAACCAAGAGGAGGCCCTGTGAGGATCCATTATTGATAGTGTAGCAGAAGCCAGGGAACTCAAACCAAATGTTAATTTTATTGTAATTATTACATAATCAAATGTGGCTCATTGCTAAGGTTAGACCATGCAGATCACAGGAATAGATAGATATGTAGATCTACAATTCTAATACTACTTTGGATACAATGTAGTTGGTCTAATGGTAAGGGCATGCAACAAAGGACTGTGGGAGCATAGAGAGGGATCTTCTATTCTGACTGAGTTCTCTTCAGTTTCCATGCGCATTCAGGGATTTCCTCTCAGATCATTTTTCATTGTTACTTTACCTTATTTGTTTACTTTATTTGTTTGTTTACTCATTTATTTATCCTTTGGGACAGCACCTCAATTTGTAGCTCAAGAGGCCTCAAATTTGCTTAGGATGACCTTGAACTCATGATCCTACTACCTCAGTCTCCCAGGTGCTATAATTACATGTGTGCATCACCATGCTGAGCCTGCTTGCAGTCTTATAATTATTATTTTATTTGTTTACTTACTTCATATCAGTCCTCTTTGCTGCAACTTTTAATTGTCACCTTGATTGGGAAAATGCCTACAAGATTAGTGAAGCCTACCTCTGAGTGTGCCAGTGCTGGCATCTCCAGAGATTATTGGATCACTGGAGCTCTGACCCAAAAAATGGATGAATACTCGATGGACTCATATGTGAAGGCAGTAGTGGGCGGGGGAAGTGACAGAGTGGGCCTAGTCATTAGCAATGTGTTTTTATCATACCCTCCCCTCTTTCTGCTTTCAATCACTTTGCTTCCCAGCTGATGTGAGGAGAACAGCCTCTGGCATTATATTCTACCTCACGATTGGCCTGGAAACATGGACCCATGTGACTGTGGACTAAGCTTTCTGACACCATGAGCCAAAG
Source organism: Psammomys obesus (assembly GCF_907164565.1). NCBI lineage: Eukaryota > Metazoa > Chordata > Mammalia > Rodentia > Muridae > Psammomys > Psammomys obesus. Next base: position 6,191,667 of record NW_026585797.1, read on the forward strand.
TAAGCCCATGTTCCTTGTGACTTGTATATTTCAGGTCAATAAAATGGGACAACAGAGTTGACATATTACTAGTGTGTTAGTAAGAGCTGTGCCTGTCCTCAGCTGCCTACAGCATGCTTTGCACGATCAATACGCTGATTCGACTGAAAACTGAGATGGCTCCAGGATGTTTCTATAGTGGTGATCCTGGGCTGAACTTTAATGATTAGGAGCTCTCCGTGCCAAGGCACTGTAGAAAAGATTTGAAACTGAGGAAAGGACACGTGCAGAGGCAGACCAGCCTGGCAGTCCGTCACTGCACAGACAGAGTGTGAGGTCAGTCTGGCTATTGATGCATAGATAAAGGTAGATGGGAGGGGGGGAGAGAGAGTGAATACAGGTTCAGGTAGCTTCTGTGCACACGAACACACGTGCATGTGTGTAGGAGGCCAGAAGTGCTGTCCTTGACCACACACACACACACACACACACACACACACACACACACACACACGTCCTGCATGTATGTTTGTGCACCATATGCGCACAGTGCCCTCCGGAGAAGACAATGTCAGATCCCCTGGTACTAGAATTACAGACAATTCTGAGCCATTATGTACGTGCTGGGAATTGAACCTGGGTCCTATAGAAAAGCACTCGGTGGCCTTCACCACTGAGCCAGCTCCACAACTCCGTCCACACTATTCTTCGAGCTCAGTCTTTTCACTGAGCCTGGAGTTCACCGACTGGGGAAGACCTGCCCAGTGAGCTCCAGACACCTGTCTGTCTCTGCCTGGACTTCACATGGTCGCTGGGAACCACACTCACATCCTCACACTTGCACAGCAGCTAATCTACTGACCGAGCCATGTCCCTGGACTCAGTGTACTCACTCCCTACTGTTGATAATTCAAACAAAATACAAAGGCCAGTGTGAAATTAAAGATCCAATACGTATTTTGTGACTTGTGACAAGGTAGATATGAATTTAAAAATATTCAGCCCATTACAGCCTTGTGATAAGCATAAACTAAAGTTTCTATAACTTTCTTGATCTAGAATAGTATAATATTTAAACTTGTAGGAACCTTGGAGATTATTTAACTGAAACTTTTTTTAGTCTGATGAGAAGCTTAAGACCCAGAACACAGCACTAATTAATGCAGAAGTGGGACCATAGTACAGATGTTATAGTCACAGCTTTGGGTCATTAATGAATACAAAATTACATTTCTTTTCATCTGACACAACAAAGCCTCTAGCCCAATCTTTCTCAACCTGTGGGTTGCAACCACATTGGAGGGGTCAAATGAACCTTTTACAGGGGTCACCTAAGACCATCTGCATATCAGATATTTACACTATGATTCACAACAGTAGCAAAATTAGTTATGAAGTAGCAAAACAATAATTGTATGGTTGGGGATCACCACAACAGGAGGCGCTGTATTGAAAGTTCACAGCATTGGGAAGGTTGAGAACCACTTGCTCTAGGCCAGCGTTAACAGCTGTGTGAACTCTCTGATCAGTTGACAAAAAAAAAAGGGGGGGGGGGAGAAGGCTCTCTCACAGTCCTACCCCCAAGTATGAAAAGAACCAAGAGCATGAGCATGCTCAGACCAAGAGCAAGAGCATGAGGCAAGGGGGAGTGGAGACAACAATAAGCCACTTATTCTGCCCTGAGAAACTGGAACAAACTTTGGAAGAATTGTTTCAGTAATGCTCTATAAAAATGATTTCTGTTCTGACAACTACTTCATAGGAATAGCTCTGAGCAGTGCATTAAATTGAGATGTGGTTTCTTATCCTTAGCTGATCATACCACTCGATGGTCTGCCTCAGTTAACTTATCCATCTCTCTGAGCCTCCACCTATTAATTTCTAAAATGCAGGCCCTGTGCTTTCCAGGTTCTTCCAACTCTCTGGTTCCCATGTTGTTTGTGATAGGCAGAGAAAAGAGAACTCAGCAGAACAAATTCCCACTTGGACAGAGAGTCATTGGTCCCGCTTCTCTGCAGTCAGACCAATAACCAGTCTGTACATTTGACAGACTGCAGAAGCCAGGCAGCCTGAGCAGGGCCTAGTGCTCTAGCCTCTTGCCGAGCTCGTGTTTGGTTGACTGCCTTGTCCCAGCGCCTCACCATGGGCCAGCACACCAAGTCCAGAACATGTTCAAGACATTCCCATTTAACATTTCAAATGTATGTAATTGTTATATATTTATGAAACCAAATGTATCTCTACTTACATAGATATATTATATATACTATGCATATACTATCAGTTCAGAGGCAACTGCTTTTATTATAAATATCTCTTCATTACTCCTAGCAATTACAAACTAATGTGTGATATACAAATAAATTTTTATAACATTCCAATAGCAGATAGATGGATAGATAGATAGATAGATAGATAGACAGACAGATAGATAGATGATAGATAGATAGAAATAGAGGCAAGTACACATTTCAAATGACTGTCCAGAAACTTAGCATCCTCCTCGGCAAGTCATGGAGTCCTGGTTTTCCCCAAAAAAAAGGGAGATGAAGGATGCTTTATCCATTTTTGTATGGTCTTTCTTCAAACTTCAACTCACAAGAAAGAGGAAGCAACAGAAATAACATGGTGCTATGAAAGCATCATGTCTTCCTTCGTGAACACCTGCGGGTTCATCGTTCACTGTCTCTGAAGCCACCAGCAGCTGCTTTTCAGTTTTGCATCTTCCATGCAAAAGCAGAAATACAATATTTCATCTGAGTAATTTTTCTCGACATACATTGTGTTGATCCCTGTATTTTGAGCTCTCTGGCAGGTACCTAACCATCCAGTCTTCTCTGAGACAACGAGGCTAATGGCCTGAAAGCTCAATTAAAAGCAGATGGCTAAAAACTGGTAGTAGGGATTTGCATAAAAAGATCATCTTACTTTGACACTGTAGTTTTATATGACTTTTAATTGTTTTCCCCCGAAAGACAGCCCCACCTTAGCCAAAAGATAACAAGCAAAAGTGGTTTATTTTTCTACTGAGAAAGAATCTTTACAGGTGAAGGCACTGGGAGGGCGGGCGTGACACAGCTAGTGGAGCAATATGACAGACTGTGACTAAAAGTACAGCTGCTCTGACGAGCAAGAGCCCTCCTCTACCTGACAGCTGGACTCTGCCACCTCACCTTCTCAGACTTCAGACACAAATGTAAGTATCCCCAAAGCCTCCAAGTTTAGAGTGTGCATTTCATTAAAAACGTGGAAAAGCAAAACAAAACACCAGGTTACCTCAGCGCGGAGCTCGCCAACCTTCTGTCAGTCAAGCTTGGCTGTGTGATTTTCCGCAGTGGTGATCTTAGCATCTCACTAGACCTTTATCTTACTCTGTTTTGCAGACTGAAGCTCAATAACTGATTAGCAGCTTGTGAACAAAGTGATATAAAGAATTAGGAATGAACTACGCAAAGCAGACATAACAGATAGTGTTGACAGACTCTTAACGGGGAAAATGCAACAAGCTGGCGACTGCAGTGCTGATTAATAAAATGCGTATTCTAAAGGATAATAACAGACACTCTGAGGAAGGAGCCACAGTATCACACCCAGGTCACAGCTAATTGGCAGGCAGCAGATGGTCACATGACAGACAAAATCCACATGATCCATGAGCATGGAGATGGCAGACACCAAAAACTCTACTAAAAACAAAGTCAAATGCAATTCTTGCCAAGAAATAGGAAAGTTCCCATTAGCGTCTAGCTCTGATAAGCTGATTTGGGTAAATGAAGAAACCTCTGGAAGACTCTCTGAGTGAGATTCATTAGGCCCTGCAGCAAATTGCCGTGATGAGCACACTGCTATTACAAGGAAGCACAAATCAAGAGTGAGAAAAAGCCACAACACAGATAGAACAAGTTAAGAAGAAAGGCAGTGATTTATTAGATGTGAAGAAGTGAGATGGATATTAAGCAAGAGGAGACAGCCACATTAATAAGGGAGATTGACATGAAGAGGGTACTGTGGGCTTTCCCAGGGCCACTGTGGGCCTACAGCCTCTCAGTCATTAGTCTCCCTAAGGACTTGCCACTTTAATTTATCTTTCAAAAACTCTTCAGTTGTTTAAGCTTCTCCCACAAGACTCCCTTTTTGAAATTAGAAATATTTAGCTTGGCTGGTAGAGTAGCTCCAGGGTAGAGCACTTTCCTAACATGTGCAAGGCCCTGATTTCCATCCTAGCAACCAGGATATAAAAATATAATAACAAAAAAATAAGGACAAGATTTTAAGTCAGATATAATGGTGTATACCGGTAACCTGAGCATTAAGAATGTCGAGGCAGGAGGATAACAATTTAGACCATGATGGAAACTGCATGCAGTTTGAGCCAGCCTGGACTATGTAGGGAGTGAGGGGGATATCTGTTACCTATAAACCCAAAGAGTTTGTGTGTGTGTGTGTGTGTGTGTGTCTTTTTACATTGGTTCTTTGGAACTCTTTATATATGAAGCCTGTAAATCTATATCTTCACAACATTGGTCTTGTGATATAAGTAGCATGCAACATTCATTATACAGTTACTTAATTCCATGCACTGCCAAAGCTGCTTCAAAGGAATTATCTCACTGAGTCCAAAGAAGGCCTGAGATGAAAATGGTTTGGCACAGATATCTAAACAAATTTGCCACAGTTCCTTGAGCCAATAGCAACGGAGGAGTAGCAATAACTCCATTGAGTGTGGCTCTGGATGGTGCTCTTGACTGTGAGCACCTCTATTCTTCTTTTGTATTATTTTGTGATTATTATAAAACACAAGACACAACAGTTACCATCTTAATTGTTAGTTCCCTTTCTGACTGGTGTGATGAAATATACTGACAAATGCAATGTAAGGTTGAAAGGATTTATTGAATCGCATTCCAGATTGCAATTCCTCATTATGAGGAAGTCAAGTGCCAGGAACTTAAAGCATCTGGTCACCGCACATCCACAGTCAAGAGTAGAGTAGAGAGTATGTGTGTCCATCTGGATTTCTCTGTTCTTATGCAGGTCACAATCTCCTTTCTGGGGAATGGAGCCACCCACAGTGGACAGGCCTTCCTACCTCAATTGAATAAGATAATCTCTGGCAGGCCAGGCCACGCTAGACAATCCTTCATTGAGGATTCTAGATTACATCAAGTTGACAATTAAAACTAACCCTCTCACCACCCTTAAATATACAGTTAAACAGGCTAACAGCATTTAACACACTCACACTGTAGTGCAGGCATCTCCCCAAAAACCTCTTTCACCTTGCTAAGTTGACTCATGTTTATTGAGAATCACTACCCATTTCCCTTTCGTCTCAGCCCCCAGCGATCACCATTCTATTTGTCCATTAATTTTAGAACACTACATCCCTCTTATGATGGGAATTTATTCTCTTACAACTGGCTTATTTCACCCACTAGGTATTTTTTCATGGTACAGCATGTGTCAGAGTTTCTTTTCCTGTTTATGGCACTTACATACCACACCTAGTTTATCTGTTCATGCTGATGGACATTTGGGTTGCTCAGCCCATAGCTGTCATACAAAATGTTACTAAAATATATAATTTACAGATGCCACTTCAAGTCTCTGTTTTCAGTCCTTCATATACGCCCAGAATAAGAGGAGGAGCTGTTGGATCGTATGAAAGATCTTTTATTTATTTTTTTATTTTAAGGAGCTTGCACTGTTATCTACAGTGATGACACCATTCTACATTTCCACAGAAAGAACACACGGGTTCTAACTTCTATACTTACATCCTCAGCAATGCTTTTTTTTTCCTGGCCTTTTAAAAATATAGCATCCATCCTAATGGCCAAGGATCTAATCTGCCTTTTCTTGACAAATTTGAATTCCCTAGAAGTAATCAGTTACATAATCAAATACTTAGCGACCTTAAAACAAATGTCTAGCCTACATATTCAGTTTCTATATCATACAAACATTTTGATTACTGTAGGTTTTTAGTAGTGAATACTCACTGTTATGCATCACGATGGGAATCAGAAAGACATTTCCATTCAAGTAGATCATGTACTTTGACTATGCTCATTCCCCATTGAACTCTCTAAAACTTTCCACTGGTTCTCTGTCTTTTCCCCTGTCTTTTTCATTACACACACACACACACACACACACACACACACACACACACATGCACACACACACACACACATGCACACACACACACACACACACACACACAGGCACACACACACACACAGACACGCCCAAACACACACTATCTACACATGATAGGGGAAAAAAACAATCTTGCTCAGTTCTCGTAATATGATCATGTCCAACACCATTCGTTTTCCTGAAAATAACATGATTTCATTCCTTCTCATGGCTAAATAAAATTCCATTGTGCATATATATTTTTTCATTATCAATATCTATGTTGGTGGGACTCTAGACTGGTTTTTTTCTTGGCTATTATAAACAGTACCACAAGTGGATATTCCTATATCTCTGTAGCATGCTGACCTTTATTTCTTGGGTATATACTAGGAGTTGTCCACTTAATCATCCAGTTCTTTCACTTTTAGCTTTTGAAGGAACTTCCATACTGGTGTCCACAGTGGCTGGACATATTATATTCTTACCAGCCTTGTGTGAGAATTCCATTCCGCTCAGCAGCCACAGATCATGGTTGCTGTTCATGTTGCTCTTTTCATTATAGCCATTCTGCCTGGAGTAAGAGAATCTCAGCTCACTGCTGATTGGCATTTCCCTGGGGACTAAGATAGTGAACATTTTTCATACGTTTATTTGTACATCATCTTGAAGAATTCTCCACTTGCCTGGATCATTTTTGGGGGGTGGGAGGACTTGGAGTGTTTTGGTCTTTAATATTTTTGAGTTGCTTGTTGAAATTATTAATCCCCTAACAGATGTACAGCTGGAAAGGAATTTTTCTCTTGTTGTAGCTGCCTCTTTAGTCCGATCATTGTTTCCCTTGATTGTCAGATAGATGCCTTTAAATTCAAGCAATACCATTTGCCAATTCTTGCTATTTTCTGAGGTTTAGATTCTTTTTCTAAAAGTCATTACCTATGTCTATATTGTAAGGATTTTCCCATCAAAATCCCAATGTCATTCTCCATAACTAGGGAAAAACTCCTAGTGCTTACGTGGAAGCACAAAAGCCCCAGAACAGTCAAAGCAACCTCCATCAGAAAGAGCCAGAGGGGTCTAGATGATAAAACATACTCCAATACAGCGTAATTGAACATGAATAGGTAGTCCAATGGAATGAAAGATGACAGCAATAAGCTCACACAGTTATGGCCTACTGACTTTCCAAAAAAGTGCCAAAAACATACATTGGAGAAGAGGCAAAATATCTGGTTCACCACACGCAAATAAAAATGAAACTTGATTCATATTTCTCACTCTGCCCCAAAATCACTTCAAAATGGGTCAAAATTTTTAAGTTAAAGATAAAGAAAATGCTGTAGGTTTTAGCATCAAACTGCCTTCTAAATGTTATTTTATAACCATAGACAAATATTACTCTCAGCCTTAATCAGAGAAGTGCTCTTGTGTGTGGTGGTGAATACATGAAGACCCGTGGCTACCCAAGGTGCTGAGCGTAGGTGAGGGCTGAGAGCTCAGCCCTCAACAAGATGCTTATCTATACCATCCAAGGTTCAGGGAGACTTTCAGAAGAGGGAATAGAAAGAAAGCAAGAGCCAGGAAATGGAGAGAAGGGCCATGAAATGCTATAATCTGAAAACGACAAAGCCACTGTGATCACAAACTGTAACTGCATAGACTCCGCACTGAATCGATAAGAACAACCCTGTCAACCGTCAGCCATAAATGGACACCGGGCTCTGGAGACCTCTCACTGCTGAGCTACTTGCTACTGATAGATTCAGAGAGAGGAACTGTTATTGCTGTCATCTGTGTAGCCACTAGTAACCCTACCAGGCTCCAGTGGATAATCCAATCCAGTGGCCACAATCCAGTGGCTCTGGCAAACTAAACCCAACCCAAACCAAAAGTCATGAATCTCATGAATCTGAGAAAGAGACTGATAGTGACGGGAGAAGCAAAGAAGCTGGGAGGGAGGTGATAGAGGATGGAAAGTCTACTCCGAATATGCATATAAGATATTGTTATGTATTTTAATAATATTAAATAATTTAATAATACATTGTTGTTTCAATAGATTGACAAAGAACAGAATTAATCAACAAACATAAAATAACTAGTATTTTTTAACTGTTGTAGCATTTAAAGCACTTGTAGGGACAGTCTCTTTCCAGTATTCTTGTTGGTCTAAAATTGTCTTAGCCATTTTCATAAATAAAGATTAGGTAAAGCTGAAACAGTACCAAGTAACTTAAATACCAAAGATTTTATTTCTACTTGAGGGAAAATTGAAATACGCTTAGCCGGGCTGGAGAGATGGCTTAGAGGTTAAGAGCACTGGCTGTTCTTCCAGAGGTCATGAGTTCAATTCCCAGCAACCACATGGTGGCTCACAACCATCTATAATGAGATCTGGTGCCCTCTTCTGGCATGCAGGTCTACATACAGATAAAACATTGTACATATAATAAATAAATAAAATCTTTAAAAAAAAAAGAAAGAAAGAAATACGCTTAGCCTACATAATGATTAATAAAAATGCCGCTGTGAGAAGCGTGGCTGGCAACACTGCCAGAAACAGACCTCCACAATGAATTTCAGTGATGTTTGTGTAAAATGACAAAGCAAGCTTCAGCTCTTCAAAAGCACGTGTATATCTGAATATGTTCATGTTCAGATATGAATAGATTTTAGGAAGTTTTTACAGTAGGAGGCTTCCTATGGTTTTCAAATAACCTTCACAGTGAGTTGTTCTTCTCTGTCTCACCTTTACTCTTCCCTTCCACATCACTCCCTATTTGCTCTTCATAGTCTACTTTCCCCTTTTTCTGTTCATACCAATATATTTAATTTCCTTTCCTTGGGAGGTCCTCTGTTCCTCCTTGGTTTCTTACTTTGTATCTCTGTAGTTATTTGAATTGTGACATGTATATTGGTGGATTGAAAGCTTATATCCACATAAAAGAGAAATCAACAATATTTGGGTTGGTTTTTTTTTTTTTTGGATCTGGGTTACCTCACTCTGGATGATATTTTTAGCTACAGCCATTTATCTGTGAGCTTCATAATTTTATTTTTCTTAACAGGTGAATAACATTTTATTGTGTAAAGGTAGCATAATCTTTATTATTCATTTATCAGTTGATAGACATGTAGGTGATTTCCGGTTTCTAACTATTATGAATAGGAATAATCAAGTATCTCTGTAGTAGAATGCAGGGTCCTTTGGGCATGTTCACAAGAGTGATATAACTGACACTTGAGGAAGATCAATTTCCAGCCTTCTCAGGAAACTCTGCACTGATTTCCTTAGTGGCTATATAAGTTTCCATTCCCACCAGCAATGGAGAAGGGTTCCCCTTTCTCTACATCCTCTCCAGCATGTGCTATTGTTTTATTGATCTTGGCCATTCTAACTGGGGTAAGATGAAATCTCAAAGCAGTTTTAATATGCATTTACCTGATGGCTGAGAATGTTGAACATTTCTTTAAGAATTTCTTAGGCATTTGTGTTTCCTCTTTTGAGAATTGTTTAGTTCTATGCCTCATTTTTAATTGGGCTATTTGTTTTCTTGATGTTTATTAATATACTTTAGATGTTGACCCTCTATCATATATGTAATTGGTAAAGAGCTTTCCTCCTTCTCTAGGCTATACTTTATCCAAAGTGATGATGTTTTTGTGATACAGAAGCTTTTCAGTTTCATGAGGTCCCATTTATTGATTGTTGGTCTTAATGATTGTTCGATCAGTGTCTTGTTCAGTAAGTCCTTGCCCATGACAGTGAGTTTAGGGCTATTTGCCACTTTCTCTTTTATCAGATTCAGGCTATCTGATCTTATTTTGAGGTTCTTGATCCATTGGAGTTGAGTTGTGTGCATTCTTCTACAAGCAGACATCCGGTTTTACTGCACCATTTGTTGAAGAAGATGCTGTCTTTTCTTCAGTGTGTAATTTTTTTTGTCTATAATCAGGTATGCAGAGGTGTGTGGAATTATGCTTGGTTCTTGAGCTTGCTTCAATGAATTGATTTGCTTTTATGCCAATCCATGCTGTCTTATAGCTCTGTAGAACAACTTTAAAAATGAAATAGTGATGACTCTAGAAGGTCTTTCTATTATTAAAGATTGTCTTAGCTAATCCTGGGGTTTGTTTGTTTGTTTCTACATTAATTTCTTTTTCATTTTCTGTAATTTTTGTTGGAATTGTGATAGCAATTGCATTGAGTCTATTAATTGCTTTTAGTAGGATGTCCATTTTCACTATATTAATCCTACTGAACCATGGACTTGGAAGATCTTTCCATATCCGGTGTCTTCAATTTCTTTCTTCAGTGTGCTAAAATTTTTGTTATACAAGTCTCTCGTTTGCTTTGTTAGAGTTATCCTAAGATATTTGATGTTGTTTAAAAAAATATTATGAAAGGCACTATTAAACTGATTTTTTTTCTTCATATGTTTGTCAGGAGGGCTACTGATTTTTGTGAGTTAATTTTGTATCCTGCTACTTTGCTGAAAGTGTTTGTCAGCTGTAAAAGACACCTGCTGGGATCTTTAAGGTATTTTATGTACAAAATCATTCAATCTTCAAACAAATATATTTTGACTTCTTCCTTTCCTATTTGTACCCCCATGATAGCATTCACATGTCTTATTAATCTAGATATGAATCCAAGTGCTATACTGAACAAGTGTGGACAGAATAAACAACCTTATCCTGTTTCTGATTTTTGTGGAATTGCTTGAGTTATTCTCTATTTAGGCTGATGCTGTTTGTGGGCTTGCTGTAAATTTTCTTTATTATGTTGATGTATGTCCCCTGTATCCCTAATTTTTCTAGGACTTTTATCATAAAAGGGTGCTGGATTTCATCAAGTGCCTTTTCTATATCTAACGAGATGATCATGCAGTTTTTGCCTGTCAGTCTCTCTATGTGGTAGATTACACTTAACTGATTTATTAGTGTTGGACCACTCCTGTATCGCTGGGAAGAAGCCAACTTGACTACGGTAGAAAAGCTTTACGCTATGTTCTTGAATTCAGTTTGCAAGTATTTTATTAGTAATGTTTGCATATATGTTCATAAGGAGTATTATATAATTTTCTTTTTTGTTGAGCGTTTGTGTGGTTTTGGTACCAAGGTAATAGTAACCATATATATATATATATAATGAAATTTCCTTCAGTTTCTATTTGTGAAATAATTTGAGGAGCTTTGGTGCTAACTCTTTGAAGTTCTGTACTTTGGTGCTAATTCTTTGAAGTTCTGGTAGAATTCTGCACTGAATTCATCTAACTCTGGGCATGTCTGGTTGGCAAACTGTTTATTATTGCTTGTATTTCACTGGAGTTATAGGTCTGTTTAAATTGCTTATTTGGTCTGGATTAACTTTAGTAGCTAATATATATCCAGATATTCACCTTTTTTGTTTGATAGAGTACTGATTTTTTAAGTCTGTCTTTATGATTCTCTAAATTTCCTTGGTATCTGTTGTAATTCTCCAGCCTTTTATCTCTAATTTTTAAAATTTGAATCTTCTCTGTCTTCTCGTTATTTAAAGGTTTTCAGTCTCTTCTTTTTCTCAAAGAGTCAATTCTTAATTTTATTGATCTCCTACCTTCCTTTCTCTTTCTTCTTTCTTTCTTTCTTTCTTTTTTATGCAGTATGTTAATCCAACCATGATTTTGACTATTTCTTGCCAACCACTCTTTTTGGGTGTGATTTCTTCTTTTTCTTGAGCTTTCAGATGTGTCACTAAATTATAATTACATGTGATCTCTCCTTTAAAAGTTTTGATAGCACTGGGAATTTAGAGAAAAGTTTGAGATCTTATTAGATGAAGACTGAAGTGGATGTCTTAATAACGTACAAAATTACTCCTAGTTTACTTCTACACATTAACTCTGCAAATATTCAGTCAATGAGTGAATGAGTTTTCTTGAAATATGTTCATTGCTACCCAAACTGAGGTCTACAAAGAAAAGCAGAGAAGATGAAGAAGAATAAAGTATTATAAAAATAACATAATGAATCCCATTGCTTTGTATCCCATCTTAAAATATTAATTTTTAAGATGCCAAGATAAAGCATAAAGATCAGACACCCAGTGGATAACTATAGCAAAATGAGATGTAGTGTGGCAAAGAGTGCATGCCTAACTTCCACAGGCCCCAGGTTCCATCCGCAGTACTCTGAGTTAGCAACACAAAAAGATTAAGTTACTTAAGACACAAAGGACCCTGCTTAGTAGAGCCTTTTTCCTAATTGTTTCTATGAAAGATGCAAAATGTTAATACATTCTGGCATGACCTCTTCACTTCATTACAAACCAATACTTTGATAGTGTGTTAGGGTCTAGTTGGGCTGAAGGTGTTATTGATGACAGAATGAGGTCTAGGATCATCATCTGGAGCTTATGAGCTGATGGGTCTAGAGAATCATGAAGGTCACTGATATATAGATATGCATGCAGGCCAGCCTTAAGCCCAGTACACTGTCCACACTGACATTTCTGATTGCAAACAGTAGATTAAAGGAAACTATAATGATGGCATGAAACATAAATTGGGTCCCATCATCTAATGGCTGTTTAAAAAAAAAACTCACTCACTGTGAAGGTGTCTCTGCCTATTTTTCCTACTCTTGGGACCCTTTTCCTCCTATTGGATTGCCTTGTCTAACCTTTATGTGAGGGTTTGTACCTAGTCTTATTGTATCTTGTTTCACCATGTCGGGTGATATCCCTGGGTGACTTTCTCTTTTCTGAAAGGAAACAGAGGAGAAGTGAATAAGGGGGAAAGGAGAGAGGATCAGGGAACTGAGAGGAGTGGAAGGAACAGAAACTGTGGTCAGGATGTATTGCATGAGAGAAGAATAAAGAAAAAGAAAAGTTTTACTCACTAAAATGAGTATCTAAATGCATATAGTGAACATATAAGGCTATCTAAAAACTTTTCTGGTAGTTTGTAAATACGAAGTTGATTTGAGAAGTTGCCCTTTGGTTTGTATCCTTTCATCTACTTATACTAGAAGAACAATTTTAATTAGACTGCACAAGTTAAAGCCTAAATGTAGAGTAGGTTTTGGCCTTAGTGCAGTGAATGACACAGTCCCCTTTTCCTGAAACTCTCTTGATTCTTCCCTTGGTCATGGGATGTAGCCTCACAGTGGAAGAATGGTTAATCCAAACATTCTGGTTTTGCGTCTCTTTCCATGGTTCCCTCTTAAAAGCAGATGTTTGGGGGCTCGGTACATGGCTCAGTTGGTACACTGCTTGCTGCAAAAGTGTGAGTACCTGAGTTCTATGCATAGCACTCATGTGAAAAGCATAGTCATGTACACCTCTAATTGCTGTCCTGAAGAAGCAGAGAGAGGATTTCTCTGGCTCACGGGCAGCCAGGCTAGCTAAATTGGTGAAAGACCCTGCTTAAAAAATAAGATGTGGGATTCAGCAAGATGGCGGCGCTGGGACAACTCTCGTCCTGACCAACAGCACAGCAGGATCAGCACAGTGACCAGCAGTCAGAACTCGCAGCCCTAAAACACAAGTGATTGTGTTTCCCAGGTGAGAGGATACCCCACAGTAGAGAATTCAATCAGCTTCAAGTCACCCAGCTAAACCGCAGAAGAGATCCCAGTTCCAACAGGTGCTTGGTCGCCAGCCCAGAGCCACACGCCAGTGTGCTCTGATCACTGTCCCAGACTGAACTGTGGGCACCACAACATCAGAGACCGAGATTTCCAGTCAAGAGATAACCCCACGGTGCAGGAAACTATTGAGAGCAACCTTAGGTCACCCAGACATCCCCTGGAAAAGACTTGGGGTTCCATGGGCACCCAGGAGCCAGCCCAGAGGCAGAGCCGGGGACCCAGGTGCTACCACAGAGTCCTGCTTGTGCGCCTGATTCACTGCCCCAGATAGAACTGTGGGCCCCAGGGCACCAGAGACTGAGTTTCTCTGTCAGTTGCAAACCCACAGGGAGGGGAACAGCTGATCTGATCTCAAAGCACTCAGCCTATACTACCACCCCGAAAAGGTCTCAGGAAAAATTACCCAGTTTCGGGAGACACCCAGGCACCCAATCCCTAGAAACACAGAAAAGCAGAGCCAGGTAAGTCTGTGCCTGCAGGTTCTACTCGCCATCACAGACACAACAGCTCTCCCCAAAGCAAAGACTAGGTGTCCCTGTCAGGAGGTCCAATGCTCAGGACATCCAGCTCCAGAAGACTCTAGGCTCTAGCCTTCTACTGCAGGCATGAGTGCCCTGCTCACCCACCATTACTGAGTACCACTAGGGCACTGGGGCACACAGCTGCATCCTCAGACCTACAAAAACCACAGAGCCATCATAGCGCCAAGGATACTGCGCCAAGGATCAATCAGATATCCCTAGCTAAACTGACAAAACTGTGAGAATCCCTGGTTCTTCAAGAGGGCTACACCCAACAATTACACCTTAAGAACAACAGCTGCTGCTCAATAATTTCAAAGCAAGAAACCCAGCAGCAGGGCAGCCATCACTAGGACCTCTCCTGATGAGAGGAGAGCTTTCCTGAACACCACAGTTACCACACAGATACATACACCTGAAGTGAACTGTGACAATTCCTGAGAAGCACCACCATTCAGTTGACCATATCCAAAAAGCAAAGCAGAACTTCAGAACCCCGCCACGTGGATTCTCCCTGCCCCAGGACCCAGAAGGCACCAGAAGTTAACAGACAACACCTGAGACAGAGAGATGGGTAGAGGCCAGCGAGAAAGCACAACCAACAAAAGGCAAAGCATCCCCAGAACCCAGATATCCAGGAGCAAGTAGTCCTGAACACCCTAACATAAGTGAAATTCAAGAAGATGACCTTACATCTATGCTTATGAAGAGGTTAATGGAGGAAGCAAATAAAATGTGTAAAGAATTAGGGGAAGATATAATAAAAGAGATTATGGCCATCCATAAAGAAATGCAGGAAGATGCAGCCAAAAAGTTGTGGCTTTCAGAGAGGAAATAATTAAATCACTGAAAGAAATAAAAGAAACAGAGGAATGTTCAAAGAAACAGGTGAAGGAACTGAAGGACAAACAGGAAAATGCAGTCAGACAGGTGAAGGAAATCAACAAAACAGTTCAAGATCTGAAGATAAACTTGGAAAAATTAAAGAAAACACAAATGGAGGAAATCATGGAGAGGGAGAACCTAGGAAAGAAAACAGGAAATACAGAGGTAAGCATAAGCAACAGACTACAAGAGATGGAAGAAAGAATCTCAGGGGTGGAAGATATAATGGAAGAAATCAATGTATCCATCAAAGAAAATAATAAATCTAAAAAATTCCTGACACAAACCATCCAAGAAATCCAAAACAACATAAAAAGACAAAACCTAAGAATAATAGGAATAGAGGAAAAAGAAGATTCCCTCCTCCAATGCCCAGAAAATATTTTCAACAAAACCATTGAAGAAAATTTCCCCAACTTAAAGAGGAGGCCTATAAGAACCCAAGAGGCCTACAGAACACCTAATAAATTAGACCAGAAAAAAAATCCTCCCGTCACATAATAATCAAAACAGTAAGTATACAGAACAAAGAAAAAATACTAAAAGCTGCAAGGGAAAAAGGCCAAGTAACATATAATGACAAACCAATCAGAATCACATCTGACTTCTCAACAGAAAGTATGAAAGCAGAAGAGCCTGGACAGATATCATGCAGACCCTAAGATAACACAGATGTCAACCTACACTACTGTACCCAGCAAAATTCTCAGTCCTCATAGACGGAGAAAACAAGATATACAACGATAAAAACAAATTTCAACAATACCTACACACAAATCCAGCATTACAGAAGACACTAGAAGGAAAAATACAACCCAAGAAAACTAACTCCTTTCAAGAAAACACAGGAAATAAATAACCTCACTACAGCAAAATAAAAAGTAGCCAAACACACTACCATAGCCAACATCAATATCAAAGGATCTAACAGACACTGGTCATTAATCTCCCTCAACATCAATGGACTCAATTCTCCAATAAAAAGACACAGACTAGCAGAATGGATGCGTAAACAAGACCCAACAATCTGTTGCATACAAGAAACATCTAAATCACAAAGATAGACACTACCTGAGAATAAAGGGTGGGAAGACAGTTTTCCAAGCAAATAGACCCAAGAAGCAAGCAGGAGTAGCCATTCTAATATCTGATAAAATAGATTTTCAACCAAAATTAATCAAAAGAGATAAAGAAGGACACTTCATACTCATCAAGGAAAAAATCCACCAGGAAGATATCATAATCCTGAACATCTATGCCCCAAATGCAAGGGCACCCACATTTGTAAAAGAAACTTTAATAAAACTTAAACCACACATAGACCACCACACATTAATAGTGGGAGACTTCAACACCCCACTCTCAACATAAGGACCGGTCAACAAAACAGAAATTAAACAAAGGAACAATAACGCTGACAGAGGTCATGAATCAAATGGACCTCATGGACATCTACAGAACCTTTCACCTAAACACAGAGCTTCTTCTCAGCAGCTCATGAAACTTCTCCAAAATAGACCATGTAGTTGGTCACCAAGCCTCAACAGATACAAGAAGATTGAAATAATCTCTTGTATCCTATCTGATCATTATGGACTAAAGCTGGACCTCAATGACAAAAATAGCAAAAGGCCTACACACACATGGAAACTGAACAACTTGCTACTAAATGACATCTGGGTCAGAGAAGAAATAAAGAAAGTAAAGATTTCCTAGAATTCAATGAAAATGAAGGCACAACATACCCAAACTTATGGGACACAATGAAAACAGTGCTAAGAGGAAAGTTTATAGCACTAAGTGCCTTCAAGAAGAAATTTGAAACATCTCATGCAAACAACTTAATGGCTCACTTAAAAGCCCTAGAAAATAAAAAAAGAAGCAGATACACCAAAGAAGAGTAGACAGCTGGCAATAATCATACTCAGGGCAGAAATCAATCAATTAGAAACAAAACAATTCAAAGAATCAATGAAACCAAGAGCTGGTTCTTTGAGAAAATCAACAAGATAGACAAATCCTTAGCCAAACTAACTAAAAGGCAGAGAGAAACTATCCGAATCAACAAAATCAGAAACAAAAAGGGGGACATAACCACAGACACTGAAGAAATCCAAACAATAATTAGGTCTTATGACACAAAATTTGAAAATCTAAATGAAATGGACAATTTTTTTGACCGATTCTACATACCAAAGCTGAAATAAGAACAGGTAAACCAATTAAATAGTCCTATATCCCCTAAGGATATAGAAGCTGTCATCAAAAGTCTACCATGCAAAAAAATCCCAGGGCCAGATAGTTTCAGTGCAGAATTCTACCAGAACTTCAAAGAAGAGCTAACACCAATATTCTTCAAACTATTCCATAAAATAGGAACAGAAGGAACACTACCAAACTAATTCTATGAAGCCACAGTCACCTTGGTACCTAAGCCAACATCAAACTGAATGGAGAGAAACTTAAAGCAATCCCACTGAAATCAGGGACAAGACAAGGCTGCCCACTCTCTCCATATCTCTTCAACATAATGCTGGAAGTCCTTGCTAGAGCAATAAGACAGTTGAAGGAGATCAAGGGGATACAGATTGGAAAGGAAGAAGTCAAATTATCACTATTTGCAGATGATATGATAGTATACATGAGTGACCCCAAAAACTCTACCAGGGAACTCCTACAGCTGATAAACACCTTCAGCAAAGTGGCCGGATACAAAATTAACTCAAAAAAATCAGTAGCCTTCCTGTATACAAAAGACAAAAGAGAAAGAAATTAGGGAAACAACACACCCTTCACAATAGCCACAAATGACATAAAGTACCTTGGTGTAACCCTAACCAAGCAAGTCAAAGACTTGTATGAAAAAAAATTCAAGTCTCTCAAGAAAGAATTAGTAGAAGATATGAGAAGATGGAAAGATCTCCCATGCTCATGGCTTGGCAGGATTAACAGTAAAAATGGCCATCTTACCAAAAGCAATCTACAGATTTAATGCAATTCCCATCAAATCACCAACACAATTCTTTACAGACCTGGAAAGAAAAATTCTCAACTTCATATGGAATAACAAGAAACCCAGAATTGCTAAAACAATCCTCTACAATAAAAGATCCTCTGGAGGTATCTCCATCCCTGATCTCAAGCTGTACTATAGAGCAACAGTTATAAAAACTGCATGTTAGTGGCATAGAATCAGAATGGTGGATCAATGGAACCTAACAGAAGACCCAGAAATAAACCCACCCACTTATGGACACCTGATCTTTGACAAAGATGCCAAAACCGTACAATGGAAAAAAGATAGCATCTTCAACAAATGGTGCAGTTCCAACTGGATGTCTACATGTAGAAAAATGAAAATAGATCCATACTTATCACCCTGCACAAAACTGAAGTCCAAGTGGATCAAAGACCTCAACATAAAACCAGACACATTAAATCGGCTAGGAAAAAAAAAAAGTGGGGAATACCCTAGAACTCATTGGTACAGGAGAAAACTTCCTGAACAGAACACCAACAGCACAGGCTCTAAGAGCAACAATCAATAAATGGGACCTCATGAAACTGAAAAGCTTCTGTAAAGCAAAGGACACCGTCATCAAAACAAAGCCTACAGATTGGGACTGCCTACAGATTGGGAAAGAATCTTTACCAACCCTTTATCTGACAGGGGACTCATATCTAGTATATATAAAGAACTAAAGAAGCTGAAAAGCAGCAAACCAAGTAATCCACTTAAAAAATGGGGAACAGAGCTAAACAGAGAACTCTCTGTAGAGGAATATCGAATGGCAGAGAAACACTTAAAGAAATGCTCAACCTCATTAGCCATTAGGGAAATGCAAATCAAAACGACCCTGAGATTTCACCTTACACCCATCAGAATGGCCAAGATCAAAAACTCAAATGACAACACATGCTGGAGAGGTTGTGGAGAAAGGGGAACCCTCTTCCACTGCTGGTGGGAATGTAAACTTGTACAACCACTCTGGAAATCAATCTGGCGCTTTCCCAGACAACTAGGAATAGTGCTTCCTCAAGATCCAGCCATACCACTCCTAGGCATATATCTACACAATGGAATATTACTCAGCAATAAAAAACAAGGAAATCATGAAATTTGCAGGTAAATGGTGGCATCTGGAAAAGATCATCCTGAGTGAGCTATCCCAGAAGCAGAAAGATGCACATGGTATATACTCACTCATTTAGACATATAATATAGGATAAACCTACTAAAATCTGTACACCTAAAGAAACTAATCAAGAGGGAGGACTCTTGCTAAAATGTTCAATCTCTATCCAGAAAGGCAAAGAGGATGGACATCAGAAGAAGGAGAAAAGAGGGAACAAGTCAGGAGCCTGACACAGAGGACCTCTGAATGGCTCTGCCCTGCAGACTATCAATGCAGATGCTGAGACTTATGGGCAACCTTTGGGCAGAGTGCAGGGAATCTTAGGAAAGAAGTGGGAACAGTAAGATCTGGAGAGGACAGGAACTCCACAAGGAGAGCAACAGAACCAAAAAGTCTGAGCACAGGAACTGAGACTGAGACTGATTCTCCAACCAAGGACCATGCATGGAGATGACCTAGAACCCCTGCACAGATGTAGCCCATGGCAGCTCAGTGTCCAAGTGGGTTCCATGGTAATAGGAACAGGGACTGTCTCTGACATGAACTGATTGACCTGCTCTTTGATCACCTCCTCTTGAGGGTGGAGCAGCCTTACCAGGCCACAGAAGAAGACAATGCAGCCACTCCTGATGAGACCTAATTGACTAGGATCAGAAGGAAGGAAAAGAAGTCCTCCCCTATCAGTGGACTTGGGGAGGGGCATGCATGCAGAGGGTGGAGGAAGGGAGGGATTGAGATGAGAGGAGGAAGGGAACCACGGGGGGGGGGGGATGCAAAGTGAATAAAGTGTAATTAATAAAGAATTTAAAAAAATAAGATGTAAAGAAATTGAGGAAGATACTTTCATGAACCACTGGCCTCCACATGTACACACATGTACACACACACAGGGAGAGAGACAGAGAGAGAATCTTTCAGAAAGTAGTGTCCCTCTCCTAAATGTACCTGCAGACCTCACTTATCCAAGTTGCCAGTGACCATATTTCTGGACTAATCTCTCTAGTTACAGAGCTGGCATGACAGCTCAGGCCCGGTTCCCTAATTTAGAGACTGGCACTGGCTTGTGAACGATACTTTGCTGAGAACTTTTAGATTAGAGCCCATTCTTCCAGCTGATCCCAGGGCTCCAAACCTACTGCTCCTCTGACTCGGGCCCCTGTGTGGGAGAGAAGGTAAAGTCTGAGCCTCATTAAGGAGCAGGCAACCTGCAGGGTGAACTAATAAAGATAAACAATAATTTAAGATGTTACCACATGAAGCAACGTCACAGGGGAGGCTAGATAATAGATACTTCCAAAAGAGAAATATTGCCCAAAGAGAATTGGGAGGCCAGCCTGTCGGTGTGGCTGAGTGTAGCAGGGACCAAGGAAAATTACATTGTGATTCTGGAAGATGGATTCCAGTAATTTAGGCAGAAATAACTGTAGGGCAGAGAAGGATTAAGTCCACCGTATATTAGCCTGAGGAGACTTCCCTTGGGCAACACCTAATCTCTTTGTTGTAAATTCTATGCTCACCAAGCAACCTTCTGAATTATTATTTGTTCTTCTGAGTGACTGACCCCACAACAAGGGAATGCCTGGTTAAAGAAAGGCTCCTGATTTAAAAATCTGTTCTATTTCCCATGGTAAATTGGTGCTGTGGTTTATAAATCATTCCCTTTTGTATTTTGTTAGAGAAATTCTATCCTTCAAAGCCTGTTTGCCTTGACAAAACAATAAAAGTGAGATCTTGAAAGGGGGAAGGAAAGCTGAGGCCCAGACAGGAATGTAACTTCTCCATCAAGGTACTCTCCCCACGGAGCCTGTCCCAGATCTGCCAGCTGATTTCCCCTCAATGGGAACTCTCATGCAGAAGCAGCCCTATGCAAACTCTCTCACAACCCCTGTTCTTTCTTTTGAAGAAAAGGCCTTGAAAGAGATCCTGATGCATGGAAATACAAGGCAGAACGTTAGTATCAAAGAGATCCAGGCACAGATCCTGGATTCCCTATCATCTGTGTGATTCTGAACGAGCCTGTGACCTCCAACACTCAGCAGCCTGGAAACAAAATGCTGAGTGGCTCAGAAGGTTCGCACAGTCACTAAATGAGGGAAGGCCACTAAGTACCTGGCGCATGACTGCTGGCCGGGAGAGGAAGCCTTCTCTTGGTTTCTGTATTTGGCTAAGCTATTTAATACCTTGCCAACATTGTGCTCAGGATAAATGAGAGGTCACTATATGTGCTTGCATAACTTGAAAAGAAAATGGGAGTTAAATCTAATCTCAGATGCTGGCGTGATTTTGAAGATCCTATCTTGGTCCAGATTAAATCAGTGTGAGGCCCCAGCACCAGCAAAACCTGAGCGTAGTCTGCTTTCTAATCATTGCACAGCTCCTTTCTACTCATTGTTTAAAGGATGACAAGCAGGACCTCTACCTGTTTGATTGAATTTTCCTCTATTTCATTAAGGAATGTACTCATTCCTAGAAACAACTAGATGGCCCTCAACTACATTTACCTAATGGAATACTACTCAGCTATTAAAAACAAAGGCATCACGCAATTTGTAGGCAAATAGTTGGAACTAGAAAAGATCATCCTGAGTGAGGTAACCCAGACCCAGAAAGACACACGTGGTATATACTCACTTCTAAGGGGATATTGTTATCCTGTACTTTACAATCCACAGACCAAAGAAGCTATGTCATAAAGAGGGTCCAAAAGAGAAAGCTTGAATCTCACTCAGAGGGGGACATAAAATACACATCTGAAATAGTTGGAGGGAGAAAATTGGGAGGGAAACTGGAGAGGAATCAGGCCGGAAGAGAGCAGGGATGGGGGTTGGGGAGGACTGGAAGAGAAAATGAAAATCGGTGCGGGGTGGGGGGCATCTCTCGGACAAGGGAGGCTTCTGGGAGTCTATGGTGGTGACCTTAGCTAAGACACCTAGCAACAGGGGGTACAGAGCCTGAAGTCTCCACCTCCTGTAGCCAGGCAGAACTTCCAGTGGAGGGAGTGGGCTACCAACCCACACACAAAACCTTTGACAAACCAAAATTTGTTCTTGCCTACAAGAAATGTAGGGGTAAAGGTGAAGCAGAGATTGAGGAAATGGCAAACCAATGACTGGCCCAACTTGAGACCCATCTCATGGGAGAGAGCCAACCCCTGACACAATTAATGTTACTCTGCCTTGCTTACAAACAGGAGCCTAGCATAACTGTCTTCTGAGAGGCTTCATCCAGAAGCTGACTGAAACAGCTTCAGAGACCCACAGCCACACAATAGGCCAAACTCAGGGAGTCTTGTGGAAGAGTAAAAGGAAGCCAGAGGGGTCAAGGATAGCACAAGACCTACAGAGTAAACTAACTTGGGCCCGTGGGGCCTCACAGAGACTGAACCACCAACCGCAGAGCAAGCAAGGGCTGGACCTAGGCCCCTACACATATGTAGCAGAGGTGCAGCTTGGTCAACATATGGGTTTAATAAAATTGGGAGTAGGGGCTGTCTCTGACTCTGCTGCCTGCCTCTGGATTCCTTTTTTACTAGCTGGGCTGCCTTATCTGGCCTCAGCGGGGAAGATGTGCTTAGTCTTGCTGTGACTTGAGGTGCCAGTGTGGGTCTCGCCTTCTCTGAGAAAAAAATGAGAGGAAGGAATGGGAAAGGGGGTGTGAGGAGGAGACTGGGAGGGAACTAAGATCAGGCTGTAAGGTGATTAAATAAGTAAGAATGGAGACAGAAAAAGAATGACAAGTAGAAAAAACTGCAAAAAGTAACAGCAATAAAAAGAGAGATCCATGAAAGAAGAAGTTCTTAAAAATCAGAGTATGTTTAATCTATAAACAAAAATCTATAAGGTTAAAGTAAGCTTTCCTCAAAAAAAAAAAAAAAACTTTTATCTGAAGAGTTTTACTGCAGAATGGAAAGTAAAGTCTGCATGCCTGCTACTTGTCTGTGTAGACAACTACACCAGTAACTGCCCTGGAGAACAACCGTCTCAGCTGTCATTGTATTGCCAGAAATCAGCTCTGTTCTGCCAACAATACAGATACTCAACACATGCTCATTGATTGACTGAGGATATAGTGGGTGGAAGAAGTAATGGCTGGTGGGATGAATGAATGATAGGAAAGAGAGAAGATCAGACGGGTAGATAACATTTAAGCTATTTGAAGATAGTAATGCTAGAATAAACATTAGAAAGAAGATACTGGAAAAACATTGAGATAGTGTCTAAGGCTGTGCTTTTCAACCCTCCCAGTGCTGTGACCTTTTAACACAGTTAGTTCCTCATGTTGTGGTGATTCCCAACCATGAATTTATTTCATTGATACATCATAATTTTAATTTTTCTACTGTTATGAATTGTAATATAAACATCTGATATGTAGGATATCTGATATGTGATCCTTGTGAAAGGGTTGTTCAACCCCCAAACGGGTCACAACAGGTTGAGAACCACTGGAAGTTCATTCCATCAATTTGTTTAAATGCTTACTAAGCCCATGGGTACCTGATTCAATATTTTTCCCATATCTTGTTGCTGTTCAAATCATATAGATCTGAGCATATCCCTATTTTAATAAAATCCAGGAGTCAAACTTATGGGCCAAGTATCACCTAAAAACTTAGTATGTTGAAGACTAGAGATATGGCTAACTGGTTAAGAGCACTTGTTGCTTTTCCAGAGGACCCAGGTTCAATTCCCAGCACCAACACTGTGGCTCAGAACCATCCATAGCTCTAGTTCCAGGGGATCCAAGGCTCTCTTCTGACTTCATTGGGGATCAGAACACATGTACATACATGCAGGGAAAGCATCATGCACATAAATAGTCTAACATGTTTAAAAATATGTTCAAATTTTGATCCACGGGATCTCAGGATGTGACCTAATTTGGATATGGGATTTTTGTTGGTACAGTTAGTTAAGGAGAAATTATATTGGAATAGAACAGCCCCAATCTACCGTGGCTCACGTTAAATGAGGACAACGTAACAAAGGCAAAAATAGAAGGTTGGAAGGGAGAACAAACACAGAAAGAGAAACAAAAACAGAGTCCCCCTCCACCCGGCCTTGAAGGAGAATGCAAACTCCCTCAACACCTTCATCCCTAACTTCCGGCCTCCAGAACTATGAGGCCAAGCACTTCTCTTTAGCCTGCCAGCCTGGGGAGCTTTTTCATATCAGCTTTGTGGGACTGACCTGGAGGGAAGGCCAAAGGACGGAAGGCGCCTAGGCTCTCAGGCGTCTCACTGCACCTCTAACCAAAGGCTCTTCACTGGTCAGCCAGTCCTACAAGGACTGACCCTTCATCTAAAAAGGAAAGCTGGCCTGTGCGGTGACTCTGAACTGATGTGGGGAGCCCATTCGTTCTCCAGTGAGTAGTGTCTAATAAGGAATTCAATTAGTAATTTCACTAGCAAGGAAAACAAAACAAAACATGAGAATAGTAGAAAAATTAATATGGCAGCTAAGTCATTGTAGGCAAAAATAAATAAATAAATAAATAAATAGATGGATGAATGAATGAATGAATGAATGAATAAATAAATAAATAAATAAGTATTTATCAGGGCCAGAGAGACGGCTCACCTGATAAAGGTACTGCCACCAAGCCCAGTGGCTTGAATTTGATCCTCAGACTCTACATGGTGGAAGGAGAGAATGGGGCCTTGCAAGCTCTCCTTTGACCTCTGTGTGTACCTGTGTGGTATACATGTACCAATATACATTAACACGCACATACTTGCACGCACGCACACACGCGTGTATCACCACCACCATAAAACGTAAGTGTTTAAAAGGAAGACATCAGAGAAAATTGGAGTTTAAGAAAGACATTTCAGCCTAATTCCCCTAAATCCTCCTTAGGGCACAAATTCGCTCTCTTCTTTACTTGGAAATTGGGTCTTAAAAGAGATAATTAACTGAAAATGGGGTTTCTAGGTAGGACGCTAAAGAAGGCCTGGTGTACACAATAGGAATATAGAGTTATTTCTGCAATACATTCCCAAACACTTCGGTGTGTCCTCATTATAATATCACAGGTTTTTTCGCTTGACCCTCAAAACAGCCATTGACACATGCATCCTGTAAAACACAGTCTCCTCGCCAAGAACAAACAGAAGCCAGCAAATTCAAAGGCAAGGCTGCTGACCACTTCTCTCTTTAAGAACAGAAGCAAACATTTTCTGAGCACATACTTACTGCCATCATTCTGCTACATGATTAGCATTCACTATTTTATTAATTCTCCACAACAAACACAGGGTATAAGAGCTATTATACATCCTCACCCTGTAGATAAAGAAATTTAGCATTCTATACTGTAAGTAATTTGCCCATCATCATACACTAAGTTGTGTTTAGATTTGAACCAAAACCACCTCCCTCCAAAACTGGATATTTAATTTCCTGTTACCTCAGTGTAATTCATCTCCATCTTATCTTCATGCACCTCATTGCATGTCCACCTGACATAATGTTTGTTCACTCTCTTCAGTGGATGATCCAAAATACCTCTTCTCCACCTTCCCAGCTGGCAGGTCAGGTACACAGAGCCCACCTCTGGAGCCAGGAACTTCCTGCCCTCTAAACGCAGGAGGTGACCCAGGGCTTGACATTTGAAGTCAGTGGCTGACAGTCTCCAATTAAGCCATGTCAGAAGCAGAAGGAGTTTGATGCCACGGTAGGTTTTTGCCCTGAGCATTCAATGGCTTCCCTCCTTGATGCGGGATCAGAGCCAATATGGAAGCTGAAATCCTTTCTGACAACATTTGCTAGATTGCCACAGTGAATTAGTCCAGATCCCTGTGGACTGCCTTCCTTTCAGAGCCAGCTTGTCACAGTAGCAGCAGCAAGGAGGGCGACCCAGTAGTTTTAGTCTAGACATATAGTCATCAGAGGCCCTTGGGGCTCTGGGCAAATTTACAAGCTTTTGAGACAAGGGCCTGTCTGATAACAAAGCCAACACCCTATAATTGACACTCTAAAGACAGGGAGCACTGCAGAGGAATGAAGATCTTCCAGCTTCCCAGCTCAGCAGCACCTCACCCTGCCCCATTCACCTGCTTCCTACCCAGTGTTCTCGATAATTATATATATATATACACACTCTGTGTTTTCTCTGGCACCTAGCAGGGTCCTTTCCCAGCAATGAAGAAAATGTGCCCTGTTTCTCCTTCCTCCACTTTCCTCTGAAGTCCAGAGCTGTTACTAACCACCCCATACCTGCACAGGGCCAATAGAAAACATCTGAGGCTCCCTCCCTCAAGGCCCAGGGAAAGGCTTCTGAGCAAAGCCATCAAGCAGGTGCAGGTCTTTGCTTCTAAGATGCATGTCCAACTTGTCCCTGGGGGAGGGGAATAAAAAATGCTGCAAATTCAGAAGTGCCCATGAAACCACAAAGTCAAGGTAACAGTTATTGCAGACTGTGTGAAGGTAAAAAAATATCCCTCCTCAATTTTATTTTATTTTTAGTGCTTACTGCCTGAATAATCAAAATAAAAATTTTGAAAACAAGTGTCTCTCACTTTGTTTCTCTGTTTCTATCTCTGTCTTTGTCTCTGAATCTATCTCACCTACCTTTACCTACCTTTTTCTGTTGTTCAGCACACACACACACACACACACACACACACACACTAGCACACACACCAGCGAGCTTCTGAAACCAACCATGTTATTTAGCGTCCCCGGAGTGCTTGCCCCACGAGGTGGTGAGGTGTGACTCCCTTCCGAGACACCAGCACCATTTGCGGAAGAGAGCTGCAGACCATTCAGTGCAGTCACTCTGGCTGCACTGCAAGCCCGGGCTCGAGAACAAAAAATCTATCTCAGATAATTGACATTTATTTGATTGAAACAGCAGGGTGCCCTCCATCACCATGGGAAGAGACCATATGGAAGAACAGTGATAATGTTTGTCTACTGCGTTGCCAATGTGTTTAGAGATTATTCACGGGGCTCTGGGGACTCCGGTAGGATAATGTTTCAGCCAAATTAGAATCAGATTAATTGCTCTAATCTAATGGAAAGACAATGTTTATCAAATTATTGCTCTTTTCACAACATGATATTGCAGTGCCATTATTCTTGGGGCTGAAGAAAGGAAATGAAAAGACTCTTGTAGCACATCTGCTCAAGAGTTGGACGATAGTGTTTCTCCCCACTACAGACAGGACCGTAATGTGCTTGGCAATTCTGTGAAGTAACCAATAAATTAGAGTAAAAGATCTGTAGTGGAAAGAGCTGCTGGGGTCCTATGATACTAGCTCATATTCTGATAAGACAATCGAAAGTCAATTAACTGTTTCCAGATTTGAGAGATTTTCTCCTTCTTGTGATGTTCAGAGTGCTTTCCTCTATAAACAGGAAAGTGCTTCTTAAAAAAAGCCCTAAGTGGCACTTATGACAAAATTCTAAAACTGCTTTTCAAAATATCAAAATCAGCCCAGTTTTCAACACTCAAAAAGGAAATGAAACTCTCAGACGCTCATTGCTTGCAACTCTCTATGGATTTTTCCAAGAGAGTAAAATTGGCTCTGTCTTCCAAAGGCAAAGAGGACTCAGCTTCGCCCTGGTGCTGAAGGGCTGAAGGAGCTGCCCATTTCGCTGCCTCTCTCACCCCACTGACTCATCATTTACATCCCCGGGAATTCTCAGAGGTGCAAAGCACCACCCAGGTGTCACTTCTAAACTAAACTGAGTTATCTCAGTTTATCTCCTGGTAAAAAGGTGCTGGCTGCTGCTCAGAAATCCCAACATCCACCAGGCTGGTGCAGGCTCCAACAAAAAATTTTGGAAAAGAGATAGGAAAGGAGTTTTCTCCCATCCATTTTGCCACAGGATTCCCTGTTGGTACCTGCAGAGCAGAAAAGAAAGATCACAAGGCACAATTTGTATATTCAGTCTTGTGTGCATACTGAGTATTTAAGAATATCAGCCCTGCAAAGACCCTGGTGTCCACAGATGCCACAAGGAAGTAGATAACTGTTGTGTTTCCCCTGGGCCATGTGATAAGTTCAGTCATTGCCTCTTCTCTTAGAACCAGTGCCCTTTGGAGAAAGTATTTTAGCAAACAGGATTGGACACGGGGGAAAGCCAGAAATGGTCTCCCTTTTGTAATACTTTACACCTACATATCGCATCCAGCAGGAAGTAGCAATATAACCCTCACCGCTCTTTTAGAGTTGGTTTCTCCATTTCACTGCACACAAGACATTGATGTGTCTAATGATCCTTTTGTTACCCACTTACCTCTTCCCTCCCACCCTGCAATGTTTGCTATATTCTTCAACAAAAATTAGAAAGCCTTTATCAGCACAGAGGCCACACCAAGATTTAGGTCTGGGATATACATTTTAATTTATGCCCATTGCTGTAACTTTTCCTCACTTGTACCCTGAAGTCATTTTTGGGAGCTTGAAATTGTTTTTCAAGGCTATGATTATGCTCTCATTACTGGGCTAGTCTAAACAATGTCCCATATGTCATTATAGCCTACATTTGTGGGGTATCAAGAAAAGGTTAGGACGCATGAATTGGGACAATGATTGCTCTCTGATTCACCAAAGCTCAGATCTTGCGGTGATTTTCATGTAGCTGCCTCAACAATAGGCTCCCCTGTGTTACAAAGAGTCATTCATGAGAAATAAGTGAAGAATAGCATAGCTATCTTGATGCCGATGAAAACAGTGTGTTTCCCAAGACAAAGCACAGAGCTGTAGATCTTCATTAATTACAATACCCTGGAACAAAGGCAAATGCAGCCACTGTAATTAACGATGTTCTGCCCATAACCTCCCCCATCTAAATGCTTTCACTTCACTGTAATTTACCAGTAAGAGCTTGAGAAATTATTTTAATCCTTATTTTTGCCATTCATTTCAGAAAGGTTACATGACTCACTCTGAGGCATATTCACACATTCATTTACATTTTTTACTTTAAATGCCTTCACTGTGAAACTTCTTTAAACCCTACCCTATCATTTAGAATTGATTTCCAAAACTTTGATTGAAAGCCAAGTATTTGTAGCAACATCTGTGGAATGCACACAAATATTATGGATTGGTGGGCACACACTTCCACTCTCGGGTGGAAACAAGTCCATTCTTCATTGAATGAAAGAAACAATCATCAATACACTCAAACAGTTACCAACTTGGGCAAATTTATAATAAGCATGAAAGAGCAACCTACCAAGCCACCATCATTTACCTAACGCTTATAATGCATGAATCTTAAAAGGACATAAAACACTTGGTACATTAGAGGTGCGAAGGGAAGACCAATGAAGGATTCAGAGGTCAATTCCAGACCGATAAAGGTGATTCGGAATGTAGTTACAATAGAAGCACAAAACGGTAGAAATGAGTGCTAAAGGTTATTTTAATGTGTTTGTGAAAAAGACGGTGGATGTTTGTCCTCAAGAGAAAAATAAAATACCAGCACCTGAAAAGAAACATATGTACAATAGTAGAGGCAGAGCACAAAAAAATGTAAAAATAAAAGTGGAAACATTCAGAGGAAGCAAAAGTGCTGAGGCTGCTGAGGGAACGCTCAGTGGTGGAGAGTTCAGCGGGAAAGGCAGTGAAAATCCATCGGGCTTGCACGGAAAGGCCGGTGGGCTTACCTCGGTGCGCTGGCATCACAGGAAGTAGTAAGGATTGTAGGAAATAGTGGATGATTTTATGTGGAGACAGAGCTAGTGGAAGAGAGGAAGGCTGCAACGAGGAAGTGGCACGAGTCTTTCCAAAGCAAAGTCAGTAAACCCTCCAAGCTGCCGCTCTCAGAGGCTTCTTCACAGTGGGTAGTGTCCAAGATTTAGAGCCTTCACTGTTTCCATTCCAAGCTGGCAGAGGATTGTACTATGAGAGAAATTGTTATTACATAATCCTACTTTAGGTATTGTGAGTTCAAAGGTTTCTCCGGGTGGGGTTTTGAAAAAGAAAGTTTTAACAGGAGGGGAAAGGAAGGTAAACTCCTGGCACTATCCGTTTGAAAAAACAGGAAAGAAGCATCACTGAGGGCCCTCAGGGCCCAGAGCTGGTTAAATTGGGGTTTTAAAAAACAAATTTTGCATGCTTCAATTTAAACTTCATGCTTCAAGGGTCCACAGAGGGCAGACACATAGAAAATGAGAAAATACAAAAAGAAAAGTACAAAGCTAATACAGATTGCATGAAGGGTGAGGTAACCTAGAACATAACTTCAATGTTATATGAAGACTCACAGTGTTGCAATTATTACCATAAATAAAGTATATCTAACAAGGAACCCACGTTAAAAGAAGGCAACACATTTACTTTTCCCTTCAAGGAGTAATGCTGGAGACAAATGGAATGTGTAGTTGGAGCAAAGGTAGGAGAGTAAGCACGGGTTCAACACAGAAGTAATGGCTGATGTCGAGAGAGGCCCAAGAGGCATTAGAGAGCAGAAATGATGGCACTGGCCTGGAAACCAGGCAGAAGAGTGGAGTAGTGAATGGCTCCAGCAAAGCAGCAGAAGGAAAACAAGACAGCACTTTGCACCTGAAAACAGCAAAGTTCAAGTGTAAAATCAACATTCCCTGAGTGGAGAAGGAGCTACAGGGAATGAGATCACAGGCAAGTCAGATCTGCAAGAGAAATCACTGATATCATTAAATCACTGAGAAAACAGTATGTCCTGGTGTCACACAAATAAAGCACAGACTTCAAGTGACCAAGCATTAAAATGCTAGGGAGGAGAATGGTTTGGCCAGGAAGCACAAAAATATATGGTATGAAATGGCATCCCAGAATCCAGGGGGGCTCTAAGCAAAGCTTGGGCTCGGCTGCCCTTGAGTCTAACGGGTGGAATTAATGCAAGGTGAGCTTTAGATGGAGGGTGAGCAGCCCACTAAACTTAAACAGAGATTTACAGACCTGAAGGCTGCTGTCAGCAGTGAGCACTTGCCTTTCTCCCTTGCTCCTCTTCTTGTACCATTCTCTCACCTCTATCTTCTGTGTAAAGTTTTTATAATAAGAATGAAAAACCTTTAGAAGCAACTCCCTTTGATGAAATGACTCTCTGACCATGAGAAAAGAAAAGGGGCTAATGAGCATAGCAGGACCAGGGTAAAGCTGGACACAGGTGCCACGAAGCAAATGTTTGCATTCCTTAAAACTCATACACTGACATCAGTGGGATGATGCCAGTAAATAGAGCCTTGGGAAGGAGCTTAGGTCATGAGTGTGGTGTGCGGCGCTTCTTTTGGGGGTGGCCTCCACATTCTCACAAGAAGAGGAAAAAGATACTCTCCTTCCTCTGCCTCCCACTCTACATCTTCTCCCCAGCCCTCTCCACATAATGATATTTTTAAAAATAGGAAACTTACAGTCATCTTCAAACCAGAAGCCATCAAATCTCCCAATACCTTAACTGTGACTAACTGGACTCCAGACAAGTTCCTGCTGTCACCCACCCTAGGGATGGCGTTTTGTTGTAGGAAACTGAGCCAGCTAGGTCAGCCCACATCTGTCATTATCTGATCTGCATAATCCTGTCTCCTTCTGAAGTGCCTTCAGACTGGCAACAGAGGACAAACATGCCCTGGAAGGCAGACCAAGCTCAGCTCAGCATTACGTGAGGGAGCTGAGGGAATCCAGGGTGCTGAAAGGCCCCTGAGGCTGGTAGATCTCTTAGTTCAAGGCCAGCCTTATCTACATAATGAGTTCCAGGCCCTCCAGAGCTACATACTGAGGCCCTGCCTCAAAAACAGAATAAAATAAAACACACATATGTACATATTTTTAATATACTTTGTTTCTGGGATTATAATATAATTACATCATTGCGCCTTCCCTTTCACCCTGCAAACCTTCCCATGTATCCCGCTTGCTCTGTTTCAAATTCATGGCTTCTTTTTTCATTAATTGTTGTTTCATACATATTTATATATGCATATACATATATATTATTAAATACGTAATACTTAAATATAACGTACGTATTTACTTATTTTTGGTTTTGCTGCTGAGACAGGAGTTTCCTTATATATTCCTGCCTATGCTGAAATTAAAGATGTAACCCAAGCTGGCCTGGAATTCAATAGGTAGCCCAGGAGAGCCTCAGAATTAAAGTGATCCTCCAGCTTCTGCTTCTGAGGTGTTGAGACTACAAGTCTGTGCGAGCACACTAGGCCTGTAATGTAACCTAAAAGCCAGTACCATGGCACACATTTGCTAAATGAGGACTCAGCAGGCTTAGGTGGGAGAATGGCGAGTTTGGGGCAGTCTGACCCTCATAGTGAAAATTTGTCTTAAAGTCTAAAATCATCATCATTATCATCTATTCTAAGGAAGACCGTATAGAATCATTAATAACTGCATGGGCTGGGGTGTGAGCAGACTGAGTTCTAGAGCTTTTCTTTATCACAGACTTGCTCTATGTCTTCACAGAAACATATTTCTCTCACGAGTCCGTAGAGCACATTGATGCTGGAAGAACTGAGTGTACTGACGTAAGCGAAGGGCTTTAAACCACACCTAAGAGAAAGCTCTTAGGAAGTAGTACTTGTGGCTCTCCTTGCTGAACTCAGGTTGAGCATATCAAGCCTATGGCAGCACCACACAGCAAGTGAAGTGGCTGCTTGTCAAGAAAGGAGAGCTTGGTGTTCGCGATTTTAGTGGTCTCATTTGGGTGACACCCAGCAAGGGTCCTACTGGAGTCCTGAGACAGGAGTGGGTCGGCCACCTGAAGACGTAAAACAAATAGGTCCTAGGTTTTATCAGTATCACATTCCTCTGAGCTTGCTGGCTTGCTAATTCATCTGCTGTGCCTGCGCCATGTCCTCCCACATCCCTGCCTTGAGCCTTCAGAGCCTGCACAGAGGCGCACACAAAAGTCACACAGTTCCTATGTCACACAAACATAGCTGTTCCATGTCCCACAAGCTAAAAGATGACTTCACATTTAGGGATTTAGACACCTGCATTCCTGGAAGGCTAGCAGCTTCTAGAGAATTTTTCTTGGTGTGTACGAAGTTAGCAAGCAAATTGATACACAAACTACTGCTTTTTGGCTTCTCTCCAAAGCCCTCCTGGAACAAATCTAAGTTGTAAAAAGAGAATAAAAATGACATATTATTACTACCCATTGAAGGGTGTCTGGCCATTGGTGCCCTAAAGACATCCTGAAGACATGTCCCTGGAATCTTAAAATACTTTTTTCAAGGAGCATCTAGAAAAGACTGCAGAAAAATCCATTGCCAAGACCACTGAATAACAGTAGTTATAACTCAGAACCACAGTGTTTTTTGTTCTTGAAGAATGAAACTTTAGTGAGCATACGTCCAAAAACAGTCTACAGGAAGTATCCCTCACTCCCTGGGACAAATATTAAGGATCATATCTGAGACACTGATAAACTACTTCAAATCTACTGACCACCACACAGCTCTCTTGGTCTGTAAGGAGACACAGGCTCCTGTGGACGCAAGACAACAGAGTACCCACAACAGTACGCATTCAGGCCTTAGCATTGGGGCAGAATTTCTCCATCAATCACCACACAAGCTGGGGGATATCCAGGACTGAAATTATCATCCCTATTTACAAATATGAAACAAAACTGAAATAAAGTATTCCTGAAGTTTAGAGAGGTTGAGGCACTTTACAAGACCATAAAACCTACCACTGGAAAGACCAGGGTCTTGTAATTCTTAGGTCAAGTTTGATTTCACTGATCCAAGTATACCAAAGTATGTTTTAACCTTTTTTTTCAAATGACAGTGAAGACTTTAGAAAACATAATGGAGGATTTTCTCTGTAGATGTTAGCAAAAGTTTTACACACACACACACACACACACACACACACACACAAGACATAGAAAGATTGGAAGAGCCTGAAGATCAGAGTTTGCTGTGAGATTATGTCTCCTAGAAATGTCAGAAGCTGCACCCATAAAGTCTCACCAACATGACTGCCTAAACATGAGGTGAACAAAGATGACACCACTACACCAACAGACATGCCAAAGTAGACGAGGAAACTCCAATGGAGCCAAAACCTTACACAAAAGCTGCAGGCAACGAGGGAGTGCTGAGAGTGGGAGGAGTGGTTCCCTGGGGAGAGCACACCGTTGGTTTTCCAGTACCGAATGCTAAGCCCTGAGAGCATACATTCAGGTTGTATTGCACAGGCTGACTGGGTTACGTTGGGAATGTGTATTACGTAGGTATGTACACATAAACATGCAACAAGAATTAATGAAAAAAGAAGCCATGGATTTGGAAGAGAACCAGGGGTGAATGGATGCATTGGAAGGTAGAAAGGAAAGGGAGACCTGATGTAGTGATATTATGGTCTCAAAAATAAAAGAAAAAAAGATTAAAATACTGCAGGTCTTCTGGAAGGGCAACGGGGACAGGGAGGGTAATCACAGCATATCATATGGAGAGTAGCTACTGGAAATGGGGCTGCTTAACCGACTGTTGAGTCCAAAGAGAAACAATAGTGTCTTAAAGGATATGAAGAGCTGTCATTTGAAAGGAATATTGAAGTGCTTCTGCAAGATCCCATGGGGCAGAATTTGGCAAGCTCTGTAATAGCTCTGGCCAAGGACAGAATAAGCTGCCTTTCCTGCCACTCTCTCTTTACAGCACAGATAAATAGTCCTTCCATCACTAGGAGCTAGTCACCCAGTGTAAGCAGTTGTCATTATTCATGGATCTTGTAGTGGTAATCTGATTAAAGTTTATTTCTATTCAAACGAATACTATGCAGATCTCCCAGGCGTTTTCATACCTTTTCAAATGTTTAAAAATTTAACTCCAGCAAACAACTTCCCAGCTAAGGCCAAAGCTCATACTCTGCCTTCTTCATAATATCAAAAGTGTCATTTGGGGTTTCAGTGGCTTCTGTATTAATTGGCCTCAGTTGTAATGCTGAAATGCTGTCTAGAGTGAGAGGATAGAAAACATGTTGGATAATATTCAATATGTATGGAATCTAGCTTGATAAGCTTAATAAGTTAATAATACAGTATATAGATATATAATAAGGTATCTTTAAACAGAAACACACATAAAACAGGGTTCTGCATTCATTTACAAAGATGTGACCCATTCCTCATAGAGGATAGCTTTTGGCTCTATCACATGGCAAAAGGAGCAGGGTAGCTCTCTTGGGCCTTTGACAGTCTGTCATTTAATCATGGGGCCACCAACCCCACCACCTAGTCACTCCCCAAAAACTTGCATCTCCTAATGTCATCACCACCTTGGTTATAGGTTTCACATGAATTGGGGGGGTTAAAAGGAGCACAGACATCCAGATCACAAGAAATCCCCTTTTAGATCAAAGGAATTAGCACTCAGTCCCAGGACCAGAAGGAAAGTGCTATCTCTGTGTTCTGCTGCTTTTGTTCTGGAAATCCTGAGATAAGCAGAAGATAGGTGACTAGGACATTGAATAAACAGAACTTTTGAGATACTATAATCACATGTTTGTTTGTTTTCTGCCTCCTACTATACTTGAAAAAATATATCCCATGGTGGAAATTTCCACTCCCTGGAGTGCAAGCCTTGGGCTGTCCTGTAACTTCCCAATTCGCTGTCAGATCACAAAATGTCCTAGACACTGTAGGTCACAAGCGCAGACTTAAATTATCTTGTCCCATCTTCTTACCCCAACCATCCTACATTTCCAAAGCTTCATTTGACCTTCTCATTTTCTGCCTTGCTTTGATGAAACTAGAAAAGCAGGAAAGAGCAGAAAGCTGGAAAGCTTGTATTGATCAATAATAGTGTGGAACTTTCAAGAAGCCTGTCAGATATTTAAAGTCTTAATTTGAGGCACATTTGGGAGTTTCTCCTGATTCCAATGAATCTGAACACTCATCCTCTGGTGTTCATTTCCCTCAGACTTCCCAGGTGGGGCAGGAACATGTCACTGGTGACTAGCTAACTGCAGGAAACACATCCAATGTCCCCACAGGAGATTAAAAGCCAACAGCAGAGGCATTACCTGCTACCTTTCTCTCTTCATAGTGTAAGGAGGTAAAACTCACAACCTACCCAGATACTCCCTCCAAAGAAACACATAACGTCTGTCCACAGATACCTGCTCTTTCAATACTGTCTTCGAAGTGTACAGTATTACTGCATTTAGCAGATGTCCCTCAGTAGAGGAATGGATACAGAAATTGTGGTACATTTACACAATGCAATACTACTCAGCAATTAAAAACAAGGAAATCATGAAATTTGCAGGCAAATGATAGGATCTAGAAAATATCATCCTGAATGAGGTAACCCAGAAGCAGAAAGGTAGACATGGTATATGCTCACTTAAAAGTGGATATTAGACAAATAATATAGGATAATCATACTAAAATCTGTAAACCTAAAGAAAGTAATCAAGAAGGAGGACCCTGGGTAAGATGCTCAATCTTCATTCAGAAAAACAGGATGGACATTGGAAGAGAAAGAAAACAGGGAACAGGACAGGGGCCTACCACAGAGGGCCTCTGCAAGACTACCTTTCAGGGTATAAAAACATATGCTGAGATTCATAGCCAAACTTTGGGCAGAGTGCAGGGAATCTTATGAAAGAGGGGGGAGACAGAAAGACCTGGAAGGGACAGGAGCCCCACAAGGAAAGCAACAGAACCAAAATATCAGGGCACAGGAATCTTTTCTGAGACTGATACTCTAAAAAAGGACCATGCATGGAGATAACCTAGAACCCGTGCACAGATGTAGCCCATGGCAGCTCAGTGTCTCAGAAGGTTCCCTAGTGATGGGAACAGGGACTGTCTCTGACATGAACTCAGGGGCTGGCTCTTCAATCACCTTCACCTGAAGGAGGAGCAGCCTTACCAGGCCACAGAGGAAGACAATGCAGCCAGTCCTGATGAGACCTGATAGACTAGGGTCAGATGGAAGGGGAGGAGGATCTCCCCTACCATTGAACTGGGGGAGGGGCATGGAAGAAGGAGGGAGGATGGGATTGAGATGGGATGGGGGAGGGGGCTACAGCTGGGATACAAAGTGAATAATACTTAAAATTAATAAAAATAAAATAATTTAAAAAAAAGAGTAATGAAACTGGTTTGGGACAACCTGCTTTGAAATTCTAAACAGATGTTGTATCTCACTACTCATTCCAGGCTCAGAGATCAGTCATACCTTGGAACCTCAATTAAATTTCCAACCTACCACTCCGAGTAGGTATAACAGCCACGTGTTCTTTTTCCTGAAACATAAAGTACATTTTCCATCTACTCAGGAACCCATAAGGTTTGCTTTTAAATGGGAATGCCATCTTATAAGCCATTTGCAAACACAGAACAATCTTTAAATTTTCCAAATTTCTGTCTTCTAAAATCGCACAAACCCCAAAATTGGGAGAAAATCATAAAATTAAATAATAAATTTATGTAAGTATTTTCTAAAGATATAAGAAAGGGAAGGTTTTGTCAAAAGCAAATCTGCAAGCTTAGGAAGCAATGAAGTCTCTCAGTTGGCACAATGTCTGACACAGCACTTTTATCCAAAATGGCCGTTAAAGTTTACCCAAGTAGGTTGTTTTGACAGCTTCCATTTCTCAGTGACCAGCTCCATTTTTTTTTGTCTCCTTGTTTCAAGGTCAGTGGTTAGTTCTTTATCTTCATGTGCTTATATTCAAAACAAAATAACAATTGTTCATTAAGACTTGCAAAGGGCACAACTCCCCAAGCAACTCTTAACCTGAGGTTATTTCTCACTCTCTTTACTTTTTTTTCCTCCTAATAATTCTTCCCCTTAAGTCTTCACTTTCTACAGGGTCACAAAAGCATTTGCCCTGTCTCTTGCAGAGCACAGCTGTTCTTCTTTATACTCTAAAGTGCTTAAATTACCCAATACTTTCCTTGTAGCCAAAGAATCTCATCTCTCCAACCAAAGGACAAAGGGTCTGAGATACCAGTGAACTCCAAAGAGCTCGGACATCAATGAGGCCAGGGCTTCCTGAGGTTCAGAGTGGCTGCTACATTGAGGATGTTTGGGTATTATGCAAAACCAGCACATTTGTTTACTTGAATATGCACATAGGAAAAACCTTAGGGAACGCTTAACTCGTCTAGATTCAAAGAACAAAATATAACCCCAAAAGCAAACTGAATCTGATCATCTCACTTGTAATGTGTGGTTAGTTTGCCACACTCAGAGCAGTGGTCGCCTCAATAATAAACACATGCCCAAGGGGAAGTGATAAACCACTGACGTCTGGGAAGAGCATTTGACAGTTTCTATTTGTGAAAAAAAAAAGAAAAAAGAAAGAAAGAAAACAATAAACAATTCTATTTAATATACATGCTAACTTGGAGGACTAACAGTGGAGCTCAGGGTCATGCGTCTGTTTGCATGCCTATGACAGTTTACATGCTATTGTGTAATGCAGGTTATGTGTGATAACCACCCAACAAATAAGCATCCTAAAGGGAGCTTTCAGAGGAGCAGTGGACTTAAGACAGCCCTGTGATACCGATGGATAGCAAGGCCGGTTGTTCTCATAAACAAAACAGGAGGTGAAGTCAACAGTGATACAATCTTACCGATAACCAGCATGTCTTTATCTTCGAAGACTAAGCACAAAATCTTTCTCTTCTAGGCAAGAGTGCCAGGAAAGGTAATAAGAATCTCTTTGCAGGTAACATATCAGAGACAAACACTTTCATGGCCATGGAAACTGTATCAATGGAAAACAGCTGCATCGTTGGCAGAACTGTCAAAAGATTAAACTTCTAATTTCCTGCTCTTTCTATTATTTTCCAGGTCAAGAGTTTTAGGTGGTTTACGAACACATCATGTAAACAGGTAAGAATAAACTACCTTCAAATGTGTTTACATAGTTGCAAGCAGTTGACAGCAGAAAAGGCATAGGTATGCTGGGTAAATTGAGATTAAAATCCTTTGTGTAACTGGTGGGTTGGGTTCATGATGTGAGAAGCAAAGCAGTGTTAAACTTGTTGTAGCTCTGGCAAGTCCCCTTACTCTAGCTGCCTATTTTCTCTTACCAGTTTTTCCTCACAGCTACCACCAGCACATTTTGGTCATCCTGACTAGCTTTCCTCTAAACTGACCAAGCTCTCTCATGCCTCTCTGCCCCCACTTGTGCCATGCCGTCCTCTCCTGCACACCACAGAATTCCCATTTCCTCCGTAAGACCCTGTCCAAATGCCATCTCTCTCATGCAAATTTACTCTACCATCTGAGACTTATATCAACCAGGAAATTCAGCCTCTCGGGGGAATGAAAAGTGAGTGTGATGGTTCTGAATCTCAGTTCTGCGTGTGTGTGTTTCTATGTGTGAGAACTGGAACTTGTAAGGCACAGTACACACATGTGGAATCAGAAGACACCTTCATGGATTTCTCCCTTTCCAGCTAGTTTGCAACAGGGATTTTTTTTACTTCTTCCCACAGTATACCTCAAACAAGCCGGCCTGTGAACTTCCAGTGCTTCTACTCTGTCAGCCACCATCTCCCCACAGAAGCATTGGTTTGCAGACACTGTACTATGTGTCCAGATTTTATATGGGTTCTAGGGATTCGAACTCAGGTCCTCACATTTGTGCAGCAAGCACTTTGGTTTTATGGTTGGTTTTAACTTGTCACAAATTAGAAACATCAGAGTAGAACCCCTCAACTGAAGAACGGTCTTATTTGCTTAGCTCATGTGGGAAGACCTGACCCAAGAATGGGCAGCAGCCTTTATAGCAGCCAAGATAAAAAGGGCAAAGCAGGAAGAAGGTCATTTCACCTTTTGCCCTTTGGCCTTCCCCCTTGCTTACGATGCTATTCCTTTGCTGTTAGCAGAACTGTTTCCGGGATTCCATCCTGGATGTGGGACCAACAATCTTCCAGAAGCCTTCCAGGTTTGAGACACTAGATTGGGATTGCTGAGCAGCTAGCCTTAAGGACCAAGCAATCCCCCGCTTCTCAGCTCTTGGGTATGATTCAGCAATTGTTGATATTTTAACTTGCACTGACTTACTAAACTCTTTAATATACATTCATCCATTGTTCATGCAGAGAACCCTGATTAATACCTCACAGATCCTCCTCAGCCAGTTCTCCCTTCTGACCTCCAGTACTGTGTGACTTTTCCTGTGAGGCCTGAACAAGCATCGATCTATTCCACAGAAGGCACTGGGAACAGACAAACGTAGAAAACCACGGGGTTTGAGATTGCTCTGAGGAGTATGACAGGAGAATGGATGACGCAAAGGCAGCTGTATCACCGAACAGGCCGCCCTGCTTAGGAACTGTATCCCTGGGCTCCCTCAACAACATGCAGGCAGCACAGCCAGTTGGTGACACTCCTCTCCCTGGCAATTGCTACAGTTTCTCAGGACTGGGCACCTAAGCTTTCTCAGTCTTATGATCTTTCCTCCTCCCTCAAGGAGGGAATATTTCTACTCACAGAAAATGGCTGCACAGCATCAAGCAAGAGAAAGTCATTAAAATCTTAGATCTTCTGTGTCCTCATCCATGCAATGGAGATTCTGTATTCCCTTGACCATTTGGACATTTTAGCAGGGTAGCCCCGCTGTTTGCGTACCTTTGACTGAACATATTTATTTAGGATAAATATTTAGGAGAATATTGTCATCTTCAACCTAGTGCACAGCTTCAAGAAGGAACATGGAGGCACCCGTGAGAAAGCAATGGGAAAGCCACCCAACCTACCGGATTAGCTTAGTCACTGTTCTGCCAGTGTGAAGAGCCACCATGGCCAAAGCAACTCCTATATTAGAAAGCATTGCTTACAGTTTTGGAGCATAGTCCATGTTCATCATGGCAGGAAGCAGGCAATGGTGCTAAAGCAGTAGCTGAGAACTTACATCCTGATCCACATGCAGCAGGCAGACAGAGAGAGCAAGACTGGACCTAGCCTGGGCTTTTGAAACCTCAAAGCCTAACCCCAGTGACATCCCTTCTCCAACAAGACCACGCCTCTCAACCCTTTACAAACAGTTCCACTAACTAGGAACCAAGCATTCAAACATACGAGCCCACAGGGGCCATTCAAGACACCACATTAGCCAAATCAGCCCCAGCAATCAACGTGGTGACAAATGCAATAGCTAGATCACCCTCCCATCTCCGCATCATCTTATCACGGGAGTGGGCAGCCCTTCTCTGTGAAGGGCCCCATATAAATGTCTTGGCATTTTCAGGAAAAAAAAATAGCCTTTTTATAACTACTTATTTCTGTCATTGCTGTAGGAGTTACCATAAACAATAAACCAATCCTCATGGCTTAGTTATAAGAAAACTCCATTGAGAGCAAGCAATGGGAAGGTTCTGTTCTCTGAGCAGTCTTTGCCAGCCCCTGCCTTATAGAGTTATGGCAAAAACTGAAATGTCTCATATGACATAAGTGAGCATCCAGCCAGCAGTGAATACTTACTTTATTACATTGCAGGCCTGGGAGCATCCAAATATAGAAAACATGCTCCCTGCAGTCATCCAGGGCAGGAACAGGGAGGCTAAAGTCCGAGTGCCCTGAGGTAAATGGACCCCTGCTGACCCTACTCCACAGCTGCTCTTCTGCCATCTTCTTTTCTCACAGGCTCCATAATGAAATGGAGATGGTCCTGAAGGAGCACGTGCTAAGGAAATGACACTGCTCCATGAGAAATCAGTTTCCCGTGGAAAAAGAAGCACAAGGGGTTGGGGTGGGGTGCTTGTTCCAGGAGGATAGAAGAGCATGAGCAAAGACCCTACCTAGAAAGCAGTCAGGCGGGAGTGCAGGACAATGGAGGGAAGAGTATAGAAGATGGTGTCTGACGGTAGGGAGTGTTGGGGCCCTATACACATGTAAAAGGCTTGGGAATCAGTGTTCTTCAGTGCTCTCATTTGTATATACAACATCTAGAAGTGTGGTTTGTTACCAGGTAGTTATTACACATAAGTCAGCAAACAGCGCTGGAGGGCTCTATGTCTTGAACATGGGGTGGCCACAAGCGTTCAGTGAACCAGAGCTACCACCTCTGAACACGCCCTCTGTCACCACCCCATCCTCAAAAGCCTTCCTCATGCCAGCATGCAGGTATTCTGTGATTCCAGGTGGGGCACAGGGCAAGATCCCTGATTCTGAGGGACCCGGACATGGCGGGAACCCTGGCGGTCATGCACCACTGAAGCACCATGGGCACCCACGGCCTCCACAGCTGACACTGGAAAGTGTAGCACAAGGACCAGAGGTGCCGGGTGTGAGCTCACACAAGACACCACCTGTGCATGCTCTGATTTATGCTTTTACAGAAATAATTGGCTAGGTCCTTGAAGAAGAGCTGGAGGTCATATAGAAGCAGGTGAAATGCAATCCATGAAACCATGGTAACAATACAAGAATACTTCAGTTTTATTAATGGAAAAAGACATCTAAATGTTTGAGATAAGGGATAGAAGAAGATAAAGAAGGAAGTCAGATAAGATGACTGGGGTGGGGGGAGCTTAAAAGGAACCCAAAAGACAGGAGCATTGTTACAGTGTGAAGGAGAGCCATAGGAGACCAGACAGTGCAAAATAAAGAGCTTACAGCTAAAGGGAGGCAAGAGCAAAGGAGAGGAGTGGATGAAGATGGACGGAGAGCCTGAGGGAGACGAAACAAGCTCAACAGATTTCTAAAGTGCATTTATCAAGATAAATTGCTTTTGTCACATCCTGCTGTTTTTAAACATGAGTAAGTTGTTGCCTATTATCACTGACCTTTACAATTCTGATGAGCTGCTCGACAATTAAACAGTATTCCCTCTACACTCTGAAGTGTGCAGGAGAGGCAGTAGCTGCAACAGGTCTCCAGGATGGAGGTGGCGTGGAAGAACCCACAGGGAAGGAAATGACTGCACTGGCAGCAGAATGACAGCACCTCGCAGAGTCTCGCCTTTGATCCAAAAAAGCAATAATCACATCATGCAGTTCTTAAATTTAAGAGGGGTTTTTTTCTTCTTTCTTTTCTTTTTTTACTTTTTTTTTTTTTAAGATTTGCAACCTAGCCTCAGTTCTCTCCACTTACTGCACAGCAGACCTAAGGCAAAGCAGGCAGAATACACACCAAACATCACCCAGACTAAGAGTGGGAGGTGGGTTTCTGCAGCGGGCCCCAACCCTAGACCCCTTAACCTCTGCCTCCTTTCCTCAGAAATGAAAAAGAAGCCCACACTCTGCCCAGATACCAGCCAGAACATGCTCGTTCTTCTCAGGGACACACTCTCTGATTCTGGTTCCAGGCAGCAATCAGCAGTTGATTGCCTTCCCACTCAGCTCAGACCTTGGCAACCCCCTTCATGATTACTTTCAATGGTATCACCTCCTGAGCACAAAGGGGACTTGAGGTAGAAGGCATAGACTTACACAAAGAACTTCGGTGCAAGGCAAGCTCGAAGCTGAAGTCACTCAACGTTCTTCCTCTGCTCCATCACACTTAAGATGTCCAGTATGGAGCCAGGAGATCGTGCTGCTCCTCTCATCTCAAAATGACCGTTGGCTTTACTACGCCGAGGAAGACAGGTTCCCAGAGTGACAGTGCAAAAGCGCCCAAGTATGGATTTATTACATAAACATCTCTACAAACATGAGGGGTTTTTTTGGGGGGAGGTGTTAAATAGAAAAAGAATTTAAGGCTACCGTCAATACTTGTTTGTGCCAAGCAATAGTGTTAATGCAATAGCTCTGATGTTGGGACAACATCAGGGTAACATAAAACAGCTACATGAGCAGGGATGGGGTTTGGGCCCAACGAGAGGCAAGCGTGGCTGTAAGTTGGTAACAGAGTCTCTTACAGAGCGCCTGGCCCTTTCCACAACCACGTACAGTCTTTGAATTCTGCTTGTAATCAGGTTTAGTCAGAAAACTCCTTTCAGCTTTCATAAAGCACTACTTTTTAACGTATCATTGGTTACTAATGTTCTGAAACATAATGATCCTCTTGTTTGTGCATTTCCCTTCCCACTCACTGTGGAAACGGAGGTGAAATGGTGTCCTGTGCATGAGAGCCCTAGTCAGTGAGGTCAGCTAGGCCACAAGGCTGCCTCACTGGCCCTCAAGGCCAGGCAGCAAGTGCGGCTCAGCAAACATGCGTTACCTTCTTCCAGGCAGTAAGAGCCTCAAGATACATAAAAAGGGAGGGATGAGGACTGGAAGATGGGCTTACTCAGACCTCAGGGAAATACTCAT
Organism: Psammomys obesus; assembly: GCF_907164565.1. Lineage (NCBI taxonomy): Eukaryota > Metazoa > Chordata > Mammalia > Rodentia > Muridae > Psammomys > Psammomys obesus. Next base: position 6,236,142 of record NW_026585797.1, read on the forward strand.
CTGGATCCCCAGAGTTAAGAAAATTTTCAAAGGAATGTCACAGGTCCCTTCCCTTCTGCATTGGGAAACAGTGGGTTTAGTATGGCAGCTCCTATCCTCATTACAAACACATGGGGTCACCACTGTGAATGTCCCTCACAGCAGAGGATTTAAGCACCTTACCCTAGTCAAGTGGTTCACGGCAGGTAAGCTGTTTGCAAAGCCGCGTGTCTTTGCATGTGTCTACACTGGCACATGGGAGCTCCCCACCAATGGGACAGCCATTTGTTAACTAGGGTGCCTCAGATTTTTTTAATTTTGGCAAATATGACACTTGTTGTACTACCTGATTATGAAAAGGGAGAGGGTCTCTTACAACAGGCACAAATGGCCTACAAACTCATTTTGCCCAGTAAGTAAATTGCATTCCCACAAGCTTTTCATTTCCATGTTATTACCATTGTGTATCAGGTGATTTTTGTTTGTGTCTGATTATTTGAAAATTCATGGAATTGATCTAAATTACTGTATATTAAATTTTTAAATTAATTCTGGAAGGAAAGAAGAAAGGAAGAAAGGAAAGAAGGGAGGGAGGGAATGAAGGAGGAAGGGAAAAGGAAGGAAGGATAAATGGAAGGAAAGGATTCTTGACCTAAATGAACATGGTGTTAATTCATGGTTTGCATTCTTTGCAGGAGACTGACTGAGCACATAAGTGGCTCCCAGTAAAAGTAGCATTGTCAATTGTTTATAAAGCCTCTGAAAGTGACCAAGTTGATTTACAAGACAAAGCTTTTCTAGATAGATGTCCTTGGCAATGTACACGCCTTTCTGAAGGAGTAGAAATGCTAAGTTCGTGGGAATGTAATTTATTTAATGGACAAGACCAACTTACTTAGGTAACAGAGTTAATAAAGTGTGCTTTCAGGCAATTGCTCTGTGTTATAATCTATTAGAAAGCAAATTGTTACAGTTACCAGACAAACTCCATTAAGAAAAAGAGAGGACCAAGTGTTATTCCAGAAGCATTGATGTAACCTTAGCTTGAGCAGTCTAGGTAGATGGTTTCTACTCAAAATTACAGACTTTCAGGGCCATCCATGGACTCCACGTCTATGTTGCAAGAAGTAAAAAGCCTCTTCTAAAATTGATCTGCCCTTTGTCACCGCCACAGATATATTTTCCCTGTTTTGACAGGTAGTTGTAATTCTATTAGCAGCCCATCGACCGCCCTGTGAAATCGATCTGTGTCGGACTGGCTGGGTCTTCTTTAACTGGCTGATTTATTGCTTCTTCATGTTTTTAGGAAGAGAGCATGTGCATGTTCCAAAGCGATCTAAAGATTCAGGAAAGGGCCGGGCTGGGGAGAAGGAACAGAGCACTCGTCGGTTGGCAAAGAGTAGAAGGTCTCCAAACAACGTTTGAAAACGAACTGATTTTACCTCCACTCACTCTTGGCAATCTCCTTGGCAGGGGAGCTGTGACCTTCTGTTGGCAGCCTAGCAGAGATGACTGCTAACATCCACAGGTATAAATGAATGGCGATTTTCCTTATTAATTCACCTTGACGGCTCGAGTACACTGTAAGAGAACTTGCATGGCCCAAAAGCCAGTCTCTTACTTTATTTCGCTCTGGTCTGTCATATCTGAGAGCAGCTAGAATATGAGTAACTCTCCACTGTCTGTCAGTACTCATCTTAGTTAGGGTTTTATTGCTGGGAAGAAACACCATAACCACAGCAACTCATAGAAAAGAAAATATTTAATTGGGCCTGGCTTACAGTTTCAGAGGTTTAGTCCATTATCCTTATAGTGGGAAACATGGCGTCATGCAGGCAGACATGGTGCTGGAGAAGGAGCTGAGAGTTCTACATCTTGATCTGCAGGCAGCAGAGAGAGACTGTGTGCCACAGTAGGCCTATCTGGAGCATATATGAGACCTCAAAGCCTATCTCCGCAGTGACACACTTCCTAATAGTGCCACTCCCTCCAGTGCCAAGCATTTAAACACATGCGTCTATGAGGGCCATTTCTATTCAAACCATCACAGTAGTCCTACCGCTTTAGAAGAGACAGAAACAGTCATTGCATTTTTTTTTTAAAAAAAAAAAAAAAAAAAAGAAGTCTCAGAAAGGAAAAAATGGAAGGAAAGGCCAAAAACGGGGCCCACTAAACACCCAGGTCTTAAAGTATATCATTGGAGCAAGCAGAGCTAAATTAAATATGTGAGAAATCTGAATGGACCTTAGGTTTTTATGGGACTAAAGAACAAGTGATTGCAGTTATACAGCTGTTCAGAATGAAAATGATCCTGGTGTTATCTTCATAAAAGTAAATATGAATAGTACCATTTCACATGCTTGTAACCTCATCACTGTTGCAAATGAAATTCTTATTTTTGTTAGCTTACAAAGAATTGCTTTTCATTATTCATTTTGTAAAATCCAACTTTAGTTTTGTTTCTCTAGCCCCCGCTTTTTCCCCATTCCTCCTCTTTCCTTTCCTGTCCTGTGTGACTTTCCCATCCCCTTCCCTCATCTCAGCACCACGTACTTGTGCACATCTTCCTCTTGTTTATATGCCCTTCAACTGTTTGTGGGCTTACAGCAAGAAAGTCAGCTCAGCCTTATCCTGTGAAACAACAGGGATGTCTGTTGTCCTCTACATCTTGCCCTTGGCAGGAGCTAAACCATCAAGGAAATTGTATGTTTAAATAAACAACAGCCGGCTGGAGAGATGGCTCAGAGGTTAAGAGCCCTGTCTGTTCTTCCAGAGGTCCTGAGTTCAATTCCCAGCAACCACATGCTAGCCCACAACCATCTACAATGAGATCTGGTGCCCTCTTCTGGCACATATGCAGGCAAAACATTGTACACATAATAAATAACAGGCAAATCAGATTGGATGTATTGACTCAGTAAAATTTTCCATTCCAACTGGAAATTTTTATAAAGAGAATATATTACCTCAAAATAGGGACTCATGGTGTGAGCCCTGGGCTAGTGAGGGCTCATTGGCAGATAGGGGGGTTATTTGTCAGAGGACATATCTCTCAGCATACCTCATGTGACACTCCTGCAGCGTCTGCTACTTCTAACCAGAGGAACGAAGTCCTCTTACTCTGTATTCCCGCAGGGTCTCCTACCCAGTGTTGCCCTGTGCTCTATGCATTTGCTTAAGAACTTTGAAGGTCTGGCGTTATGCTGATCAAAAGAGAACCTGATACATGATTTGGAAGGCAGGATAAAGCAGCAGCCCGTGCTCCTGCAAGGTGTTGCACCCACATTAGTCACAGTCAGACTGGAAGTTTCCTGTAGAGCACCAGTGGTCCTCCGTCCTCCCCTATCCTTCATCCAGCTGGTTGGTGCAGCTGCTTCCTCTGCTAGCCAACAGTAACCGCAATATACTGTCTGTTGCTTAGCTGGTCACGGAGAGGAATCAGCTGCACCGAGACCTTTCTGTGGCTCTGGTTTGGCCCCTGGAGCACCTGGCTTCTCAGAGAGAGCAGTAGAGTGCTCCTACACACTCCGACCTGCGTAACATGGCCATCCCTTCAGCAACACGGACCCCTGGCATCCCCCCTAGGTCCTCCTATTTCTGTTTCGCTCTTACTTCCCAGTTGCTCCTACATTCCTGGCAGGTATAATCCCTGTAAGAAATCTTCTGTCCAATGGTGTTCAGTGTAACCCTACTTCCTGACTGATCCCAATGGCCACCGGGCACCTCTCCAAGGGCCATATCTGTGCACACTGAGCGTGTACACGTGCATGACTCAAAGCCACTAACGCTGCCTTTTAACAAAGATTCCAATAACAACTTAAACCCACAATGTCTGTCTGAATTCAGAGGAATCGTGTTGTATACAAAAGATACAATTTACAATTCACTTTTTAAATTGTTTATCTTTTTAAAACTGAATCTGATTTTCAATGTGTGTTCTGTATTTCCCAGGTAAACTGTTAAGAACACAGACTCAAATTAAAAAATAATAATAATAATAACAACTATGTTCATAGCAGCTTTATTTGGAATAGCCAGAATCTGGAAACAACCCAGATGTCCCTCAATGGAAGGAATGGATACAGAAAGTGTAGTACATTTATACAATGCAATACTATTCAGCAATTAAAAACAAGAATATCATGAAATTTGCAGGCAAATGGTAGGAACTAAAAAAGTTCATCCTGAGTGAGGTATCCCAGAAGCAGAAAGACACACATGGTATATATTCACTTAGAAGCAGATATTAACCATGTAATATAGGATAAACATACTAAAATCTATAGTCCTAGAGAAGCTAAACAACAAGGAAGACCCTAGAGAGGATGCTTAATCCTTATTCAGAAGGAAATACAAGATAGACATCGGAAGTGGGAGAAGACAGGGAGCAGGGTAAGAATCTACAGCAGAGCACCTCTGAAAGACTCCACCCAGCAGGGTATCAAAGCAGATGCTGAGACTCATAGCCAAACTTTGGGCAGAGTGCAGGGAATCTTATGAAAGTAGGGGGAGATAGAAAGACCTGGAAGGGACAGGAGCTCCACAAGGAGAGCAACAGAGGCAAAAAATCTGAGCCCACAGGCCCTACAGAAACTGGTGCTTCAACAAAGGGCCATGCATGGAGAAGACCTAGACCCCCTGCTCAGTTGTAGCCCATGGCAGCTCAGTCCATGTGGGTACCCTAGTAAGGGGAGCAGGGGCTGTCTCTGAAACAGACTCAGTGGCCAGCTCTTTGATAACCTCCCCCTGGTTGAGCAGGGGGAGCTTTGCCAGACCATAGGAAAAGAAGATGCAGACAGTCCTGATGAGGCTTGATAGGCTAGGGCCAGATGGAAGAGGAGGAAGATCTCCCCTATCGGTAAACTAGGGGAGGTGCATAGGGAAAAAAGAGAAAGGGAGGGTGGGACCAGGAGGAGATGAGGGAGGAGGCTACAGCCAGGGTACAAAGTGAATAAATTGTAAATAAATAAGTAAAAGTAAATAATAATAATAATAAGTTGTCAGTGGTGAGGTATAGTAGAAGCTTGGGTTTCTTTAAAAACTCAGTTGTTAAGTAAATATGTTTTTGTGTTAAGCCCAAGTGTGGGATATGGGGCTGCCTTAGTTTGTTCACAGCTGATACTCACCTCATGGGCTTGGAGATGGGTGTAGTCATTGCCAGCTGCAGTTAGTGAAATTCTGAGAACTGAGAACTCTGAGTGTGAAAACCAGAGCCCAGAGAGTAAGAGGCTTAAAGAAGAGGTATGGAGGAGGAGACTGGCTACTTTTTCATCCTGCTGTGTTTGCTGTTTGCTGTTGCTGGACTGCTGGATATCCTGAAGACTGAGATTGGCATTCTCCCAAAGAACCTGATGACCCTAGCCAGCCAGAACTAAGTCTAAACAGGCATATGTCACCTTTCCTTTGTAAACTTTCTCTCCTTTGGAGGATTGGAAGGCAGGTGGAGGCATTAAGAACCCCAAATAGCATTTTAGCCAGAGTCCTCCTTCTTGATTAGTTTCTTTAGCTGTTCAGATTTTAGTATGTTTATCCTATAATATATGTCTAATATCCACTTATGAGTGAGTATATACCCTGTGTGTCTTTCTGCTTCTGGGATACCTCACTCAGGATGATCTTTTCCATTTCCCACCATTTACCTGCAAATTCCATGATTTCTTTATTTTTTATTGCTGAGTAATATTCCACTGTATAAATGTACCACAATTTCTGTATCCATTCCTCAACTGAGGAGCATCTGGGCTGCTACCATCTTCTGGCTGCTACAAACAAATCCCCATTCAGAAAGGCAAAGAGGATGGACATCAGAAGGAGAAAACAGGGAATAGGACAGGAGCCTGCCACAGAGGGCCTCTGAAAGGCTCTACCTGCAGAGTATCAAAGCAGATGCTGAGACTTTGGGCAGAGTGCAGGGGATCTTATGAAAGAAGTGGGAAATAGTAAGAACTGGAGAGGACAAGATGCTCCACAAGGAGAGCAACAGAACCAAAAAAATCTGGGCACAGGAGTCTTTTCTGAGATTGATAGTCCAACCAAGGACCATTCATGGAGATAACCTAGAACCTCTGCAAAGATGTAGCCCATGGCAGCTCAGTGTCCAATGGGTTCCATAGTAATGGGAACAGGGACTGCCTCTGACATGAACTGATTGGCCTGCTCTTTGATCACTTCCCCCTGAAGGGGGAGCAGCCTTACCAGGCCACAGAGGAAGGCAATGCAGCCACTCCTGATGAGACTTAATAGACTAGGATCAGAAGGAAAGAAAAGAAGACCTCCCCTACCAGTGGACTTGTGGACGGGCATGCATGGAGAAGGGAGTGGGAGGATGGGATTGGGAAGGGAGGAGGGAGGGAGCTACGGGGGGATACAAAGTGACTAAAGTGTAATTAATAAAAATTAAAATAAAATTTTAGAAAAGAACCCCAAATATAGCAGAGTTTAAAACGTAGCACGTACAGTGGGTGTTACTTCATGCTTTCCTCTACAGCATCCTAAGGAGGGCCGTTAATTTTCTAGGCACCTCAGCTCACGCAAAAACCTACAGAATGATTTTAGGACCTGACAGTATAGAGCAAGGTTGGGTTTATTGAAAGATATTTTAACATAAATGTTATGTATCACAGTTGACAGAGAGGCACTTGGCAGAAGTAAGACAACTAGAGAGCACGGGTGTGGGCTTCCCCAAGCAGAGTCATGTTTAGCTGAGTCAGCACTACCCACATGTACTATTTTGGTGGGTCCTGTTACATCTCAAAGGGTTGATAAGAAACTTTTTTTCTTTTCCCTCATTCATTTGTGTCTTTACTTTTTAATTTTTTTTAAATTTTTTTATTTTATATTTTTAACTTTTATTAATTACACTTTATTCACTTTGTATCCCCTCATAAACCCCTCCCTCCTCCCCTCCTAATCTCACCTGCCCTCCCCCTTCTTCACGCATGCCCCTCCCCAAGTCCACTGATAGGGGAGGTCCTCATCTCCTTCCTTCTGATCTTAGTCTATCAGGTCTCATCAGGAGTTGCTGCATTGTCTTCTTCTGTTCCCCCCTCAGAGAGAGGTGATCAAAGAGCAGGCCAATCAGTTAATGTCAGAGGCAGTCCCTGTTCCCATTACTATGGAACCCACTTGGATACTACGCTGTCGTGGGCTATATCTGTGCAGGCGTTCTAGGTTATCTCCATGCATGGTACTTGGAATATGAGTCTCTGGAAAGACCCCTGTTTTCAAATTTTCTGGTTCTGTTGCTCCCAAAAGAGGCTCAAGTACACAATAAGGACATTTGCTCAACCATGTTTGTAGCAGCTTTATTTGTAATAGCCAGAAGCTGGATACAACCCAGCTGCCCCTCAACTGAAGAACGGATGCAGAAATTGTGGTACATCTACACAATGGAATATTACTCAGCAATGAAAAACAAGGAAATCATGAAATTTGCAGGTAAATGGTGGGAACTGGAAAGGATCATCCTGAGTGAGCTGTCTCAGAAGCAGAAAGACACACGGTATATACTCACTCATTTAGATATATAATATAGGATAAACCTACTAAAATCTGTACACCTAAAGAAACTAATCAAGAGGGAGGCTCTGACTAAAATGCTCAATCCCCATCCTGAAAAGCAAAGAGGATGGACATCAGAAGAAGAAGAAAACAGGAAACAAGTTAGGAGCCTCCCACAGAGGGTCTCTGAAAGGCTCTGTCCTGCAGACTATCAAAGCAGATGCTGAGACTTAGGGCCAACTGTTGGGCAGAGTGCATGGAATCTTATGAAAGAAGTAGGAAACAGTAAGATCTGGAGAGGACTTTTTAAATTTTTATAAGCTTTATTATTTGAAAAATTGTGAAAATAAATAAAAAACATTACCTAAATTAACCGTACCCAAAGATGAACCTCTATACCGTTAGAACCAGCATTCAGAATGGAAGCTGTGAAGCATCACATTAAATTTTACATTTCCCCTCCTTTTTCATAACTGTTATTATGGGGTGCTGCAGGGTACCTTGGGATTACAATCAGATGATGTAAAGCTGGGAGGCAGAGTCACACAGTGGGTTAGGCACAACCTTTTCCTGCAAAGGGGATGCCTTGGCTTATTTCCCTGTGACGGTGATAAAATACGCTGGCAAAGGAACCTTAAACAATAAAGAAGAGTTTATTTGGTTCACAGTTCAAGCTTTGAATGAAGAATGTCCCCAGAGGCTCCTGTAGTTGAACACTTGGCCTCCAATCAGTTGGTAATACTATGGGAAGGTTACATAACCTTGCTGAAGGAAATACATTGTTGGGAGCAGGCTTTCAAGTTTTACAGCTTGGCCCCAGTTCCTGTTCTCATTCTTCCTTCTTTCTCTCTTCCTCTGTTTGTATCTGTCTCTGTCTGTCTCTCTGTCTCTGCCTCTCTGTCTCTCTCTCTGTTTCTCTGTGTCTCTGTCTCTCTTTCTCTGTCTTTGTGTCTCTTTTTCTGTTTCTCTCTGTCTCTATGTGTCCCTCTCTGTCTCTGTCTTTCTCTGTCTCTCTCTATGTGTGTCTCTCTGTCTCTTCCTCCCTTCTTTGTTTCCTGTGAACAGGTGAAATGTGATCTCTTTACTTCCTGCCATGCCAGCCTCCTGTTCCTTGCTGCCATGTCTTCCATGACAAACTATATCCCTCTGAAATTGTAAGCCACAATAATCCTTTCTCCTGTAAGTTTATTTTCATCATCCAAGTCTATCATAGCAACAGAATCATAATCAAAACAGAGCTCCAGTCCAGCTTGGTCACATCACATCCATAGACCAGATCAGAGAACAGTGGAGTGCTGTGTGCTTGTGCCCATCTCTCCTTCTCCATCTGACACAATCCCACCCACTCACTGTAGAAGAAGCCTGGCAAGATGTCACAGAGGATGTCAGCTTCTTCTTTGTTGCTAATGTTTGTACACTTTGTTGTTTACCAGCGCACTATCTACTAATTATTCAAGTCATGTTTTTAAAATCGTTGAAGCTAGAGGAAGAGTGACAATGTGCAGAACTCCCCTCGTTTGCTGTTAATGTGAAGGGCTAACAGACACAGGCCATTGAGACAGCAGGGCTGCAGAGAACTGAACAGCACAAAGCAAGGCAGAGTTCGGAGGCAGCAGCACAGGTGTCAGATACATCTGCAAATCTACAGTAAATCTAATAGTTTAGTCTGATTTCTATTTACTTTGAGCCAAATAAACATGAATAATAAGAAGGAAAGCTCAGCTTCACAGCTGATGACACTGAAGACAATATAAAGGAACTTGGTTCACTCCCGCCATAAAATTCCTTCATAGCAACACACCTGCAGGGATAAAGCTTTTTGCCAACTTCTGTCTTTTCTCCCCAAAATAACCATGCCTGGCAACTGAATGTTGTGCCTGTCAGTGTTTAGGGCTAGCCAGCAGTCAGAAATCATTCAGGAATATTTCTTGCACCCTTCTAAAACTATGAGCAAAATCATACACTAGCATCTACTGAACAAATGGATCCAGGGTAGACAGACATGAACACCTGGTAAAGAGAGGATGAGAAGAGTTAAAGCTATGGAGAAGATTATGTTGACAGAAATAGGATGGATACACAGACATACACAGAGAGAAACTACACACACACGGAGAAACACATGTACACACACGAAAACAGAAACAGGGTGTGTTTTATTTTTTCTTTCCTGGATTTCAAAAATCAAGACCTCAGATTATAGCATTTATAAAATTCTAGATTTGATCCTCAGCACAGAAAAGGGAGAGAGGGAGAAGAGGAAAGGAGGGAAAAGGGGAGAGAGGAGGGAGGGAGGAGAGGGGAGAGAGAGTGCTCGAGTGATTTTCTGGCTATGTATATAATACGAAACAATGATGTAATTGTTGCTTCACTTCTTATCAAATCGTACCGCACTATAATTAAACCAGAGGAGCAACAGAAGGGGATTCTCAGACTTCATTTTCATCTTCCATGAAATGAGATCCTTTTACACTTTATGGCCACCATGTTTCCTTTCACCAAAGTAACATGTGAAAGTGATGGTTAACAAATGATAATACAAATTAAAGACCTAATAGAAAAACCTCTGGACTTTGGGTGAAAAGAACAGGTTCTATTTCTAACATACAAGCTGTGTGATCTTGAGAGAGGAGCTGGGCAATCAGTCACCTGCTAAAAATTTCTAATCTTCTTAGCTATGTTGCAGGCTTTCTCACAAGGACCAGACATAATAACATGAGTAAAATATCTTGTAAACTGGAAAACACAAGCCACACAATGACGTTATTAACACCATATGTGAGCTGTACGGTCATACCCAAAACTGGGAGAAGCAGCATGCTCTCAGCTATACAACACATGGAGCAGATGCCGTGAAGAGGAAGCACATACCCTGAGACAGAACAGAAAATGGAAACCAACAAAAACGTTCGCCCAAGTTTTTTGTGAACAGATGGGGACCACAAGGTCTCTGCCACACTTCACATCCTCTAGGTCTCCTGTGTTTTAGGAGACAGCTTCCCCCCTTGTTTTTCAGTCCTTGATGTGGCTTTCCACCACACTTGCTGAGAATAGCTGTGCGAAAACCTGCTGACACCCAGCTCTCAGGAGCCTAGACACTTGCTCCACCTTAGAGAGCACAGCATATGAATCATGGCTCTCCTTCGTATCCTGTCTTACACCCAGGAGAGTTTAAATTTAAATTCTGAGTGTAGGCTGAACTGTCTGAGACGAAGCTTTTTGAAGGTAGCAAAATAAACTTTCTCATATAAGTAAGAGATAACCAAAAATGGAGAAAGTCCAACAGAAATTTTCGTGGAATCATAGAGTATTTCTGCAAGATGTGTGTCATAATAATTAAAATTGCTTCAAGATGACTCATAAGATATAAAAATTCTAAACAATAATTGCAAAACCAGGTAAGTGTTTGTTGACAGATATTGGAGGAGGTGGTGTGTAGCAGATAAGTTTCTTTTCTTGTGAAACCTAATAGAAATAAATTGTGGAGGCATTCAAATTTCAAAACTCACCTAACTGCTGTCCAGGGACTTAGCCAAGTACTTTATGACCAACTTTGTGGCTGCTTTCTTCACAGATTCATGGCATCTGTTTTCAAACTTAAGCTTGACTTGAAGTTGCAGTGAATATTTCTCCTGTAGTTAAAAACCGAAATACCTCTGTGATAGCACAGACAGTTCAGTTCCTGAGTGGAGTTTCTAATGAATCTATGTGAACCCATGATGGCAAGATTGTGAGGTGTGCATAAATTTTCCAAACCAACCTTGGGAGACTTCTCTATTTAGCAATCTGTGCTTTGCAGTTCTCTATGGCCGTTCTGGTGTGCCAACTGCGATCTTATATGCCGCCCTCTTCTTTCCATTCATTTTTCCTTCTGGAAACTTCCAATCAATAGGCATTTATGGAATTGTCCAAACAGCCTATCTGGTGTGCTGTCAGTCCTTTTAACTGGTGAGTCTAGACAGAGTACTCTTTTTTCCACATCTCTCTAACCACAATGTCCACTGCTAGCTAGTGAGCCTACATTTCAATTTTGAGCCTAAGTATAATCTCTATATAATCTTTCCTGATATGCACTCACCCAAAACACCTGATTAATTTGTTTGTATACAACCTAAATATGCTTCAATAACCACTTCTAGAACACAGGTCATTGAGACCATATCCAAATTCACCACTGCATCTCCTAATAAGTAAGAACGTCAAACAGAAATTGTGTTGATTTGGTGAAAGGCTATTAATAACGAGATGTCTTCAGGTTAGGACTCTGTGGTGGTTAGGATTAATCATTAACATGACGCAGTCTAGCAGCACCTGGGGAAGGATGTCTCGGTGAGAGACTGTCTACATTGCACTGACCTGTGGGAATGTCTGTGGGGAATTGTCTTAATTAAACTGAGCGACACAGGCAGTCAGCCCACTGAGGGCAGCCTCATTCCCAAGGCCTGACTGAATGGGGAAACTGGGGTGAGCACAGCAAGTGAGCACTCATTCTCTTTGTTCTTCACTGTGAATGCTACTGCTTCAAGTACCTGCACCTGAGACTCCTCTGCTATGGTGGACCGTAAGCCAAATAACCCCTTTTCCTCCCTAAGTTTCTTTTTGAAGGATATTTCGTCATGGCAACAGAAGTGAAGCTAGGACAGACCCTGAATACGAATTTCACTTATGTCTCACATACACACAATAATGTAGGCTGAAAGTGACTTTATGCAGCACTCCATGCTTACTGCATTGATTATTGTGCATGGTTAGGTATGACACGAGGTATCATATCAGCCAAAACTGTTCAAATGCTTCAGATTTTGCATTTTCATATTTCAGATGTTTGACTTGTATTCAACAACAGGGAAAGTTCATTTATTCATAACATAAGCACCACAAGCAAAATCAAAGACAAATGACAAATTGGGATGAAAATCTGCACCATATATTTCAAATAGTATCTGACATAAAACAGAAAATGTTAAATGGATGTATATATTTTGTAGAAAAGTAAGCAGTTGTCATGAACAATAAATCCACCAAGAAAAAGACTTAAAAACTTTGTAACCATATGCAAAACTTAAATTTCACTTCAAGTGGAGAAGAAAGATGAACAGAAATAAATTTTGCATGGGTTTGCCAACAACAAACCTGTTGTTTTGCTAATTAAAAAACAAACAATTATTTTAAAGCCTAAAAGAAAAACTCAGTTACCTACACAGTAGAGGTGGCAAGAATGAAGGGAAATGAATAGATCAAAAGCAAAGTTCTATGTACATCTTCTGTGATACTCTAATTGGAAAAGTTCAAGGTTAGCACAGTTGAAGGAAACTCACAAAATCTACGACTAACAACAAACAGAAGCCAGTGAGCCAAACCATATTTTAAGTAAAAAGTACATGCACTTTGTGGAAGAAATAAAGAGCCAACTCAAGCTACTCTTAGCACTAGCACTAGCTAAGGGATCCCAGAATTACAAATAAATCTTGGACTTGTCATAGTGGGTTTGCTTTTATAGTGATAAAGGCATGTGAAACTGTTTTATGCGGCCTGAATGGATGAGCAAATTGAGTGATTGTGTTGCCATTGCCAGAAACCAGAGGGCTCACTGCAGAAGACAGAGCTGTGGACCAGCAGTGGAGGAGGAACTCTGTAAGGAGTTTTGTATATACAGATTAAAATTCAAATCATCAGCTCATGGTTCCCAGTAAACACACCCTCAAACATGCTCATACACTCAGGAGCCTAAGGAGCCTCAGCACAGTGCACATGTTTAGAATGAGAGGCTCCCACAGATGTGTCTGTTTGAATACTGGGTCCCCAGAGGCAACTGGGGAGCTGTTTCCCTGTTGGAGGATGTATGTCACTGGAGGTGGGCTTTGGAAATTTAAAGACACTGCCCATGGCCAAGTCACTTTTGCTCTATGCTTGGATTTGAAGATGGGAGCTCTCAGCATCCTTCTCCAGCAGCCGTGTCTGCTGCTTGCTGCCCTGACTCTGGCCATGACGTGCACCTCCCTCGGAAACTGTGCGCACAAACAAACCCTTGCTTCTAAAAATTATCTTTGTCATGGTGTTTAATCACAGCAATGGAGACTACCTACCACAATACCAGAATTCATTCCTAAATACCATTCTCAACTGAACGGGACACTAGTTTTTGTAGCAATGGCACTTCCAAGTCTAAAACAGACTTAGCAATGCCAATACACTGCTGGGAAAGAAAAGCTACAACATCTTGACCACCCTGAAACTGGCTACGATATCATCAACCCACCAGGCAAGATATACCCACCTGTGTGAGAGCAGCATGATTGCTATGGGAAGAGCCAGCTGCGTTCGGATGGGATTTGCAGCCCACTTCATGGGAGGGAATACAAGGCAGGTAGTGCAAACCTGGTCAGCCTATGGCTGTGGAAGTCACAGGGCACAGTGGGTGGCAGCTGTTACTGTTTCACTCAGGGGACATGGAGTCAAACTGCCGTTAATGTAGTTACATTTGTACCCACAGACTAGTGCTGTCCTCAGTCCTGGTCAAAGAAGCGTCTTTTTGCAGTAGGAAATGCTTAATGAAGAGGCTCAGAATTGCTCCAAATGCTCAGAATATGTAACTTTTGTGAGCACAGCCCTAAACAGAATACCTACGGCACCCTCACCAAAGCCCAAGGAACAGAAAGCAAGTAGGAGCAGATGTAGGAGCCAGGGGAAGGGAAAGAGAACTATGCCACCATATTTTCTGAGCATGACACGGCTGTTAAAATTATGAACAGTATCCGTGGCCATCTGCATAAGAAAAATACACGGAAGCATAAGAAGGTCAGCAGGAATGAGAAGGCAAGAGAGAGTAGTGGAAATGTGGACATGATCATGATAGAATGTATACACATATCAAGGTGTCAAAAATAAAAAGGGTAAAAACCAAAAGCTTCAAGATACAAAAGTGGAGCAATTTGAACATGAAAACAAGTACTGTCTGAACCATAATCCACTGACAAAAACAGGAATTTATAAGTTCATACTCGGAGTACGTGAAACAAATATGATTGACAGCAAGACACAGATAGACACAGCCTCTGAATATCTTACTTCGGGTACTGATTTACTTTGTTATTAATATCCATCTTGGATCTTTTTATTTCTTCCTAAAAATGTCTAATTATGTCCTTTTACTAATTTTAAGTAATTTTAGATGTATTTATTTTATTTTATTTGTGTGGATGTTTTGCCTGCATGTATGTATGCACACCAGTTGTGTGCTTGGGCCACAGAGGCCAGAAGAGGGCATTGCGTTCCCTGGAATTCTAGTTACATACTTGTGAGACATTATGTGGATGCTGGAAATGTTACTAACTGCTGAGCCATCCGTCTCTCCAGCCCTTCTCCCACTGATCGGAGTGTAGGAAATTGGGTAAGATTGTAAGCTCTCTTTCATACGTGTGTGAGGGTAAGCAGACACATAGATGTTGATGTATCTGTCACATGCGTTCTAATTCTCCCGATGTTCCCTTTTAACAAATGAGGAGGGGGGTTGTCTGTCTGTTTGTTTTTTTGGATAGTAGGTGACACATTAAAAAAAACAGCCTTATCTCAGGAGTGGTGGCTCACACCTGTGATTCCAGCACTTAGGGGTTATAGCAATTAGTTAAGGTTAAGTAGATTTGCCATAACTGCTCTTAAAGAATTTAAAAAGGGAAAGATGGATGAGAGAGAGGAGAAAATGAAGAGAGAACAGGAGGAAGGGACAGCACTCACTACACACTGCATTTTGAAAACATTCCTTAAGGTCTCACAAAAACGCAACAAAACGCCCCTTCCCAAAATCCCTAGAAGGCACCACCTGTGCCAAAATGAAAGGTGGAAAAAAGAAAAAGAGAAAGAACAAAAAAGAGGGAGACGTTAGGAGGGCTAATGAGAGAGGAGTTGAATTCCCTCAGCGGTGCCTGGAGCCATTCAATTGCAGCAGTGAAGGGCACCAGAAGAGAAAAACGTGATCGCCTTCCAAAGAGAAATTAATTACTTTCTTAGATTTGAAACCTTTCTAATGAAACATTTCCTGTGGCCCAGCAGCACCTTCCTAATTAATGATCTTTAGTTTCTCAGGTAAGCGCATGCTGCATAATTCCCTTCTCAGCTCTTTATGATGTGAGCTCCAGGCTCCAGGCTCCAGAACAGAAGAGCTTTGGGGGCAGAAAGGAGCTGGCAGTTGAAGCACTCCACTCCCCCGTGATGGAGCAGAGAGCCGAGGATCTCTGCCCCCTGGCTCCACACAGAGGACCATGGGCTGACTCGAGGCTCCAGCACACTCTCAAAAGATCACGGCACAACTAGCTCCTCAGTTACGGAGAACAATGGGAGAGATCAAGAGAAACTCTAAGCTCTACAGCAAAATCTGAAGGATACAGAAAGCCTTGCGCCACAGCAAATCGGGTCTCACTATTAATCAGAAATCATTCTGCGCTTTTGTGTCCCAAGAAGCTCCTTTTGTCAGGTGGAGGACTAATTTGAAATGGGGTTCGTTTACAAATTTTCATTTGGATTGAAAATAAAAAATCAGAGCCAGAGATAGGAACCAACCCTCTAAGTAAAACAGAAAGACTGATTAATTACTTGCCGTTAATAAAATTGTAATAGAAAATTAATCATTCACAGATAGTTGAAAGCTGTTTTCCGCGTGTCCGAATGAAGACCGTCTATAAAACAGTAAATAAATAAATACTAAAATAATTCCCTTACTAAAGTGTTTTGTCTAATCAGAAAATGGAGACAGACTGGCTGTTTCACCAGGGGCACGACTTCCTCCCTTAGCTTTGCTTTCGCGGCATTCCTTTGTAACACCTAGTGAAAGCTTGCCTTTGTTTAACTACTAATCCTGACCAGGAAAGCAATCTTTTTTTCTTTCACAGCTTGACCCTGTTTGACCCGGAATAGAGATACCACAGAGAGCTATGATACATGTATCTGGATGTGACTGTGGTGTTTGTTTGTTTGTTTTTCCAAGAGAACATTTTTGAGGCGTTTTGCCCTTTCTAGCAATGGGAAAACCATGCTTAATCGACACTCAAATCCACCCACCTCCTTCAATTTTTGTAAGTGTGGTTGAGCTGCGGTCGCTGATGTGATGTCTGAGACTTAAGCTCCCTGACAATGCCTCTGCCAAAAGCTGGTCTCTTAAATGAAAATAAGGAAATAAACCCTCCTTCAGCAGACCAAGAGGCCAAGCTCTCTCCCCGGAATGCAGCTTTCTGAGAAGAGAGTGCCAGGATGCACTTTCCTCAGACGAATGTCACAGCTTCTGTTCTGCCCAGGCTGACTCTGCAGGACCAGCAGTCCCTCAGTCTCCACCATGATTGTCCACTCTGAGTTTCTTTCCTCTCCTTCTTCTATGCCTAGGTCACATCCTGCACAGAATTCCTTCACATTACCTTAAACACTTCTGTAAGTGCAAAGCTAAATTCTGTCCCATTCTTCAATAGATCTTTGTTTCCTGTTTCTACACTCACCAATTCCTCTCGTTTTTTGTGAGATAAACTAAGTATTAATTGTGTTGTATCTTGCTAGACGTCAGTGTATTCAGGGAAGGTGTAAATATAACTGCAGAAGGCATAAATAAATGGGGATGGCAATACATTTTGGAGTCAATTAAGTGCCACAAAGAATAGATTGCATTTTCTAATGTCATACAAAAGCTTTCTGATAAACATTGTGTCAATTAGGTACTAATATATCTTTTGTTACATAATTAAATATTTTTGCTCTAGAAAAATATAGGTAAGATTCAAGAAAGTGAAAATCTCCCGACTCCTAGTGCCTAAAAATAACACGGCTAGCCTTTGGTGGACATCCTTTCTGATTTTTGCCATCCTTATATACATTTTTTTCTTACAGTCCTGGACTTGCAGTGTATGATATGACTGGGCTATATTTTTTTTAAGTTTTGTGGATATCTTAAACTATTTTGGTTCCATACGCATGTACACTGACTTCCTGAGTGACTGTGACAGTGCTTTCTGACCAGGCTCCCTTAATGCCTAATACATCAAAACGCCAGCAATCCCTTTGCCCTTAGAGAAGCGCACCTTGCAGTGAGCGCAGCCCGCCACACACAGCTCTTTTTTCGAATGGCCTTTCATTCTTCTGGCTCATCTGCTATCAATTAGGATGATAAGCAAACACATCAAAAGCCAGCTTTTCAATTATGTTTTCCACCTTCAACTGAAATGTTCCTGCCACCGCATGCCATGTAGTAATTTTGAAAAGGCTTCATATTTGCAACCAAGTGATAACTTTAAAACTGAGAATCTGAACCAATTAATTTCTAACATTAATTACTTCTTTTTAAACAAAAGATACTTAAAAGTCAGTGACACAGACATACTTTTTATCCACTAACAGCCCTTATCTCTCCCCCAGCTCACAATTCTGTTGACAACTCATGCTCAGACTCAAATCATCATTCAAATCATAATTAAAGCATAATTCTGAGTTCTCTTTGCACACACTAATTCACTACCTCCAGATGTAAAAGCCACCCGGAAATTCCTATAGAGTATTATTAGCCTGGAAGGAGCAGAATTAAGATGCAGAAAAGTATCTGCTGGAGCAAGTAAATATTTTGGTTTTAATTACATTATTACCTTGTTTTATGCTACTAATTACCACAATTTATAATATAATTGACTCTCAAGGAAAAAGAACAGAGCAGTTTTGCAGTCCCAACCTGAAGATAGTATATACAATGCTAAGCCTAACCCCTCAGTTCTCCTAAAAATATACGAGATATTTTTCTAATAGGTTTGATAAATCTCTTTCTTGTTCTCCACTAATATATAAAGTTATTGTATACTAGCGTTATTTGCTGATTTATCCCTCTATAAATCACCTGGCATTAAAAAGTGTATTCTCAAGCCAAGAATAATATATTTGTCTTCATTCCCTAGCACCCAGTTCAGAATGTGAAACTTAGTGGGTGCTCAATAAATTTTATTGAAAAAATTAGTAAATTAATCACTGGAAGGTTTTCTTTAACTTGACATCATGAAAGCATTATTGTTGAATGTTAGCTAGTATCCATTTCAGCCTTCACAGATTAACAACCTGCAGCCTTTAGAGCAAAAGACTGAACATTAGAAATAATAATAGTTTGCCATAGATTGAAAACAAATGAACTCATTCTGAGACACGGCGGTCGTTCATAGGGCCCTTGAGCTGCTGCCCTCTCACAGTGTCTGACCTCAGTCAAGGCTTTCTAGTGAAATAAAGGCTGTGTTCGCTCTGGGGCCATGTATTGTTCTCGCTGTAATTTGTACCAAATTTTAAAAGGTTATAAATACTTGCAGAGCAGCCTGGTTGCTGAGCTAGTCCATTCACACATAGATGTTTTTTTACTGACTGCAAGCCTGAGGACCGCTATTCCCTTGCTTTATAATAACCTAAACACACGCCCGTTTGAAGTCAGATGTTCTTCAAATGCCATGATTTACCGTGTCCTCCTTAGTCACATAACAGTCAACCTCTTCACAGTCAACCAGATTCTCCTAGGAGCAGCAGCTGCCATGAAAAACTGGAAAGCTATTTTTTTTTTTTTTGCATGAAACTATATATGCTTGAGATTCTTTTTCGGATTACAGAAATACTGATAATTTATGGTGCAAATAACAATGAAAATAAGCTCCACTAAAAAAATATTTTAAAAAATTTCTACCGCTTCTAAACTTATTTCTACCTTACTGTTCTGCTTTAATTTCTGTATTTAATTTCTCTTGAACTGATGTGCCCCCTAATGGTTAAAAGGAAAATGTAATGAGAACCAAAAACAAGTGTCAATATTAATTCAAGGATTATTTCCATTTAAAAGTAACTTCTTTGGCTTGACCCTTTACCTGTAAGTTTAAAACAGATGTCTTATAGTAAGTAACAAAAGACAGGAATTGTGTTTGTTGTGTATGACAGGAAATGCAAATGGGGTAGAGCAAACAGACTTTTGCCAAACAGATATAAGTGCTAGTTGCCAATTTTTAAGAGCATCGACTATTTGTAATGATAACTACATCTTGTATATGCTGATAGTAAAATACAGACTGTGACTGTACCTGTTCTACTATTATAGATTAAGCATTTAACTTAGGGAAACTATTATTCCGAAAACAGACGACTTCAGTTCTTCCTTCACATTTGTTTCTCTAACCTGAAATAAGTATATATCTTTGTCATGTCTAAGAAATATGAATACACAAGTTAACTAGTTGTGCTATTACATTCACAATTTGCCCTCTGTGTTCATGCCCTTATTTTGGCTTCACAAAATCCCAGCAAATAAAAGAGATTAAGAAATTATAAGCAACTAGCTACTGAGATGAGGCAGGAATTTGGGAAAAATGCTTAAGTAGTTTAGTGTTGTTTACCAAATTAGAAAAGCTGTACTTTTATAATGTAATTTTTTTCCACCAAGAATTTTTTTCATGACTGAAAAACCAAAGGCATAATGAGATTTTTGCTTAAAAATGTGCTGTTCTGTGTCACAAGTGTTGAGGTAATCTGCTTCTCACCAAAATGAGTCAATGTGCCAGTGAAGAGGGATGTTCAAGCCCAAATTGTTGATGGAAACAAACAATGAAAACTGCTCATCCTCGACCCTGCTTCAGAAGCAGTGTTATTTTTCCTATTATGTATTTGGAGGGACTGGCATTGAGGTAAAGTGACCTACCACAAAATTCCACAAATCTTTCACTAAACAAGGTAAGGATTTAGAATCACTTTTGCAATCTGCAGCTTTTTTAATGCATAATGGTAATATGCTCTTTTATTAGAGGAAGAAATCTTTTTTATTAAATTTGTATCTTTATTATTAAGCATTGGTTTTACAAGTATAGCTTGTGTAACAGTAAAACTATACAATCTTAATATTTTAAGAGAATACAAAAATATTAAAAGAAATCAGACTGAAGGATAAGAAAGCTGGATTCTAATTCTATGAAACCGAGTGGCCTTGAGCAAAGGCATGGAAAACCACCCAGTTAGAGACAATGAATTAGGTAACTTCTAATTTAAAAATTCTTAGCACTTATAGAAAACTAAATGCACATTGTGAACTTAATCTAAAATTATAGAATATTAGCTTTCTAAATTCGTTGTTTTTGTTTTATTTCATTATTTTAACTCAAAATACATAATAATAAAAACAAAATATGATAAGATAAAATATATGTTGAAAAGTACTTTTAAGTTACAACAGCTGAGAATTAAAGTAAGTAATCTACTGCCAGTGGCCCTTATTTGAATTGTCTTTAATTTAATTATTTTATTTAGTTATTTTGTTTGGTTTGCTGTATGTGCCTGCCTTCATACTTTCATATTCCCTTTCTATCAGCTCTTCATTGTACCATTATCTAGTTACAGAGGTCCTCGATAAAATTTACCAACATTGTCAGGATTGAGCATATCGGGTTTAATGAAAAGAATACAACTGAGATCCAGGGAGTAAATTATCAGTGAAGAGCATCCTCTCATTTTCTTGAAAGAGGGAAAAAAAAAAGAACTAAGGTATAAGGTTTCAAAGGGTTTTAAAGTATATGAAGGATCCACCAAAATGGCTTAGTGGGTAGAGGCACAGGATTGCTGCCAATCATGGCAACCTGAATTTTATCCCATAACCACATGGTGAAAGGAGATAACCAATTCCAGCAAGTTGTCCTGTGACTTCCACATATGCACACACACACACACACACACACACACTCTAATAATAATAATAGCAATAATAAAATAATTTTCAAATTTTTAAGTATGTGTAGTACAGACAATTGCATCAAACTCTTTGTAATAACAAATGATTGTAGTTAAGGGTGAAATCTATCCGAAATACCAACACACTCACAGTAGACAAAATTTGAAGAGGAAGTAACTCGATCTGAGGTTTCCAGTCTTGTAAACCCCAATACTGGATGGCTGGACATAAAGGGACAGTGTCCAGTAGTTCCTCCGTGATTTCTCAGCATAGCACTAGCCTAGAAGACTTCTGCTGGGATCTCCAGTGGGTCAGTAGTAGGCAGGATCAGAAGCTGTGCAGCCCTAGGTTCAGGGCATCAATCATAAAATCTCCCTCTTTCCCTGAAAGCACTGGCTCCTTGCATCCTTTTATCTCTATGTGTATGATGAATTATTTTACTTAAAAAAAACAAAAACAAAACGGAGCCGTCATACGTAGGTCGGATCTGTATTCTCCCCTCTGCTCCTCACATCAGTTACAGGCTATGACTGTAGCCATCTGTCCACCTTCACTCACTACTTGGTCATTATCTCTGTTCTCAGAATCCCATCTGCAAGACACATGTGGAAAGAACACTGAGGGTTGTCCATAGCTGTAGATTCTTTAGCTTCTGATCTCTGATACCAAATGATTTGTCATTTACTCCACAACCTCATACTCTGGGCTTCTTTTTTCCCCTAAGATAGCAAACCTGCGTGGTCTTTCAAATATCACTGCCATTTGAGACCAAAAGCCATCTCTCTTGGCCAGGGTTTCTACTGCTGTGATAAAGCATCATGACCTAAAAAGCAACTTGAGGAGGAAAGAGTTTGTTTTGCTTACACTCCCAGGTAATTTCCCAGGTTCATCCCTGAGGGAAGTCCAAGCAGGAACTCATAAAAGTCAGGAACCTGGCAGCATGTACTGATGCAGAGGCCACGGAGGAACAGTGCTTACTGGCTTGCGCCCCAAGTCTCCCTCAGCCTGCTTTCCTGGAGGACCCAGAACCACCAGCCCAGAGGTGGCACCACCCACAGTGAGTTGGACTCTCTGACATGAACAACGAAAACACACCACAGGCTTTCCAACAGATCAGACTTACGGAGGTATTTTCTCAGTTGAGTTTCTCTCTTCCCAAATGCCTCTTACTGGTATCAAGTTCACATAAAACTAGCCAGCACACCATCAATGCTACAGACATAAAAGGCAGGCTTAGGTAGCTGGTAAGGATTGAAACCTGGAGCCAAAATACCGAGCTTCAAATCCTAGCTCTTTTATCTACTAATTCTGTGACCATGGATGAGAGATTTTGCCTCTTAGGTTCCCATTTCCTTGTCTTTAAAAAAGCAAGTCTACAATCATGGAGAGTCAGCCTAAGGGAGAATCATGTTCTAGAATATAGCGTTCTGAATATCTGACACATAATAATAATAAAGAATTAGTTACTGGAGCTGGAGAGGCAGCTCAGTGGTTAAGATCACTTGCTGCTCTTGCAGAGGACCTAAGTTCAATTCCCAGCACACAACCTCCTGTAACTCCAGTTCCAGGGCACCTAACTCCACCTTCTGACTTCTTCAAGCACCAGGTGCACAAATGGTGTACACGTGTACACACGTAACGTGGGCAACACGCATACACATAAAGTTAAACCTATCACCTATCATCTGTCTATCTATCTACCTATCATCTACAACTGCCTACAATCACAGTTCCAGGGGACCGGACTCTCTTCTGGCCTCCGGGAGCGCTCACATGTGCATGCTCCACAGCGACAAACGCGCACACATAATTAAAGACAAAATAAGTCTTTTAAAGAGTTAGCTATTATTAGAATGGCCAACTTAACTTTTTCCTCAGTGAGAATGGGAGACGCTTAACAAAGCAAGTAAATTAATTTTAATGCCTCAACCATCTGGTAATCTTAATTTCTACTTTTTATAGTCATGGTGATCATAACTTCTAGTTTCTTGTTTTATATCCGTTGTTGTGACTATTAATAGCAAATCCTTTTATTCCCAGATGTCTCCAGCTTTAAACACCAAAGTATAAAGCCATTCTAGCTCTGATATAAATCATTCTGTTATTCTCTTCTGTAAAATTCATTAGGAAAATGAATTCAGCCTCTGAAGTCACAGAAAACACAGAATTTGTGAAAATACATGAAAAATATATGAAAACAAATATTTGGGTGCTTTATCAAGAAAGTTTAAAATCTTACAAAATGCCACCCACTTAGAATTAAATACCACAATCTGGTATATCTTCAATGTAAGTAGAGCACAAATTAGCAAACTCCTAGAGAGCTGCTTCTGCTGCCTGTCCTGGCTGGGAATGCACAACACACTCTGGGAGGTGCCTCCTCTTGCTCCTTGCTTCTATTCTCCTGCCTCCTAGTCCTAAGGTCAGGAAAGAAAGGGGCAAAAAATAGAAAGAAAGGAAGCTTCTCAAATCTTCCTAAGCCCCTCTGCTCTATTAAGTCAAGATTCTCAAAGAAGCTGGGCATTTCCTCATCCAAGCCCAGTGAACAATCACTTCTCAACAAATATTAACTCTTGGGGTTGGAGAAGAAGGAATGGAGCTGCACGCATTCTCTGTCACAACGTGGTGCTACCGAGTGACAATATTGAATCTGAGAAGTAATAACACCTTCACTGAGTTCACTGCTAAATATTTTATAGTATGTAAAGCCAGAAATAGCTTCTGGAAGATGACAGAAATGTTTAAAGATTAAATATATCAAAGGAGAATTGCTTTAATTTCTTATCTCTTTACCACCACACAAAACAGTTTTTCTAATTTGAATGCCATGCCACTGTATTTATGAGCATCTTTAAATCAATTGCAGTGCTTTTTATAAAAAATGCTAGAGATAAAACCTTGAGCTAGACAAGTGCTGTACTTCTGAGCCACACTCAGATCTCCACACAGCAAGTCATTAACTGGCAAAACTTACAAAGCCAAGAAAGCATCACTTATGAAGGACATGTTGCAATCAACACTATGATATTAAAAGTAGATTAAGTACATAAACATCACTCACAATTTCAAAAAATAGAGATTTTTGTGTGTCACAGTAGACATGAAATTTCAATTTAAAAATTAATGACACTGTAGTTGCTTGATTTTTACAAAGAGCCAAAAGAAATAAAACAAAAGGGTCCTGCAGAGA
Organism: Psammomys obesus; assembly: GCF_907164565.1. Lineage (NCBI taxonomy): Eukaryota > Metazoa > Chordata > Mammalia > Rodentia > Muridae > Psammomys > Psammomys obesus. The sequence goes on from NW_026585797.1 coordinate 6,260,516, forward strand.
ACCAGAAATTGTGAAGGCAATCATAGAGGAAAATAATTGTTTCGTGTCTGATTCTTTCAATGGTGGATTATGAAGACAGGTGTATGCAAACCCCTCTATTTCCAGACAGCATGGTATTTTCTCTAATGTGCCTCTGAATAAAGGAGCTATTACCATAGTGTTTGCACACAACTGGCTACCTTTGAAACTAGGAAGGTCTTTTCCACCCTTGACACCCACTTAGGTTTTAAAGACCAGCATTCTGCTCAATTACTTAACCTGTATTTATTCTCACAGCATCTCCAGAGGTCATCTGTGTATGCTTTCCTAAAACTGACAACCTTTGCACAAGGGAGATATAAACTTTACAATAAGCCTGGAATCAGTTCAGTACTTCTCTCTCCAGCAACATGCATAGACTATTCCTCTATATTATAATAAGTATATTTAATGTTAAAAGAGCATCACCTCAAACCACAGTTGAATATATGAAGGCCTTAAACAAAGATAGTCTCTAACGCTGATCCATTCACCAGAAACAGAGGGGAAGGTTTATTTCCCATTTAATGGCTCTTCTAAAAGCTTTGCCCAAAACAGGCTTCAGTTGGGGAAGACTAATATTCCCTAAGGTATCTGTCCACACCAATGCCAGGCAGCAAGGATGGCAATTTTAAAATAATAGTTTTGTTGTAGCCAGATATCATGAGGTTCAGTGATGTAATACTACAAAGAGAGAGGAAAGAATGAGAATGTGCAGTTCATGAATAAAACAAGCATTCTAATGCCTTAAGTATTTTGGATGGTAGAATTAAGTAGAAGAAAGATAACAGCAGTGATCTGTCCCTTCGATTTTCCTATAGTGAGCTCTCGGGTATGATATGACAGCATCCTTTTTAATCCCACCAAGAAGAGAAGTCTTTACTGAATGTTTGTTAAGTGTCATTTGATCAGAAATACTAACGTAGAAAGTATCCAAGGCGGTGGATTATTAGAGACGATATTTGAGGAATAACAATCGTTCACAGCGCAGTGTCCCACTGTTAATACTACCAGCAGACCCGAGTGCTTCGCCAGTTCCCTGAGATAGCGTGTTGTTCCTGGGCTATGAGCACTTATCTAAAGATGTGTGCAAGGAAGCAGACGCTTCCAGCAGGCATATGCCAGTCCTGCTGCCTGGGCGCTAAACTGAAGTATGTTATACATTTCAGAGATGTTAGATGACTCTGAAAACACCAAGCCATGAGATCAAGGACTGGCAAACTTCTGTTTTTACGGCTCTATCCATATACCTCAAGGGATTAATTCTTGAAAATCCTTATTAAAAAAAACAAAAATGATAAAGGAAAACCTCATTCTTTTCCACCCACTATGATTATATCAACTTTTTTAAAAAGGGGACATGGAAAATGGGGTTATCATAGCACTATGTCAATCAACTACAGCTGATCTAATTGTACAGTCTTGACATGAAGCTTTAAATGTCCCTGCTCTCAAGAGTTTTACCATCTAAATGGGAAAAAAATAGATATAAGTACCTATATAAATAGTTTGGGGCCTGGCAAGATGGATCAGCAAGATGAACGTGCTGCCAAGCCACGATGCAATGGTAGAAGGAGAGCCCTAGCCCCCACAGCTTGTTCCCTGATCTCTACATGCATTCGGTGACACACACAAAACAGCACACGCCACACACAATACCACATACAATAACTATACTGCATCCATTAAGTGACTCTTAATAGGAAAGCGTTTGACAACAAAAAACAAAGATTCATTTAAGGGAGTTAGATGTAAAATGTTAGCATGAAGAGCTAACATTCCCTAGCAAGCAATTACAGTCTTATGAGAGACTTGGACAGGAACTGCTAAGGTCATAGAAACCAAGAGAGAAGGCCACTCCTCTCCTGTGCCAGGCACCAGGACCTCTCTTGTTTGCTTTTCCCTGCAGTCTGCTCCACTTCCCCACCCTTTTCTGCAGATCAGATCTCAGCCTGCACATAAGCACACTAACTCTGAAGACCTTAGGACCCTCACATCCACAGCCTGTCCGTCTCTGTATCAGTCCCTGAGAAAAAGAATCTGACTGGATTCATCCAGAGACCAAGAGCATGATCTCTTGAAAGATGGTATGGTGATGAGGAGGAAATCATTTCTTATCCAGAACAGTAATTTCTCAGTAAGACTAGAAAGAAAACATAAAGGCAGATGCTCTCCAAGCATGCAGATTGTTGTATGTCTTATTTATGGATATGGTTGGAGCAAAACACCCCATGTTAAAGAGAGAAAGAGAGAGCCCCCTATAAAGATCCATGGCCAGAAAGCAAATGATTACGCTAGAAGGCAACCAGGGACAGGGGGCAGCATAAATTTTACTATCTGCTTGGGGCACACTTTTACCCTAGAGCTGATGGAGGATGTGTGTTTGGTGGAGGACAGAGGAACGCAGACCTGAATTTTAGACAGAAACCCCTAACAGCAGCATGAGGCATGAGGAGGCCAGGCTGAGCCCACCACCGCAGAAGCCATAGCAGCCAGGGAGGAGGAAGATGCTGCAGCTCTAAATGAGACTGCAGCAGAGAGAGTCTCCTCGGAGGAGAGGGAGGATCCGAGGACATTAAAGAGGACGGCCAAGGGGTCTGAGGCTGCACTCAGGAGTGTTAGCAAAACAAACGAGAAAATGAAACGACAATGTTCAGAAAGGTCCTCAGCTTTGGATTCGAGAAAAGGAAACCAAACCCAGGGCAGATGGTAGGGGAGGAGTGTTCCAGATGTGGGAGGAATTCACCGGAAGGAATGATGATGCTCAGTATAGCGTGACTTCTCCCCAGTTTCTCTGTGTTCTGAATATTTTAACCCAAGCAAATAATGGTATATGAGGTATAACACAAGGGGCAACACATTAATTGGTAATTAAGCCTCACTCAACGGCACATTCCACTTAGCCTGTAATTGTATAAAAATGTCTGTCAATTTAGCCAGTTACACAAAAGGATAAAAATTCTTTCCTCATAAAACCTTGCCTTGTGGATGCTGGGCTTAATTTTATTATGTATTTAATTAGAAAGGTTCACAGTGTTGTTTTCCTTTCAGTTCTAAGAATAAAAAATAAAAATGAAAAATGGGAACCTCTCAGATGATTCTGTGACTTTGAAGCCACATATCTGAATACACGATCTGGCTTTCCCACGCAGGAGCCCTGGAGAGCATCATTATCTGACTGATTACAAAGGCATGTGTTTTCACAAGAATATCCAATCTTAACTGGCTCGGCACAGAACACTGAAGTGACTAAGTATCAAATTAAAGATTGTTCTTTTTTTTTGTGTAGAATTCATTCCAGCAAGAAATTGAACAACGAGATTTGAAATCCACAATCAGTAGACCACCTCATGAGACAATATTAATTGTTGGTGGGGCCCAGTCTCCTGCTTTCTTATCTCCCCTCCACCCAGCGCTCCCACCACCTGGAAGGATTACATTTGTTAATGCCGTCAGCAACTTTGCTGTCCAGACAAGCACACGCAGTACACCTGCCCTGAGGCTTTCTTCCAAAGTTACACAGATAGAGTTTGAGTGTGAAAACTGTCCAGAGGTGTCAGTTAGTCTTTTCAGTGGACTTGAAATTAGCAGGGAGAAAATTAAGTATGCGGGATGGGGAGATGGTTCAAATAGTAAAGTACAGAATTATGAGGATTTGAGTTTGGATTCTCACACCCATGTAAGGAGCCAGCGCTACAACATGAGCCAGGGAGACAGACGCAGAGTACCTGGAGCCAGCCTCGCTGAATCTGGTTAAATCCACGATCTCCCAAAACCCAAAGCACTCGAGGTAGACACTAGACATTAACCTCTTGCCACCTGTGCAGTGTCCATACCTACATGCGCATATGTGCCACCGCACACACCTTCACACGCGCATACACACAGACATGCATGCGTACCCTGCTGACTGTAAAGCTATTTACGTTTGGAGACCCTGGGGTGCTAACACTCCATCCACGCCTGCACTAACCCAGCCCTTCCTACACGGCGGTTGGGTATTAGTTCACTGGTGTCAAACAACCTACGTTCCTATTTCATAGACCCTTAACATTCCTCAGAGTCTGAGTAGATGCCCAGTTGCTTTTTCTGTTGTTATTATTGTTTTTGTTTGTTTGTTTTGTTTTTTAATGATCTTATTAAGCCTTATACAAAATTCTTAGCCATTTTCTGCATAAAAATCATCTGTTCAATGTTAAAATAAATGGAATAATCTTTAACACATAGCAACGAACATGTGTTTGGTGGAAATTGTAAAAGCTTGACTTTAAGCTGGGCATGATGGTACACACCTGTCATACACTGAGACTGGAAGATTGCGCATATGAGGCCAGCCTAAGCCACAGAGTCAAACCATGTCTTTTAAAAACACAAGCATTACTTCAAAGGTGGCAGTTTATAGATGGGGTTCAGGACCACAAAATACAGAGCCTGGGCGTATTTTAAGATGATAGTATGTTTTAGGTTTTTCAAAGCATCCTTGCAAGTAGGAAACCTTCTTTAACCATCCTCACCTTCCTCTCCCAGAGCAGATGATAGAAGTATTTCCCAACGTTCCTTGAAATGTTCAGAAGACTCACGCTGGAGTGCTCTCCCCATACTCAGAGGGAAAAAAATTCACGTCTCCAAAGCTGAGCAAGACACAAACAGACCTTGCTCTGTTTCCCATTTTATTGCCTCCACCTCACACTCCATTTGTCCTATCACATTTTTCCACAACGGGACACTCTTCCTCAAGTTTCCCATTTTTAAAATTTTGAAATAAAACTAAATAAAAACCAAATAAAACCAAGCACGTAGTAGACTGAAGCGGGAAGATCATAAGCTGGAAGTCATTCTCGGCTTTGAAGTGAGATCTGTCCTCCAAAACAAAACAAAACAAAACAAAACAAAGACCTATCAAACTGAACTGTTTTCTTCAGTCTCTATTTCCTATGTCACTCAGAATTCTATCAAATAAATATGCATTCTTTTCTCTTGTTAATCTGTCTTTTGTTACAGTGTCTTCAAGCATAAACCTAATATGTATAAAATGAAAGATATTTCTCCCTGACTGCAATCCAGAGGTGAATCTTATGACAGAAAAGGAGCAAACAGAAACTGAAACTGTAATAATATAAAATAATAAGAAAATAATATAATAAAACTAAAATGCTTAAAATCATTTTTTAAAAGGCACAGCTGCACTAAGTTTACTTGAAAATACAATTTTTTTTCAGGGGTGGTGGATCAGGCAAAGGTGAGTTTGTACTTGATAAAAAGACTTACAATGTCACCTTGCAATATGAAAAAAGCATGGTTCAACTAGTAAAGAAACATAATACACATACAACCACTTTTTCTGTACACTAATCATTGACTATAAGCCTGCTAAATAATAGCCATTTCTCAATTTTAAGCTCCCATTCGGCCCTAAGAAATCTTTCCAAATATCTATGAAAATAAAAATGGGAAGCCTATTTTAACAACAGGTTGAATGATTTAAGATTGAATCAGCCCTCTGCTTTTTCTTAGTTGCCCGAAGACTAATATATAACTGTGAGGTCTGGAATCCATAAATGTCATAAGCACAGAGTGGGATAATCCACATCAGTGGGGGGGTGCAAGAGGAGAGAGAACATGGACATTTTATAGTCATAGTTTATGAATGTCGATTAAAGGGGTGTTTTCATATCGGCGTAATGTATTTTTTCTAATGTCTGTGCTGCCTAAAGTCTCACTGTCTGAATTTCTGCCAAGACTGGCCAAGAAGTTTCCCATTCTCCACACCCTCTCTAGAGCCTTAACTGATATATTTTTTTCAAGTTTTCTCAGCCCTGTTTCTCTTCCTTTTTCTTTCCCTGGTTATGTAATCAGTTCTCTCTCAACCATTTCTTTTTCTAATTTGTCTTAAATCTGTCCCATGCACAATCAAGTCTTTATAGAGAGAATGGTGATAACTAAAATCATATGTTAAATGTACACAGATAATAACATCATCATCCTATTTTTAATTTTTGAAGGGGCTGGTGTTTAGTTTTGTTTTGCTCATAGGAGAGATTCCACACATTGTTAAAAGCACCTTCACTCAAAGGGCTAAACGAGAATCAGCATTTCCAACAACAGCTGGAACCCCAAAGCTAGAAACCCAAAGAAGGCCAGGTCTGCAAAAACTTGAGGTGCCTCTACTTTCTGAAGGGAATGTTCTCGGGTCTGGATGAAGTCACCGACTTGTCTCTTGTCTTTTGGAAGAAACAAATGTCAGTGCGACCTATTAAAGTCAACCCTGAGCTAGGTAGCAACAATGAGCTGGGGATTAGCATTGACAGCTCCCTTAATGTGATTCTTTTGGACAGGGATTAATTTAATGTGTTGCTGTCAAATGAAACAAAAAACGAGATGGATTTACTAATGACTCTATTCCATAGCACACACTTTTCCACTCCTGATCTATGTCAGAATGAAGCTGACAGCAAGAGAAAATAATTTTTTTTTAATGAAAAGGAGGAAGCTGTTCCCTTCTTGACAAACTTTTAAGAAGAAAGGTTGTACAGGGCTCCCAAGAGCGGATGAGTTTAAGTTTAGGGTACTGAGCAAGAGCGAGTCCCTTCTCCAAGGACCCTGGACCTGGTGACCGGTCCTGGCTGGGGCACAAATTTGCAAGATGGCTTTAACGTCCCCAGATCTCAACTATCTCCCAGGCCATGAATTACAGGTCTTCTAAACTTCTTAACTCTAAATTGTTAATCTCTAGAAGAGGGGATCCAGCCCACGAACACCAGCCTAGTCCCACAGACATCTCTGTCGAGGCTGTGACAGAGAGGGGGCGAGTCAAAGAGCGTTGATCTCTTAGGGGTTGGGGGGGGGGGGCCCGTTTGCAAAGTCGAACGCTAAAGCCTCCTTAAAATAGTTGGAATTTCTCTTTGTTCTCCCTAACAAAGAAACTTTAATTCGCACTTCTCTGCGAAGAAAGACAATTCAGACAGGCCGTTTTCGGGTGAAAGGTGTCTCGACAATTAACAATCATTAAATACTCACTGAGGATTGACAGGAACTATTCACTGAACACGATGCTTATCACTAAGAAAGCATCGATTTACAGTATAGACTGGGCACTTTTCTTCCTTGAGATTCTTTGCGTTTACTCCTGAGAGGCTCACGCTGCCGGAGTCTGAGGCAACGCGTGCGTATTCACAGCAGCTAACGTGAGGTTTGTAAATCCCTCTGGGCTCGGGTCTCAGTTGGCACCCTGGCGGGGATGATCCCTGGCAGCGTCCGCCTTGGACACTTTGTTCCAGGACGCCAGCGCCCCGAGACTAGCTGGGCACCAGCTAGCAGTCCCTGCCACAGCCCTCAAGCTGTGCTCCGGCACCCGAGCGCGCCTCGGGGATCGACCTCTGAGCAGCCTCTGCTCCGGGATCCCTGCACTCTGCGACCAGCGAATGCTCCCGTCTCCAGAGCTGGGGCCTCAGTGTCCCGCGTGCCATGGACAGTCCGTGACCCAGCATCGCCCAGCCCCGCGGGCCGCTTTGCCCCTCGCCTGGCTTCCCCTCCCCATCCTCCTTTCTTCCCCGCTAGCCGCCGCCTTGGCTCTTCCCTAGCATTTGCTGTTGATTACTGACTTTCTGGTTTGTCTCCCAGCACCCCCCTTTCTGCCTGCTTTTCCTCCCGCTGTTGGCTACCGTAGCTTCTTCCTACCCCAAGACCCTGCAGTGCTCAGTACCCCACTGACCGCTCTGCAGGCCACCCAGCAAGCAGTAGCCAGGAAGGACTGCTTATTGTGCCAAGCCGGCTAAGGGCTCCGGGGACCACAGCCCTAGAGACCACCTCTGCCCCAGAGCAGCAGTCACCAGACTGGCCTTGTCGCCTTGTCCCCAGCACCTGATGCCACCTTTACAGAGCCATTTAGGTCGGTGGTCTTCCAGCGGACTGAAACTCAGCTCGCCCTGGACCTTGATACAGAAAACAATGAATTCATATAGACATTTACATTCATTTATGAGCATTTAAAAAAAGAGAAAAAAACTACAGTAAGCCAAAGAATATTTTGTCATATATATATGCACACACACACACGTACATAGCATAAAAGCTCTTCAAAAATAAATGAAGGCATGTTCTTTAATTTTTATCTATAGAAAGGAGATACAGAACAACTTAAATATAAAAGTTGGCTTGAAAAGAAAAAATTCAAACATCACAAAACCGGATTATCTAAAGGCGATTAGCTGGTATTCATGCTTATTTCCTGCAACATTTCAAAGATTCCTTATATACTTTATTTCTTCATAATAGACTGCCAGGCACACCATCATATTATATACAGCACAGTGAGTATAAGTAAAACGCCACAAACCATAACCAAAGTTGGTATAAAAAAACTATTTTAATAGCAAAGCAGGGAATGGGAAACTCTTGTAAAGGATAAACAGAGAAACTGAAGTTGCTTGCAGGTTACCCAAAACTTGTAAGTATCAAGTTTCCTTTGAAATTATTTCTCATTTTTATGAGAATCTAATTGAGGATCACCTGAAAACGGTGGGGGAAGGAATGAAATACCAGTTGGGTGCGCCGATTGTTCCGAAGACTAAAAGAACCACAGTGCCACCTTGTGGGAAAAGAGAGAGAGATTCTTTCTCAACATTACGGTTTGCCTTTTTTTTTTTTTCTGCAGATGAGAGATTACGCCACCTAAAAGACAGAAATTTATGAAGATAGTGGTATTTTTCTGTTATTTTAAACACACTAGTATGTTTATATAAAAAGTTTTAAAATGATAACAAGCCAAACATAACAATGTGTCGCATTGAGAAATGTAATGGAATAGATATTCTACAAATTCGAGTGTTTGCTTAAAACAGTGAAAATAAAATTGTGTTCTTGTCCTAAAAGAATGATTCTTGACAGGTTCCATGATTAAACATCTGAGAGTTTTGAAGAAAATGCCGTTTCTTTGTTCAGTTACTTACATCTGGGAAAGGCATGTTCTTAGATAAATATTAATCTACTTTTAAAAGCTGCTTGTCTAGTTACAACTAAGAAAGGTAGAGAATCAATTGTAAGGCCTACAAACATTACCTCAAAAAGAATTCTAGTAGTCTAAATACAAAGAGGGTGCAGATGGTATGCCTGAACTTTAAGAAGTGAAACTACAGGACTCCAAAGCTAAAAGTGCAAACTAAACGCGGCCCTCCTTCTGGTGTGCAGCTGGAAACCTCCAACATGGTGTGAGTGGTCCCTATCCACAGGTCTTCTGCAAGGCAAGAGGGAATTAGGGCTTACCTCCAGACAGTCTTTATTCTTTGGATTTTAGAAATCCTAGGACTGCTATATCCCTCTGGGCTTCAGGAAGGACTAAATCAAAGGCACCCCAGGAAGAGACCAGTGTATTTCAAACTATGTTCAGTAGAGCCATAGGGGCTGTGAAAAGATTACAAGGGAAGGGGAAACAGAGACACCCCTTCACTCCCATCTCAGCAAGCACTCAGCTTTCATCATCTTCATGTACAGGAATTCTACCTAATACTGTATGCAAACTACAGAGTCCATGACTACAAAAAAGATTAGAAAATCACCAAGTTAGCCTAACCTAGTTCATACGGCTAACAAATAATTACTCAAAAAAAAAATTCTGGATACTTCCCACAATGTGTTTCTCGAGCAGAACACGTTTCCATATGTGTCCACTCTTCCTTTAAAAATGTATTCATTATACAGTGTAGATAGAGTGAAATGCATTACCCCTGTCTGAGAACCCAACCCATTCCCTCCTAGAGGGAGCACAGGAATGTTTTGGTTTATACCTCCCACTTGGTCTCTGTGTTTTTCTTGCATTGGAAACACAGGTTCATATTCAAATGCCAAAACTTCAGGAAAACAGGATTATATACATACTTTTTTTCCTCAATTACAGGAGAACATCTTTCTGATACTTCCTTCCTTCCTTCCATAGTACTCAGAGCACAAGTATACACTACTTACTCAATCTCATTTGTATTATTCACTATTTGGATTTTTTTCTATTATTCTTATATTTGTTTTTTTCCTTTATCTAAAACATAATCCCAAAACATTTTGTCTGGTCACTGTTTAAACAATTTTTTTAGTTTTTACATTTCTTCCCCAGAGAAACCATACCATTGATTTTATGGGGTTTTGTTTTTTGCTTGTTTGTTTTATATTTTATTTTGGGGAGGTCTCACTATAAAGCCCAGGCCAACTTCAAACTTATAGGAATTTTCCTCCCTCAGCCTCCCAAATGCTGGGATTATAGGTGTTGGCCACCTTGGCTAACTGCCATCAACTTAAGAAGCAACACAAAACCTTAATACAACAATTCTCAACACAACGCATTTTCCTCTCAACTGTCTAAAATGTCAATAATCAGATGCCTTTAGAACTGCCCCAAATTAACTTCTTCACAAGAAATACAATAAACCTACACACAGTTTTAGGCTCTAGTTCCACAAGAAAAAAAATTAGGCATTGTTGTTGTTTGAAGAACTATTTGGCCACATCCATCCATACACGAGGGCAGCTCACACACTTGGGGAGCTGGTTTTCTCCCACTGTGGGAGCCAGACTCCTCTGATCGGGCCAGCATCTCCCAGTGAGCCAGCTCGCACGCCCAGGGTGGCCTTTCCATGGGAGCAGCCACACAGGTTCATGGCTTTGCTCAGCACATGCACTGACTACCTTACGGTGCAGTCATCCCAGAAGTTTCTTATACAAGAGTGGCTGGGGAAAACCTAGAAGCGCGCCTAAGGGCGGGCTAAACCTACACAGGATTAATATTCACACCGTTATGAGTTGTGATTAAAGAAGTAAGTATATATTATTTAAGCACCAGGCTTTCTCTTCAAGAAGCTACACGGCACCATTATATCTTTCATTACACTTCAGAGTCTTGAGTGGGATCGTTCTGGAACAGCTCACATACACACACCTACCTTTTCTTCCTTTCAGTGCACAGCGACCTCTGTCAGATGAACTATAGAAAGTGAACATTTATTTTAGTCTTGGTCCACATTTTATTGTTAGGATATTATTAAGACGTTTAAGTATTTTTAGCTTATTGTTTCTTTTTACTCTTCTACTATGAGCTTTTTGTTTTCAAATAAGGATAAAATATATAATCAGTTATACAAATATATAAATAAATACTACTCCTCAGATAAAACTACAAACATAAATTAAGTTAAACTTTTGATCAATTCCAACTCAGCATTATTCCAAAATTTCAAATTCTGTATAAAAAGGCATTTTGTGTGTCTATATTTAATACATTTAAGTCTATACTGAAAAAGTATATATGACATTCACCAGTTAAAATTTCTCCATTGTACTGGAGGAGTAAGAGCTAGATAAAACATATGACTCATATCACAATGGGTTAGTGGCAGAAAGTAAGTTGTAATAAGTATAAAAATAAGCCAAGCTCTGGATACACAGAAAATCCAGACAAGTCTGAGCATGCCTAGAACACAAGTACAACTCAACCACCAAAGTTCTATTTATAAAAGAGACCAAAGACACTTCAGGAAAATTACTCATCTTCAGAGAGAGACTTTCAAGTTAACAGTTAAACCCAGTGAAACTGTAATGAGCCAGTGTGAGTGCAGAGGAGTGATTTGAGCTGCGTTAATAAGATCAGCCGTAGATCAGAGCCTTGCTTGGCCGTCACCAGAGAAGCTTCCTCCTGCAGCAGAAAGGAACAAACACAGACCGCTGCCAGACACTTTGCACAGTGGGAGACCTTGGAATACTCACCCCTAGTGGGATGTCTCTATCAAATCCTTCCCTCAGGACTCAGGGAGCGCAACAGAAGAGAAGGCAGAAAGCATGTAAGAGCCATAGCGATGGAGGACAGCAAAAAGGCAAGGCCCTCTAAATCAACAGTATTGCCATACATATGACCCCACAGAGACTGAAGCAGCAAGCACAGAGCCTTCACTGGTCTGCACCAGATGAGGTCCTAGAGCTGAAAAGAGATACAGACACATGCCCCAATCTTAACCACAAATTAATCTCTAATTGATAACCACTCGAAAGTGAAAATGTAGTTTTCTCCAATGGAGCCTCCCTGGGGAACAAACTACACTTTAGGGGTAGGCTGCGTGACCAGCAGAGATGGCCAACAGAAAAGGAAACTCAACATCTTTGGAGGTTCCTTGCATGATAACTTTTCTTTCTTCTTTTTCAATTCTATCTCATTTTTAATTTTTACTTATATATGCTTTCTCTCTTTTCACCCTTTGCATATATATTATGGCTTCCAGTTTCGCGTCTTTATAGGTTTCCTGAGTGTGTGAATGGGTCTCTGCATCTGTACCTGTCCCTGTCCCTCCCTTGTCCCTTTTCTCCTTCTTCTTCTTCTTCTTCTTCTTCTTCTTCTTCTTCTTCTTCTTCTTCGTACTATTCTGATGTGTTGGGTTTTTTATCTTATTTTATTTTATCACTATCCCTTAGAAGCCTGTTTTCTAAGAAAGGGGATGGATCTGGATGGGATAGGAGGTGGGGGGGGACTGGAAGGAGTAGAGGGATGGGAAACCATAATCAAGATATATTCTGTGAGAGAGAAAAAGAACTGTTTTCAATAAAAGGAAAAACAAAGAAACAAAAAGAAGACTGAAGGAATCACAAATAAATAAATTCATGCAAGGATATGGAGAGGTTCTAAAAGCACTGGTAAGAATTTCAGAGGCCACAATGATCTTGGAGGAGTCCGAAGAGGTAATAACTAGGGAAATTCTGCCTTGCTTCTATTGGCATCACCTAGGTACAGTCCCATTTTTATTCTGTACCTGGTGCAACCAGAGAAACTGAGTTAGATAACATGGCATCCTAACTAAAAGTAACTATGACCCCAAAACTGGCTTTCTCATGCCAAATTCTTTCTTTGAGTTTTGGGGTTGCAATTTTTGAAGCAGCATTGTTGTTGTTGTTGTTTTCCAGTGTGAATAATGAGAAGAACAAGTAACTTCTGAAGAAAGATTATTTTGAAGTTCATCAACTAGTATAAATCAGTAGTTTGAAACTTATCAGAAGAAACAAAACAGAATGAAAAACAGGACCACCCTGGGCTCTAGAGACTATGGGAAAAGGATTAACTGAAAGAAAGAAAGAAAGAAAGAAAGAAAGAAAGAAAGAAAGAAAGAAAGGTGGCAAAATCCACAATGTTGGTGGATAGCATTTATATTGTGATAGTTTTTCAGGTGTATCCTAAATATTTGAACATTTATTACATGTAAATTACACATAAAAATTGAATTTTTGATAACAACATGAATTCTGGGGACTTAACAAAAAGGTACCAATTTAGGCAAAAAAAAACCAAAACTGTACAATAATTACATGAACAACTACAATGCAAGAGCAGGCACCAACAAGAAGGCTGAGGTAGGAGAATTGCATGCACCAAGGAACTTAGAGCTTGATCTGAGGAACATTTCCAAAGCAGTTTTAAAAACAAATTAAGATGTAGTCATGGGTAGATGAAGGACAAAAGAAAAGGGTAGAGAGGGGATAAAATGGTCTAAGTGGGGCTGGAGAGATAGCTCAGCAGTTAAGAGCACTGATTGCTCTTTCAGATGGGCCCAGGTTCAATTCCCAGCATCCATATGGCAGCTCATAACTGTCCTGTTCCAGGCAATCCGACACCCTCACATAGACATACATGCCAATGTCAAAACACGAATATACATAATGAAAATAAATAAAATTTTTTAAAAAATGGTCTAAGTGAAATGTTAACAAGAGAATCAAGGTAGAAGAGGTCTGGGTGTGCAAAGTAAAAAAAAAAAATAAGTATCTCTACTTGAAAACTTTCAAAATAAGATTTATCGAGGTTATCAGCCATTCTGTAGGCATGTAAATAGATACAGCTATTCACTATAAAACTACCACAAACTCACATACATACCATTTCAAACAGACACTCATTCTTCATCTCACCACTTACTCTTACAATGTTGGCTGGAGCCTTTTCCATCCACACTCAGTTTTGGGATTCAGTATACCAGTGATGGCCAATGGGGAAAGAGCTCTAGGAAGCTCTAGTTTTAAGGACAGTGTTTCTGTTTTGGTTTCTGTTATCTCATCAGGTCCCTGCAGTCACTTTCCAACTTTGGTGCTTTGAAGCACAACCTACTACATAAATAGATGATGACTGATGTATCAGCATAACCTTAGGACAGGCATCAAAAGAAGGAAGCTAGAAAGAATCTTTGACTTAGACAGCCCAAGACGAATAAAGAACTGAGAGAGTTGAGACTACTTCTAAAGACTCTGAGGTCAAGCCAAATATGTATTCACAAATATTTGTCCCTACAACGTCCTAGGCATTATGTCAGACTCTGATAATTTGGTGGTGAAGAGAACAAATAGTCTCTGACCTCATGGGATGGCAAGAAAGGAGGTAAATGCACACTAAAAAAAATAAGCACAAGCATATATAACAATTTATTATAAATACTCTGAAGACAGAGTTCTTGAAGAAGATATTAAGGAACCCCACTTTGGATGGATGGATAGGAAACACTACTCTGAAAAAGCACCACTTGAGCTGTGACCATGCTAAGGAAAGGACAGGGTGAGGAACAGGAGGAAGAGTCGAGACAGAAAATGTTAAGACTTCTGAGGCAGAGAGGTATTATAGAAAGGGAAGTAAGCTGCTGTGACTAGTATAAACCAGGAAAGCAAATCCCAAAGTGAATGGCAGGGGAACCAATTCCTACAGGCTGTCCCCTGACCTCCAAACAAACCCACACCATGGCACACAAAATACATACATAAATATGCATACATACATACATACATGTAAGTTTTTTAAAAAGAATTCTTAATCCTAGCACTTGGGAGACTGAGGCAGAAGGATCTGTGTGAGTTTAAGGCCAGCCTGTACTACTCACTGAGTTCAAGACCAGCTTAAGCAAAATAGTGAGATCTTACCTTTTCTTAATATTTATTTATTTATTATTTATTTATACACTATTCTGACTGCATGCAGGCCTGCACACCAGAAAAAGGGCACACGATCTTAATATAGATGGCTGTGAGCCACCATGTGGTTATTGGGAATTGAACTCAGGACCTTTGAAAGAAGAGACAGTGCTCTTAACTTCTGAGCTATCGCTCCAGCCCTGTGAGAACTTATCTTTAAAAAAATAATAATTAGTTGTGTTTCAGACTAGTTATTTTGTTTTTACTTTAAAAAAAAATTACATCAGGGGGCATGTGCACACACACATGCATAGCCTGGACATGCATGTGTCATGGTGAAAAGGTGGGGGTCAGAGCATAACTTATAGAAGTCAGACTTTCTACCATTTGGGTTTCAGGGACCAAACTCAGGCCAGGCTAGATGACAAGTGTCTTTACCCAGTAGGCCATCTCACCTGCTCCCATTTATTTTCTTAATAAAAAATACACTCAGTTTTAAACACGTTTTTGTACTTAATCAAAAGCTAAGAAATTTCGCTGAGCAAAAATGACTCAAATATGAAACATTAGAAACATTAGAAACATTAGAAAATGTTATTCTTGGTGAAATATTAGTAAGATAATAAAACAGAACTTGAAATAAAATTCTATTATGAAATGTCCTTCTTGAACAAGGATAAAGAGGAGGAAAGCCATATAAGTGGACATTGTAGGCATGCAATCAAGCTACAGTCATTACAGAAAAGCATAACAGAGAAAGCATATTACCCCTTTGAGCTTGCAGAGCAAAATCTAGGGACGCAAACACAGTAAGCAGAACCCAGAGCCTTTCTTAACAACTGTGCCACTTACTGTTTAGTAGCTTGACTCAAGCTAGGATCATGTGGGAAGAGGGCATTTCAACTGAGAAAGTACTTTCAGGAATTGGCTTGTAGACAAGTCTGTTGGACATTTCACATTAATAGAGAGGGTTATAGGAAAGCAGGCTAAAAAGGCCAAGAGTTCTGCTTCAGTTCCTGTCTTTAGGTTCCTGGCTTGACTTGCCAGCATGATAGACTTATAAGCTGCAAATGGAAATAAATCCTTTCTCAAGTTGCTTTCTGGTTATGGTGTTTTATCAAAGCAATAGAAACCTAACCAAGGCAACTGGTAAGATCTGTAATACATGTTGGAAGAACAACACGTTTTTGTACAAATATCATGTAAACATATCTGGATACCATAAAATCAGCTCAAATTTAAACTTCCACAAAGGCAGAAACTTTAAGAATAAGCAACCATTACTCTTGTCACTGTTGTGTGTCTAAAGCCTAATACAGTACCTGGCACATTATAAGCATTCAGTAAGTTTTGTTCAAGTAAGAATGGAACACATACATTGCTTCATTCGGTTCTTTTTGAGCCAGTTTTGCTTTGTGTCCCAGACTGGGCTGCAGGCTGCTCTGCAGCTTTGGTTGACCTCCATCTCTCAATCCTTCTGCTTCAGTCTCCCGATTGCCAGGAACAGACCAGTGTGCCACCACTTCCAACATTTCTATATCTAGAACTGATGGTTAGGAGATGGCTAGTGATTTCAAAATAAAATCAACCGATCAAACACAAAATTTACATGAGTATTAACTTTGTGCATGCGACTATTATATACAAACATTTATTTACCAACAATGTAAATTCTAATATATTTAATGGTGCAGTGAGGCTGTAAGTCTCCAGGCCTAAAAGAAAAACAGTATTTGGTAGAACTGTGCTGATACAACCAAATTTCCACCTGGATTATTCGTACAATACAAAATACAAAATAGATGTTTTTCCTGAAGCAATCCCTAAGACAATGACAGTATAAAAATAAAGATAGATTATGCAGGAGGAATTATTAAGCCAACTACTCCAGGGGATATAAAAAAAAAAACTGTACAGTTAATCTGGCAAAGGCAATGAAGATCTTGGGAATTCCTTAAACTTCTATACCTCAGGTCACTGGGTTAAGGCCCATCACCTGGGGAACATGTATTCCCATGACCTGCCAATGTGGGGAAAATGGATTTTGGTAATACAAAGGTAGCACCCCAACAAATATGTAGTTGGTGGTTGTCTTAATTAGGGTTTCTATTGCTGCTGTGAAACAACTTGGGAGAAAGGGTTTTACTTAAGTTAAACTTCTAGATGACAGTCCATCACTGAATGAAGCCAAGGCGGGAACAAAAAGAGAGGAGAAACCTGGAGGCAGGAGCTGATGCAGAGGCTATGGAGAGTGCTGCTTACTGGCTTGCTCCCATGGCTCGCTCAGCCTGCTTTCTTATAGAACCCAGGACCCCCAGCAAAGGGGTGACTCCACCACATCAGGCTTGGCCTTCCCCCATCAATCACTAATTAAGAAAATGCTCTGCAGAAAATGCCCAGAGCCTGATCTTATGAAGGAATTTTCCCAATCAAGGTTCCCTCCTCTCAGATGATTATAGTTTGCGTCAAGTTGATATAAATGTAGCCAGCACACTGGCCTAGAGAGTCAAACCAACATGTAGAAATAATAAGAGAATCTGCAAGCATAAAGGTTGAACACTTGGTTGTCTCCTAGAGCAGACAAGAAATGACAATTGTCATGTTGCTATGTCAGAGAAAAATGTCTTAAAATAAAATGAGAAAATGCAACTGTTAACTTCATTTTAGCCCCAGGCTAAATACTTAGGCTCATACTTAAGGGAACTAATGTATGGTAGCTACTACTGTGTACCCATAGTGAATGATATTTGCATAAGGAATGAAGAAATGACTTAGGACTGAGCTGTCCAGAAACAGACACATCACAACAGCCACAAACGCACCCCTGGGCTCTTCATAGGAATTTTATTTCTTAAAGTTCATTTTTGTAAAGTACTTTGATACAGGATTTTTCTCTATAAGAGGCACACAGTCACAGACTTAATTTTTTAGCCATAATGGACCAAAAATAAAAATGATAGCTTAACCATAACAGTTTTAATACGAAGTTATACAGCCAATTAAAATGTAAAGCAGAAACGCATCTCTTTTTTTGTTTTGTTTTATCTTATTTTATTAATTACACTTTATTCACTTTGTATCCTCCCATAAGCCTGTCCCTCTTCCCCTCCCAGTCTCACCCTCCCTCCCCCTTCTTCACGCATGCTCCTCCCCAAGTCCATTGATAGGGAAGGTCCTCCTCTCCTTCCTTCTGATCTTAGTCTATCAGATCATATCAGGAATGGCTGCATTGTCATCTTCTGTGGCCTGGTAAGGTTGCTCCCCCCTCAGGGGGAGGTGGCAGAAACGCATCTTAAAGTTGCAAAGCAGAGGCATCTTTCTCTTGTCTGCTGAACCCTTCACATTCTTAGATTGAACAGCATCTCAAGGCTAAGGTGTCCATGCTGATTCCACATCCTATTACGGTCCTGCAGCTAAATTGTGCTGCTTTCAGAAATCTTTCTTAGGTTAGTTCAATATGTTTCAGTGGAGAATTCTCAGTTCTGATAGTATCTATTTCTCTACAAATTAAGTTGGAGACCTAGAATATAACATATTCTTTGTTTTCCAAAATGGATCAATCCCTGGCTTATTAAAGTTGATAATGAGTCCTTCAGAAAAAAAGCAGAAATCAATTCTTATGCAGCAGATTTAGCTAAGCAACCTCATTAAGAGCAACAACAACTCTATTTTTGTTAGTTTAATAAAGATCATATGTCAACTAAAATATGCTACTGTTTTTCTTTTCATGTAGATGGCTTATATTGATAAACTTTTGGATTCCAAATGTACTAAATGTAGAACTTATTGAGACTGATCAAGAATTGCTTAATTTAAACTTAAAATTAAATTTGCCTTTAGGCTATGAACATAGCCTATTTTGATTAAGATAATAACTTAAAACCTTAAGTAGCTGTTATTTTGTTTATCAAGAGGCCGGAAAAGGTATTTATTAGAATAGTCAAGAAATGAAAAGATTCAAAATTCTAAAGTAAAATGAGTGGTAGCATTTGCATACTCCACTCTCCCGTTACCTGTGTGTTGTAAGTTGTTAAAATTTACTATTGGTTTATCTTTTATTAAAGCTGCTGTTAGACCTAAACAGCTGTATACCCAAATCACCACACAGAGACTGGGATTTATTTAATTAACCCAGAACACAATGCTGGGCAATAGTTACTCCATCTAAACCTCCAAGCCCTCATAGTTTCCTAACATTTAGATACACCCATTTTACTTGCTTTTTGTGATATATTAGGTCCAGTCCATCTCTCCATATCCATTCCAAGATCTCTCAGCTCTGCTCTCCCAGCTTTTTCCTCTGCATCCCACCTTCCTGTCCTCTGGCTCCTCCCTCTCTTCCTGCTTCCTTTCCATTACTCAACTAGCTAGTTGCTTTATTTTGGCATGTCTACACAAAGCTGAAGCAGGTGATGCTTAGAATAAGTATCACAATGCAACGTCTGGATTGACACCAGAGATTGGGGGAGAGAAATCAGCATTTGAATGAATAAGGGTAAAGTGTACACATTCCAAAAGAACATTATACCAAACCTGTGCTTACGGTTCAAATAGCATTTGATCTGGATCTTTCTCAGCATTCTTAAATCATCACTAGAGATTAGTGATGCTGCACTCTAACACATTTTGCTTTGTCTCTTCTACCACAAACTAAAGCTTCTCTCCACTTTATTCCACAAGTGTTAAGTAAACTTGGTTGACTAAGTAGTAAATGATTAGGTAAGAATACTGTAAGTAATTCAAAATCTAGTTATTACCTAAAATAAATCAATGTTAATATCTCCTGTTTTTTTCCTAGATAAAATCATTCAAATCACATTCTTCAAACAACAAAACAATCAATCACTTACCTTAAGGGAACCCCATATACGGCCCCCCAAAAGGAATACTGTCTGATAGCTCAGTTTAGTACTAGAACTGTAGAAGACCCCTGTGCCCTGATATATTTGGTCCTTGTGGAGCTCCTGTCCCCTCTAGGTCATACTAACTCCCCCTTCTTTCATATGATTCCCTGCACTCTGCTGAAGGTTTGGTTATTAGTCTCAGCATATGCTTTGATACACTGCTAGGTAGAATCTTTCAGATGCCTTCTGTGGTAGGCTCCTGTCCTGTTTCTCCAACAAAGGACCATGCATGGATATAACCTAAAACCCCAGATGTAGCGCATGGTAGCTCAGTATCCAAGTGGGTTCCCTAGTATGGGGGACAAGGATTATTTCTGACATGAACTCAGTGACTGGCTCATTGACCTCCCCCTCTCCCCCAAGGGAGGAGCAGCCTTGCTAGGCCACAGATAAGGACGTTGCAGCCAGTCCTGAAGATACCCGATAGGCTAGGGTCAGATGGAAAGGGAGGAGGACCCCCCCCCATCAGTGGACTTAGAAGAGGGCAGGGAGAAGATGAGGAAGGGAGGGTGGGATTGGGAGGAAAAAGGGAGGGGGCTACAGCTGGGATGCAAGTGAATGACCTGTGATTAAAATAAAATAAAATAAAAATAAATTTTAAAAAAAGAGTAGAACTGTAAATCTAACCCCAACTTTTTAGAAAAAAAACTGTTTGGAGACATATGAAATTTGGGGAAATGCTGGATTAGGTTGAAGTCTGGCATCTCCAGAGAGCCATTTATTTGCATTCAGTCTATGATGGTAGACTCCCTTTTCTCAAGAGAGGCTCTAACCCCCTCCCCCCAAACTCCATAACCTCAGATCTTATAAGGAATACCACATAGCCCTCAGGGGAGATTACAGGCCAGGCCCTTTTCTGATAAGAAAACTGTACAGCTAAATATCTAGTCCCCAAAATACCCCACCCTACCAAAGATTTTAGTCTTCAGCAGTAACCTTCAATTGTACTTGGATTTTCCCCTCACCCATAGGATAATTAGGTACTATGTTCTCCTTCTTGTGATAGGCCCATGCTACTGCATGGAAAATGAGGCATCATACCACTACATGTAAATCAAATATCCCTGACTCCAATCCCAGGAGTCCCAATCAAGGACATTCACCCTTAAAATCCCTCCCACTCCCAAAGATTTGTACATCCCTGATTTCAAATGAACATGCTGGGGTTGTGTGTTGCATGATACCATCAGCCTTTCACATGGCCATCTGCGATTTGTCATTTATCCCCTGCCTGGCTACATCTCACTGGGGCTGCCTTCTGGCCCGCTGGCTTGGCTACAAGCCCACCATGCATGGGCTTTTTACCTGCACCTCTGCTGTAGCTTAACCAAGAGCTGTAACACTTTGCTATTACCATTGACTTTGGAATATCCAAGTTTCCACTGCCACCAGCCATCTCACTCTGAAAGAGCTAAACTATAACCCACCATGGAAAATCTTTTCCACACCCCAGCATGGGCCTCACTTTAAAGCTCTCTAGCTACTCATGAGAGAAATGGAACAACTGTTCTTCATCTGGAAGCCGAGGTCCAGATTCCTGTTGAACAAAGAATGACAGGAAAACCTGAGAGAATTAGAATGAAATATTTTCATATGCATATCAAGATAGTTGATGTTTTTCAGTGATCCAAGCAATCTGATTTAATGCTCTTCTAAGACAGTGAGTTCACCTATGCCTTTACCAGGATCTTGATATGCACATCTTACTTCAAGCCTTCTTTTGTTCATCAGCCCAGTTATTTATAACTCTCCCCAGATTACTACGAATTCCTTTCTCCAGCTTCTCTCTCAAAACCAGTAACTGGCAGGAGCCAGAAAGATGGCTGAGTGAGGAACTTGCCACAAGCCTAATGACCTGGGTCTGATGCTCAGCCCCGCATGTGGATGGAAGTGGCCAACTTGCAGGTTGTCCTTTGACCACTCTTCCTGTACTGTGTGCACACACGTGTGCAAGGCACAAAGACATACAGACATATACTTTAAATTTTTCACGGAAATAAAACTGGTACTGACTCTTTACTCATATGCTCAGTAGTGGTCTGGCCAAAAAAAGAATTAAAACCCAAATCATTCTTTGAACAAACCAAGGAAACTAAGTTACTAAAATTGGAAAACAGAAGACTGAAGCCAAAACAGTGTCCATACCAAAGTCCTATGGAGCTCTTAGTTAGGGTTTTATTGCTATAAGAGACACCATGATCAAGTAACTCTTATAAAACATTTAATTGGGACTGGATTACAGTTTCAGAGGTTCGGTCCATTATCATCATCATGGGAAGCATGGCAGTATACACACAGTCTTGATGCTGGAGGATCCAAGAGTTCTTGGCTTGATCCAAAGACAGCCAGGAGACTGTCTTCTGCAGGCAGCCAGGAGACTCTGATTCCACACTGGATGGAGCTTGAGCATAGGAAACCTCAAAACCCCCCTCCACTGTGACACACTTCCTCCAATAAGGCCTCACCTACTCCAACAAGGCCACACCTGCTAGCACTGCCACACCTTCTGGGCCAGCATTCAAACACATGAATCTACGTGGGCCAAACCTATTCAAACCACCACAGGAGCCAACTGGAAATACAAATTAAACTTTAATAAAAATAAATATATTACAAATCAAAAAAATGTTGCTAATGTCAAACTTTCTTCTTTCAGGAAAAAGGAAAAATGGGCCCAAGCTTAAAATATAATCAGCAAATTTTCATTCTTCAAAATAACAGTCAAATTACTTAATAAAATAAATATTATGGCTACAGCTGTTATGCAACCTCAAGGGTTAGCTTTGACTGGGCTATAAAATCTAAAAAGCTGCTGGGACATGGATGAGAAGCTGTAAGAATACTAACTCAATGACAGGATGTGGCAGACTTTTCTGTTGAACTCTGCCACCTGTTTCTGCTTCTCTATAGAAACAGCATGTTAAGATTTTCAAATGCCACATAAATTTTTGAAGCAATGTACTAATTTCACATACCACTTCTTATACATTAAAAGATTTAGACAAACATTTAATATTTAGCGTAATTGCTGTAGCTCCTACTAATTCTATAATTCCTAAGAAAACATTTAATACTGATAGGAATAAGCATAGCTCAATAGTGTTGATACTTAGCATACTTATTCTGGCTTCGTATATTACGAGTTTACCTGATTTTCTTTTCCAATTATAGGCTCGTATTAGAGCTGCATGGCTTTAATAATCCACACTGAGGTTGTCTTCTGCACTTTAGGTTAGTAATCCCATTAAGGAAAGCATGCCATCATTTCATTTCCTGTGTTTCTTCTTCCACTTCCAATTCCTCCTTAAGCATCTGAATACCAGTATTTCTTCCCCGAACTCCTCAAGTGTGAGAGAAGACGTGAATATTGAAAATCTAAATAAGACACTGTTTAGGGCTGGTTCTCCAGTTAGATTATTTCTTTTAACTACTTGAATGCCTCTGGGCATAATTAAAAGGCTCTGTTACTTTCCCTATATTGTGTGTGAAGTGTGTTATATAATTGAGTTGATTAACAGTCGATAGTTCACTTTCCTCTTAGAGCACTTTCAGCTTCCAGAGACGACTTTCAAATGGGAATCTCTTACTCAGTGAAGCCTCTCACCACTGAGAGCAGCTCTGTGGGGTGCTGGAGAAGCAGAGGTGGGAAATGGGCTGCTTAGGAACAAGAATACAAAGTGGGCTGCTCTGCCTTGCAGGTCTCAAGCACTCCAATTCCTTACCAGACTGTGACTTCAGCGGGGGTGGGGGATGCTGTATGTTGATACAATGAATAGTGGACAGCATTACTAAAGTGGAGAGTTTTAATTTGTGAATCCCTGGGGCTGTGTGAGATGAAACACCCTTACTTATCCCTGAAAACGGAGCCAAACTGCTTCTGGAGTTTCTTCCAAGAAAGATCATCTAAAGCATTTACTTGACATATTAGCCTGTGGAATAAGACATTTAATGAATGCATTTTTAACAAAAAGTACTATTTCCGTGAAGATTATTGTCCTTCCTAAAGCATGCTCCTATTGGTGTAGCTTTCTACCTTTAAAAGATGATGATGTTGAGCTACAGGATGCTGCTGCTGCTTGCTGGGAAGCTCAGAAAGTAATAGTGTTAGTTAAAATACTAGTTATTTTTGAAAACAATCATTAATGACACAATAACAATAAACTTCAGCAAACAATCTATCAAAATAACATTGGTATTCAGGAAGAAGATCTAGTTTAACCTTGGAAACTCTAGGAAGAGAAAGCACCCTAACCTGGCTGCTAACATAGGAAAGCTACCTGCTAGGAGAGGAAGCATTTTCAAAACTCTCAAATAGTTTAAACTCAAATCTTCACTAGAAAATACTGGTATGCTAACTACACATCAATTTATCTACCTATTAAGTCTTCTCCCAACGATGTTATAGATAATAATTGGTTAACTCAACTTTTATGTGTGAAATAAATTAACACAGTCTTTATTAGGAACTATACTCATTCACTTTCTATATTGAACTTCAGGTACTAAGCTAAATCCTATCAGCAGGTGCTCAAGACTTTCCTTTTGTTGCTGTGACCAGATACTTGGATCAAAAGCAACCTAGGGGAGGAAAGAGTTTACTTGGTCTATACTTCCAGGTCACAATGCATCACTGAGGAAAGTCAGGGCAGGAATCCAGATAAGAGCCAGAGAGAAATGCTGCTTCTGGTTAGCTCTGCTCCCTGGCTCATACTTAGCTAACTTTCCTAGGCAGGACTGCCTGCCTAGGAAGCGGCACTGCCCACAACATCAATAAAGACAGTGCCTCACAGACCAACTTGATAAAGGCAATTACTCAATGGAGATGTTTTCCAGGTGATTACACACTATGTCAATGGGAGAGTTAATTCTAACTAAGATGGTAAGGTTGAGAAGACTAAAACATAAAATAAACCAGAAACAAAATAATTAAAAGTGGCAGACAGCTGAATATGTACAAATAAAATAGTAATGGATAGAAAGTGAAAGGATAGAGAACTGAAGGAAACACATCATTATCTCTGAAGAACTAAGCTAAGACCCAAGTGATAAGGTAGACACTTCTAGGAAATTCAGAAAATGAAACCCAAGTTGACCTATAACCTGCCAGCACAGGTTAGGAACAGACCTACCTCTCTCTCTCTCTCTCTCTCTCTCTCTCTCTCTCTCTCTCACACACAATTAGAGAGGAGAGAGAGAGAGAGAAAGAACCTAACATTTGAGGGGCCCAGAGCAAGAAGAGTACAAGCAGAGGCCAATATACTAAATATCTAAACATACATTCCAAATCAAGATAACAAACAGGTTAAAAATATATATTCCATCCTACCTTAATAACATTCTCTTCACCAGAATACGGTGGTCTGAGCAAAGCTAACCTCTAACCCCTCTCCTCTTCCTCTGGGTTTAAACTACACCACAAGTGCCCACATCCTCTGGTGTGGGCACTCCAAACTGCTCACCAGAGCTCATTAATACATGTTCTTCTTCAACCACTTATCAGTCTGAGGCAGACTCCACTTTCAAGTGTAAGCTAGTCAGCATTTATGCTATTCTGTGACAAATTCTCCTAGTCACTAGGATTGAACATCTGTGCTGGACACCTATTTCTCTCATTATCACACTCCAAGGAAGTAAAATATTAAATAATTATTTCAGGACTAATTAATTTTATGTATCAGTCACTCACCTTTTCATAAAAAATGATGAATTTTTTCATAATTCACTTAGGTTAGTATTAGGCGAACCACCAGTCTGATATTCAAGCTTAGGCCTTTATATTACATCTATAGGTAGTTACAGACATCCAGCAAGTCCAAAACTCAGTAAATGTTAGTATTCAGAAAACATCTGAAGTCAGTGTCTTAACAATGATATTGAAGACCAAAACTGGGGGTAAAATTATCTAGACAATGTGTACAGCAGGAGGAAACTATTCTTTGTCATCTGCTTAACAGTCATTACTATGATTTACAAAATAACAACAATAAATCACAACGGCTTGTTGTCAAATGCAGTCACCTACTTGCCACCCCAAGCTTGTCTAACATACTTCTACTTGCATCTATTTGGCAGGCTGCTCTTTTGTTGGAAAGCTCCCACGTAATAAAATTGGCATCCCTAACCCCCATCCCAATTCCAGTGTCCGCTAGTAAACTTAGGGCTTGACAGTCTCAAGAGTTCATACATGGGCACTAAGTCTAATCCCAATGTTCCCACTGGTTTCAAGTCAAATCAACTAAAATCCAGCACCTAGCTTAAACTAAAAATTGCGTTGGTCATACAACGTGGATAATACTCTCCATCCTGGGGTGCTCTGACCTAAACTGTGAGACTCAAACTTGAATCACAAAGCTCTTGCTGAGTTTTTTTTTTTTTTTGTTTTGTTTTGTTTTTAATAAACATACAGTACTAACATTGAGGCAGAAAAGGAAAAACTACAGGAACATAGAAAGGGAAAGGAGCCCCTCACTCAGAAGCCGAAGCTCTTCACTAAGTTTAAAGACTGCCACCACAAAAGCAAGAAATTTTATGTTAAAGTAGCAATGAATCTTGATATGCTCTTCAAGTATGGCATTAGTACCCTCCTAGATACTTTCTGGGACTCTAACAAACAAGACTATACTTCTTTTCTCATTAAGTTATCCTAACTCAAGCAACCTGAACATGGGTTTTACCACAGGGATTGTAATCTTGTTAGGTACTCTTCAGGAACCATCCTATGATCTCCCTTAAATTCCTTAGCAACCCTTCAAAGACAATGCCTTCAAAGGTCACCAGAATCCTGTACATAACATTGCAAGGACAATGAAGCGTGACTCTTCTCCAGCTTTGCTTCGTATTGTAAAATTCTTTACCTTACAGTGTCCAAGGATCTAGTTTTGCACGAGGAAAAGTCACTCAAAACAGACTTTTTCGGCTGCCGTGGGTTACAGCTTCGGTGACAAAGGCCATTAAAATTACCTTATGATTTGTGTAAAGATTTTAAGTGTGTTACACTACACTGTTAACTGCTGTGAGCACTCACATTTCATGGTGTTACTCCGACTGACTGATTTTTTTCCGAATCCCTCACAAGCTGAGGAATTAGTTCACAATAACAGACACAATGCCGCAAATGCCACGCCGCGGAAACACGCTGCAATACTGAAAGCTCCTTCAGTAGCCCAAACACTACCCTGCCTGTCTGCAAGATGGCTCAGACCAGAGAAGAAAGAAAAGAGAGAAAGAAAGATCGAGAGAGAAAGAGAGAGAGAGAGAGAGAGAGAGAGAGAGAGAGATCGAGAGAGAGAGAGAGAGAGAGAGAACGGGAGAGGAGGGGAGGGGGGGGGAGGAGGGGAGACAAAACACTACAGATTTCATCTTTCCCGCTGATTCCTGCGGGACCAACCCAGCGGCCTTTTGACTTGTTCCACGCCAGTTCCGTCCGCGCACTTTCACGACGTCACCACGCCAGGTCTCGCGGGATCACCCCGCCGCTGAGGCCCTTGAACATAAGTCTCGCGGAACTTGTTCCTGTCACAGGCCCGCAGCTCCGCTACCGCCCTCTTCCGCCCCGCCCCTAAGCTGCCTGTTCTCTCTCTCCCGGTCCCCAGACTCCCCGCTCCGGTTCCGCAAGCCTCCTCCTTCCTCCCAGTTCCGAGTTAAAACCGGAACTGGAAGTGCGGTGGGCGGGGCCGGCGACGGAAGCGCTGAGGAGCCGAAGCCGGGACTCGGCGGTGGCCCGGGTCGGTCCCGCGCCACGGAGCGCCGGGCGGCGGGGCGGCGGGGCTCCGGGCTGCAGGGAGGTGCGCGCGTGCGGCCCCCCGGGCGCCGCGGGGGACCATGTCGACAGCCTCCGCCGCCTCGTCCTCCTCCTCGTCTTCTGCCAGTGAGATGATCGAAGCGCCGTCGCAGGTCCTCAACTTCGAAGAGATCGACTACAAGGAGATCGAAGTGGAAGAGGTGAGCGAGGCCAAGCCCGCAGCCCCGCGGCGCCTCGGAGCGGGGCGGGAGGCTGCTTCCCGGGGGGCTTCGTGGTCTGGATCTGTGACTGCCGGAGGCCGTCTGTGGTCCGCCATTCAGTTATCCGTAAATAGGTTGAGCAGTTCGCTGGCCTTGATGTTAAAGGCCAGCGTGGTGTACGTGGGCTACGAGAGGATGCTCGGGGCAGGCTGGCCAAGAAATGGTCTCACGGTGCTTTCCCTGGTCCGGGATTCTTCTTTCCTCATACCGTAGAGGAGTTCTGCCTACTACTGGGCTAATGTAGATGAAGTTTAACTCTTTAACGTGAAAAGATGTTTCAAGTGGCAGAAATCGTTGTTTGAAAAACCGAATAAATTAAATCTTTAGTTGGAATTTAAGAACAGACGTTTCAATGTGTCTTCAATACATCACCTATTTTGAAATTCACAGTAGGGTCAGAGTTCTAAGAGTCTTAATATTTACAAAATAAAAACTGTGTGTACCTGCATCTAAAATGCAGTTTAGAACTCGTATAAACTTTGGTTAGAAACACTTTTGTGCAGTTACTATGAACTTGGTCTTTTGTTTTGTTTTGTTTTGTTTTTTTAAGCACTTTGCCTTTTTTGTACCATAATGTGGGGTTTTTTGAAATCTAGACTCTGGATTGTCTTTACTTTAAAATTTTTAAAGTATTGTGTTAAGGAGTTGAAACTTGCAAGCTAATTAAAACCCAACAAGTACATTTTTACCTTAGAGGCCTTCTAAGTCATATCTTTTTATCACAAATAACTTTCGAGATCACTGTTCAGTGAGAACCTGATTATCTTAGAAGCAGTGTGCTGGGAAGAGGAAGGTTCAGTGTGAGATAGGCTGTGTGACTGGTTTCCTACTACTCTGAGTGTTAGTTTCCTTAACTATTAGATGGGAGTAATTGCTACTTTATCAGTGTGCCAAAGCCACTTAGGCAGTGTGTGCAGAAAGTCCACCATAGTGTCTGACATATTGTTAGAAAACAAAGTTCCAGACAGGAAGGTTGACCTGCTTTAAGGTCACATGCTAAAAGAAGGCCTGTTTTTGAAGAGGAGAACATTTTATGTTTTCCCCCCAGTTAAACCCAAGATAAATTCCTTTTTTCAGAAGTTGGTAGTTGATCCAGCTTTCATGGATAACATTCTTTTTTAAGACTAGAACTTCAGTGAGTCAGTATACAAGAATCGCAGTTTTTAAATAAGTGTTTACGTGTACTCTGGTGAATTGTGGTCCTTGTAGACTACAAATTGTTATATAATAATAACTTGTACTTCATGGTCTACCACATGCTTCCATGAACTTACTTGCTTTGATTTTGCAACCTTAGTTTTGCACACTACTTTTTAAAGCTTTTACATTCTTGCTTCATTGAGGCCTACAAATAGCTAAGGGAGACAGTAATCAATTTGATGCTCTCAGCCTAAAACTGGTGCATTTTTGAAATTTGTTTCATGTTAGTGCCTAGTTTATTTTCATATTCTTTATTTAATTCAGGCCTTTCTATTGTCGAAACCATTACGTAATTTCCATTATAGTCTGTATTTGAGCAGATTAAGCAGGTTGTTGTATAGTCAGTGATGCACCACGAGCACCCAGTAGCTATTTTTCAGCTTACATTCCACCTCTAGTTTAAATCAGAAATAGAAAATCAGGAAGATGACCCAACATGAAAACTATCTTACATGTTTTCCGTGTTTTGTATGGACAAGTATATCACCTTTTAAAATAAGAAAATAAGGGCTTGGGGTGTAACTCAACATTAGAGTTCTTGCACAGCGTGCTTAAGGCTCTGTCTTCAATCCCAGCACCACAAAAGACACCATAGTAAGTTAAGAGAACTACATTGTTTATTTCTCAAATAACAATGTAAAGGAGCCAGCATTGCACAAAGAGAGTTAAAAAACTCTAGCTCCAGACATGATGTGAACTCATTGGTAGACACAGATTCCTAAGACAGTGATGCTTTCTATCATTGCATTCTGAGTATTCTGGCTCTTCGCTTTCAAGTTTTAATTCTGCTGTTAAATTATATCCGTTCTCTGCCTGAGAAATCAACATGGGTACTTACTTTAAGTCATTCAGTTTTTAACCTTGTACTTGAGTGAAAAGAGTTAGAACTTTGAAAAGTTCTAACTTAGAAAAGAGTTAGACTTTGCATTGAAGGTGAGATGATTTTTAAAAATGTTGTTTGTGAAAAATGTGCTAAACTAATATTTAGAAAATTAGGCACTGTATTGGTTGTGTCAGAATATATTTAGACAGTCATTTTGGAGATGTGATTTCTCTCTTAAAGAGAGATTAGACAAAACCATTAGATGTCTATTCCAGTTGTAAAATAAAATACATTGTTTCCAACATGTTTTATATAGGGTTCTCCACAGTAAGTTTAGAAGTTCTTAGACAGTAGTCATGAACTCCCAGGAAATGTAGTTGGGTAGACAGACAAATGATATCCCATTTTTCAGATACTGACAAGGTCATAGAGTTTGGTTTGCCTTAAAAGCTGCATGTCTAAGTGAGTGGCAGACTTTGAACTTTCTCACTCATGAGTCCTTTGTCTTTCCACTAGATTTACAGTGTCACTATATTTCTCCATAATGGAACCTAATTAAAGGAACAAAGATACAAAATACTGCTCTCCCTATTAGAAGCTGGTCCTGTACATTTAACTTTTCTACAGAACAGCTGAGGTTCAATGGACAGACCCTTGGATTGCTTACATTTTCAGAATCCCAATGTCAGAGTTGTAGATCTGGTATAAAGCAGCACATAAGCCATAACTTGACAGTTGAGTGACTCACAGCAGCTCAGTAAGTGGAGATCGGATTGTAACTCCTGCCAGATAAATTCACTCTTATTGGTTTAGAATTTTATCACTAGTGAATAATTGTCTTTGTACTTGTTCCTCTCCCTTATGTGCTCTTCCTCCGACACATCACATGACTAGTTTCTTCTCACCATTCAAGTCTCACCTCAAATGTCCCTTCCTTAGGGAAGCTTTTCCCAAGCAACTTGGAACTTTTATTTCTGTTGCCTTCATGGCACTTAACTGTAATTGAATT
The DNA here is from genome assembly GCF_907164565.1 of Psammomys obesus. Classification (NCBI taxonomy): domain Eukaryota; kingdom Metazoa; phylum Chordata; class Mammalia; order Rodentia; family Muridae; genus Psammomys; species Psammomys obesus. The sequence continues at coordinate 6,291,390 of NW_026585797.1, forward strand.
GTGTGTTCCTCTCTGGCAAATAACATTTCTAATCCCAGTGTGTAGCACCTAGAGGTTCTCTTAGTATTTTTTGAACCAGTAAATGAAATTATCACAGCATAATTATGAAAATTAAATGCACGTCTAATTTTTTTAGTATGTGGTAAGCCAGGGGTTATTTTGCATAATTTGACAAAGCCAGAATTTACCCGGGAAATGAGAGCTGGCTCTTCCCAGTCTTGATTCCCTTTTAATCCATTATAGTTAACAAATACTTACGTTTGGCAGAGGTAAAAGATACTTATTTTAGAGTCCTCCTCCTATGGCCCTCCCCTGGTCCACTGATAGGGGAGGCCCTCTTCCCCTTCTATCTGATCCTAGCCTATCAGAAAGGTTTTCTTCTTAAAGCCAGACTATATAGGATGGGACTATGTCACTCTGACAGTGACTATAAACTATTGGGCCGCTCATAGTAGAAGAAAGCCTAAAATTTCAGGGCCTGAATAAACTGAGTCTTTGGGTTTGTCAGTGGCTAGTTAATGGATATCCCAAAAATAATCACTAAGTTCTATGTGAAACTAATGGCCATTGATCTCAGTAAAAATCTAGAATGGCTACAATAAAGAGATGGCCGCTGAGATTATTTATGTGTAATGCATATGTAGTTTAACAGATAATCTATGCATATCATTTAAAGGAAAGGCTAATTAAGTGGATCAGGTGTGGTATTTGTTGCTTTTATGTTGCTGTGATAAAATATCATGACCTAAAACAGCTTAAGGAGGAATTTATTTTAGCTTACAGGTATAGAGAGTTAGATGTCAATGGTGAAAACATTTCATGGCAGGCTTTAAAAGACTGTAGAAGAACAAAAAACCGAAACTTCACTTTTATGTTATCAATCCTTCTTGTGAGCAGTTCTTCTCTGTGACAATTTATTAATAGATATTGAAGCTCTCAATAGTTGGAGACACCATATCCTAACTAGTGAATTTACAATCTATGCTTGTTCTGTCATGTACCAGATTTCTTGCCAGAATGATGGCAGCATAGTTGGGGGTCCATTCACACAGTGCATACAACAGACTAAATTGACAGCCATAGTCACTGAGCTAAATAAAATGAATTGGAGACAATTAGCATAAATCATTTAATATTCAGTTAAGAACAAGAGAGTGTACAGCCATTTCCATTTGTTTAGCTGTGGCTTTTTATCTTTTTTGCGTGCAGAAAAGGAATAGTATTTAATACTTAAGGACTTGGGCTGCCTGTGTGCATGGTCACATTTGTGTAGTTGCACCTGCACAGAGGTTTGTGGGACAGTCCAGAAGACAGACAGCTTCCTGTGTTCTTCCTCAGGTGCCATCAACCTTCTTTTAGACAAGGAGACAGGTCAAGAGAGAAGTGTGTTGTAATCAAGAAAGCCAGAAAAAGTGGGAGATAAGAAGGGCCATATAAACCCCTTGACATCAAATATGGAGCTACAGGATTTGGAGTTTGCCTGCTGGGTTTCTTCTGTCTTGCTGTGCTCCAGATTTCCTCACTATGCCCCCTTCTTTCCCTTTGGAAATGTGTGTGTGTGTGTGTGTGTGTGTGTGTGTTCATGCCTTTCCTTAATTCTGATTCTACAATTCCTTTACTCCTTTACAATGATTCTACAATTCCTTTACTCCTCTATTGTTCCTGACTAATCCAGAATCCTGGCTGAAGCTGTCCAGTTCTGCTCCAGGCGAGGGATGGAACTTGGCCCCCTCCAGGATTTATATTTGTATAAGCTTTGATTTGCTGATGATTTTTTTTTTTTAGTTGAATATGCTTTGCTTAGCTTTAGAAGATTTCTTAGTCGTTTCCTTTTTACTAGTTGCAGAATTAACTGAGTTGGTTTTTTACTCTGAGGATGCCACTCTCTTTATTCCTTTTCTAATCAGACCTCTCCTTATCTTTTTGAGCACAAGCCAAACCTCCAACATTACATTTCCTGGAGCTCTTTTTTCCCCTCAAACTGCGCATTTTGTATTTCATTTTGCCCTGGTTGCTCTTTTTCATTGTAGCTCTGCATAAGAGTGGTTACTAGTAAGTAACCACACAACTGAGTTAATACTAGAGAGTGATAAAATTTCCTCTTCCAGTGGCATTAGTCCAGAACACTTCAATTTAACCTCAGGTAGATTCTTGGGACAGCGGCAAACCAGCTATATGCTTTGTCACAAGAATGGCAATTTATACAAAAATGTGTTTATTGGGTGATAGCTTACAAGTTTCAGAGGGTGAGTCCATCTTGGCAGGCTGGAGTAGCCTGGGAGCAATAGCTGAGGGTTTACATCTTATCCAGAAGTTGGAGGCAGAGAGGGTGTGAGAAAATGGGCCTGGCATGGACTTTTGATAACTCAAAGCCACCCCTACACACACACACACACATACCTCTTCTAAACAGTTCTACCAACTAGAGACCAAGCATTCAAATCAGTGAGCCAATAGGTCTAGGCTATTCTCATTCAAACCATCATAAGTACCTACAGCTTGTGAAGGCTACTTACAGTATATCCTGAATTTGAGCAGAACCTCTGGATGGGAAGATGATTTGGGAGTATGAAGTCATGAGATTAGAGCACAAACAAGAAGGGGGACTGGGGCAAAGACAGAACCTAACTGGACAGGAAAAAAGAGTTGATGAAGGAGACTAAGATGGAACTCTTCTTAATTGGTCTTCTAATGATTAGCATTGTGATTTCTAATTCTTGGTTTTTATAGACAAACATTTCTTTCTATGTCTGTCTTAATTGTTTCTTTGAGTTCATTCCAAAAGTCAAGTTACTGTGTCAAAATGATGACACTTGTTTACATGTACCTTGGTGATATTACTGTCACCTTGATCAGAGCATCTAGGGTGGTCTTGTGCCTGGCAGAGTAACGCTCTTGTCTGCTTGGCCTCTCAGTTGCTCTCTCAGCAAATGCCCGGTCATCCTGCATGTGGTCTTTCTACAACAAGTGGGCATTTATCTCATGATGTTGGCTTATAAAAGAAAGGAAATGGAAGCCGATAAAGCTTCTTGAGCCCTGATTTTGAAAGTTCCAGAATGTCTACTATACAACTAATAGAAGCAATTCTTGAAAGACTTGACTGAAGGGAAGAAGCTAAAAACTCCTCAATAGAGCTATGGTAAAAACAGACAAGGACAGAAAAGAGTGAGGATAGCCATCTTTGGAGACTCCTTCCTTTTTGTGGAAGCTTCTGTTAATCCCATTCACTCTTATTTCTTTAAGGGTGGAGACCTTTTAAAAGTTCCTTCTCCACGGTTAACCTGTTGAATGTGATATTTCAAAAGGTAGATGGTTGCTAGTGCTAGCATATTTTCTACGTCTGACAGGCTTTTTCCAGTTTGATACTGTCAATTTAGCTAAAGAATAACATTCACTTTCCTCATTTCTGCTGTAAAAAAAAAAAAAAACCAGCAGCTGGGTATACTAGGTACTCAGGAAATGTTTCAGGATTAAAGATATGCAGTTTGCAGTTCAGTTTTAACACTGACGAAAGACCTTTCTTCCCATTTGCTGCTTCATTTGCCTTCACATTAACTATCATTGACCATCAGAAACTCAGCTGCACTTTGCATTAAGACCTCTGTTTGAGCAGCTATCGTTCTATTTCAGATCTCAGTCCTCCTCACAGTAGCCTCCCACCTGTGGTCAGACTTTAATTTCACTTGTCTTGCTCCTTTTGCAGAATTTTTTCTCAGTCACTTTCATGTTAAACTGGGGCCAAAGTAGCCTGGCATAGAGCCTCCTTCTGTGTGCTCCTTGCCATTTTTCTTATGCCTTTGTGGCTGCCAGTGTTCGTAGAGCACATTCTATAAGGCTGTTCTGCCCTGGTGAGCTAAGGGAGCGTGTGGGTCAGAGAAGGTTGAACTGCTTTCTAGAATCTCCAGTCCTCTTCTGGAAAGGCAGGCTAGCGAGGTCTTTAAAATCTATTGTGTGACATTCTTAAGCAATTTTTTTTAAAGGTATTAGGAAAAAAATATGTATGCATTTTTATTGTATAGCTTTGGATTTCTTCCTTGCCCCACTTTCATCTAACAAAAAGTCAATTCTTACATTTTTTTTTTTACTCCTAATAATGCCATATAAAAAGGTGATAAATTTATGATATAAAGAAACATAATTCTTTAAGTACTGGCTCTATGCTTTTAAACTGACTCCTGTGTAATTATGAGTTATTTCTATCAGATATTTCAGTAAATGTGCACAACTTTGACAACTTCCCTTTTTGTGTTATCATTTATAACCTATTACTTCACTGTGTTTATGAGGTAATTTATAACTCAAATGAAAATGGAGATTTCTTGAAGCCATGGGTTTTCAGATATGAATGCAATCGCTTGTTTTTTTATTGCTGTTTTTTTTTTTTAATATATATATGTCAGGCTTATTTATTTAACCATTCTGTTCTTGTCGGTTTGGGTTACTTTTTCAATGTTTTTTTTTATTTTTATTTTATATTTATTAATTACAGTTTATTTCACTTTGTATTCCAGCTGTATCTCCCTCCCTTGTTCCTTCCCAATCCCACCCTCCCTCCCCCTTCTACTATGCCCTTCCCCAAGTCTAATGATAGGGGAGGTCCTCCTCCCCTTCCATCTGACCCTAGTCTATCAGGTCTCATCAGGACTAGCTTCATGGTCTTCCTCTGTGGACTGGTAAGACCATGCTCCCTCCTCAGATGGAGGTGATCAAAGAGCCAGCCCCTGAGTTCATGTCAGAGATAGTCCCAGTTCCTATTACTGGGCAACCCTCTTGGACACTGAACTGCCATGGGCTACATTTGTGCAGGGGTTCTAGGTTATCTCAATGCATGGTCCTTGTTTGGAGTATCAATCTCAGAAAAGATCCCTGTGTCAGATTTTTTTATTTTGTTGTTCTCCTTGTGTAGCTCCTGTCCCCTCCAGGTCTTTCTGTCTCCTCCTTCTTTCATAAGATTCCCTGCACTCTGCCCAAAATTTGGCTATGAGTCTCAGCATATGTTTTTATACCCTGCTGGGTAGAGTCTTTCAGAGGCCCTCTGAAAGATAGTCTCATAGACTCCTGTCCTGTTCCCTGTTTTCTCCCTCTTCTAATGTCCAATCTATTTGCCTTTCTGGATGATTTCTGAATGAAGATTGAGCATCATACCCAGAGTCCTCCTTCTTGATTTGCTTCCTTAGGTGTACAGATTTTAGTATTATTATCTTATATGTCTATTATCCACTTATAAGTGAGTATATACCATGTGTGTCTTTCTGCTTCTGGGATACCTCACTCAGGATGATCTTTTCTAGATCCCACCATTTGCCTGCAAATTTCATGATTTCCTTGTTTTTAATTGCTGAGTAGTATTGCATTGTATAAATGTACCACAATTTCTGTATCCATTCCTCAACTGAGAGACATCTGGGTTATTTCCAGCTTCTGGCTATTACAAATAAAGCTGTACAAACATGGTTGAGCAAATGTCCTTGTTGTATACTTGAGCATCTTTTGGATATATGCCTAGGAGTGGTATAGCTGGATCTCTAGGTAGCACTGTTCCTAATTTTCTGAGAAAGTGCCAAATTGATCTTTTATTTCAGATTATTTTGTAAAATTTATTTCTCAAAGCAAAAGAGAGTTTATCATGTATTCATTTGCTCACATTTTGTTGCCATGGTTTTAACTTGAAAGCTCAGAATCAGTCATTTTATCACTAGGTAGCACTTGTGGCTAACAGATAGTCATGCATGCTCCAGACAATTATGCATGTACATAATCCACAAATACAGATAACATTGGGGATCTGAGTTGTTGTTGTTTTTTTTTAACACTAAGTACCAGTCATTTTGATTAATCTGTAGGTATATGATTGTGATGTATTGCTTTATAATCATTCATTCATAGTTAGTAATAATATTATCAATAGGTAGACTGATCTGGATGTGTCATCTTAGTTTATTATGACCATGAACTTGAAACCTTGTAGGACCTGTTTGCTGCTGATATCCTGAGAGAAAAATTAGTTTCTTCAGCTCCTTACACTAATTCATAACCAACTCTGAGCATTTAGTGTTTTATAATGTTCATGAAAGTGCATTATTCTATGACCCCTATAGATAAACTTAACTCTATAGATACTTGTTAGACCCTGCTGTTAAGGTTGAAGTCTGGCATTACCAGAGAGCCCCTGAGCGTGGTGCTAAAATGATGAACTCCCTTCCTCAGCTGGGTTCCCTCCTCTCCACCTGACCTGGGGAACCTCAGATCCTCTAAGGAGTTTTACATAGCCCTCAGGAAGATTACAGGCCCAATCTTTTCCTGAAGAAACATGTTCATTGTGTACCTGAGGATTCCTGGATTACCCTCTCTGTGCTAATGAGATGCCTTGGTACCTTAGCTTCAGCCAATGACCTTTTCCAACCTCTGACTGTACCTGGAGTTTTTTCCCCACTCCACTGTCCATAGGATAATTAAGTCCTGTGTTCCCTTCTTCTGATAGGACTGCACTGCTGCATGGAAATGAAGATCCCTGACACCCCTATTCCCAGTGAATCAAACACTGGGAATCATCCCAAAAACCCCTCCCACTGCCCAAGGTTTATACGTCCCCTTTTTACATGAAATAAAGGATGCCACCACCATCTGTTTCTCCATCTAAGGCTCCCTTCCTCCCTAAAGAGATTCACCCTTGGAACCCCGGCCATAGGTGCCTTGGTGGGTGGCCACTGAAACCCGCTCTACCACCATGGGCCGCTGGCCGCCACAGAGCACCCTCAGACTTGCATTCTAGCTGTGAACGGACCTGGCATGGGCATTTGCCCACAGTACCCTCTGCCATTAGCAAGGTAGTAGCTGAAGGGCTGCAACAATGCAGTGTCACTGTCGGCTTTGGAACTCCCAAGCTGCAGCCATTCACTTGTGTGTCAACTGGATCACTGCAGCCACCAACTCCAGCCCGCCCTTTATTGCTCCCTGGCTCAGGTTTCAAAGCTCTGAGAGCCTTTGACCCCCATGCTTCACCCTTCTCAGCCCAGAAAACGACCTTCTGGAGGAGAAATGTGCACTCCCGTCCCTGAGCTTCCCTGGAAAGTAGTGGACAAGGCCTAGACTCTGAACAACAGTTACTTACTAAGTAAAATAACTTAGGAACTCTGTGGCTCACTAAGAAAAATAGAAGCATCTCTGCTTTTTTAATGCAGAGAAAAAAAGCTCAGATGTTAAATTTACCTAGCCGTCAGAGTGAGCAGGTTACCTAGCAATAAGAGTGAGTATGTAGCAGACACATTCAAATTCAAGCCAGTTCCCCAGTCTTGTTAAAGTAACTGCATGGGAGTATGAATCATCAGTGTTGGTTTCTTGTTCTTATTGAGAGCAAGACAGTGGGTTCCGAGTGCCCAGGGCTAGAAACCAGAAAATGTATCCAAAAGAGCCTGGTTTCCTTGGGACTTTGCCTAGAAGCAGTCTAGCTACCTTTAAGCTGAATATAGCCCATAGCATATGTTTATAATTATAAGCTGTAGGTTTCAGATCATGCCTCCTAAATATTTTCTTACTGTGTATTGTGGGTAAGTTGCAACCCTATGGCTGCTTACCTTTAAAATAGAAGAGGATTAAAAATGCCAATCCATGAAAAACACTCCAAACCGCACCCATCTTATGGTGAACATTGAATGTGAATATTCATACTGCTTAATATGACATTTGAAATATAACTGGAGGCATGGCTAGATTGTCCGTATATTCCAGGTTAGAGCTACTGCCCTAGTGTAAAAAAAGTGCCCCTTTTTTCCTCTATGAAGTCATCCAGTGTTGATTTGATCGCTAGCTACAGTCAACTTTGTTGTTGAGTTTTATATAAATTCACTTCTCAAGTGAAGTGATCACTGAGGGACCACATAACTGATTTTTGGCGTATTAAGGGTGTCATATGTTACCTGTTGGAACCACGGACATTCTCTTGTGGGGCTGCCTGCCAGTAACTGTACTCCACTGTTTGTTACCTGTGTAGACTTGAGAAATGTGCTTTGTGTACAGCATAAGGAGAACATTAGCACCTTTCTTGAGGCTGTGTAAAGAGCCATGTGGGCAAAGCACGGTCTTAGTGCCCACTAGTAGAAAGTATATAAAATTGTAATGTGCGCTTACGGAAAGGGATTTGCCACAGCATCTTTGCATACATGGACGTTGCATACATGGGAAGTTGCAGGTGGCGGTGCTTAACTAATGCCCTTCACAGTTAACAGTCTAATAGTTTTGATCGAACAGATACCAAGCTGATTTTCATATTTGTTTTCTAATGTTTTTTTTAAAATACTTAGATTTTTTCCAAATATTTTTAGAAATAGAGAAGCTTGACAGAGTAGTGTATCCATATGATAGCCATTAGTTATAGCAATATATCATACAGTTGATCCATATTTTTATTAGCATTTAGAAATAAGCTACTACCTATCATAAAACTCACCCATGTGGAGTGTGATTTAATGGTTTTTGCAAATTTATCCAGCTGTCAGCCATCAGAGTCAACTTTCAAACCTTGGCAAGATGCCCAACACCCATTTACATCAATTCCAGTTTTCAACCACTGATCTGCTGTGCCTACTGTCTTTAGATTTTCCCCTAGACATTTTACAAGTGAGCCTTGTAATATGTGGTCAAGGTTTGTTTGTTTAATTACTTAGCATAATATTTTTTGAGATTCATCTATGTTCTTGCATATATCTGTATTTGGGTTTTTTGGTTGGTTTGTTTTGTTTTGCCTAACAATATTTCATTGTACAGACAGTAACATTTTGTGTTTCTTTTGTAGTGAGTGTTTTACCATATGTATTTTTAGCCTTTCTCTCTCCATTCCCTACCCTTACTTGGTTATTTGAAAGCTCCTTTTAATTTCTTAAAATATTATATGTTCATTTTTATCTTTCTTTTTTCTGAACGATTTCTCAATATATCTTGCCTTTAGTTTTCCACTGTGATTAAAATTGCTTTGTGTCTTCTAGTATCTCTTTTTTGGTTTTGCTCTTAAAAAGAAGAGGTTTATTTCAAAGATTAAAACTGCATTTCATCCTGTTTAATGAAAAATTTCTTCTTAGCAAATTCAGGTAATGGTGGTTTCTAAACCTTTGATGTGACTTAAAACTGCCTATGTCATACTGAACTGGCTCTGCTTCTAATTTGGGTTTTTATGTGTGTGTGTTAACTCAGGTTGTTGGAAGAGGAGCTTTTGGAGTGGTTTGCAAGGCTAAGTGGAGAGCAAAGGATGTTGCTATTAAACAAATAGAAAGTGAATCTGAGAGGAAGGCTTTCATTGTGGAGGTAAGATGTCATTTCTGTCCAGTAATTCTTCACTAGAGATGCTCTGATCTTATGGTTATAAAAGACATTGTCTCTTAATTTTCATTTTTCTTTGTGCATGAACCTTAGCAATTTGATTGAACTAAAGGTAGTGCCTTCATAGGAATGTTTTTAATTTTTTGGTTTAAATTCTGTTTAAAAATTATTAGAGAAAAAAAATATATGAATCCATCCATGAATTAAAACGCAGTAATTCATAGACTTCAAATCTACTTCAAAGTATTATATTTTAATTTTGAAATGGTATTCCCTTCTGTTACCCAAAGTTAAGAATCTCTTACAATGTTTTAGAAATAATACACCTTTCTAATGAAAAGCTGCTCCACACACTTAGAGATAAATAAAGGAAAAGCTTTTTACTGAAAAAGCATGACCAGCTGTGGCTAACAACCAAAGAGGAGCCAGCCTCAAATCAAAGATTTTACTAACATATATACTGTAGGCTTATACATTTCACACATGCTCTCATCCTTAAATCCCTTCTAGGTGCTGGCCCCAGGTTACACTTTGAACAATTTAAACAGAGATAGGAGAGTGTAACCCTGACCACACAGCACCAGAATTATTTTAAGTATACCAGTGTTTTTCTTTTTAATAATTGTTATCTTCGGTCTTCTTGCCTATCTGGAGAATTATGTTTTTCTCAAGAAGAGCATGGAGGGCTTTATGATAGCCCAGAACTTAACATTGGTGTGTTCTTGAGCTGCCTGTTAGAGGCATGTTCTTTGGGCACAGGCCTAATGGCTGGTGAATCCTGGTGAACAAAGATTTGCATCCAGCATTGGAAATTTTGTTTATGTCTAACAGGCTGGTTATTTCTTCTCTTTGGGGTAATTTGTAGGCAGTGATCCCTTACCTAAATTCTACTATGTGATTTTTGTCTCCTAAGCAAATCTGTTAGTTAAAAACCCTTTATAACATGTTTTATTACTTTGAGTTTCTTCTATAGGGATTTTGTGAAGGAAATCTTGTTGCTTCTCTTGTTTTATGATTTGACTCTCAGTCTGCTGGGTCGGTTATTACTAGTCCCTAGCTTGTCAACTTCCAAAATCATATACTATTGTCTCATTTCAGGTACTCGTCATCCTTCTCAGTTTACCCGTTGTAAACAACAATTTAAAAAATTTCACCTACTTAATAAGACTCAAAGAAAACAAGAATAAATGTTTGAATAATATGCTATGAAGTACAATGCTAAGTTTTACCAAGATGAAACATTTATGTACAATAAATATGTAATAATAAAGAGTTATGGGAAATAATCTAAAAAAGAATTAGCTAATTGTCTATGAGGATGGAAAATCCCTGAATATTGACTGTAAAGAAACTGTCCACTGGCATATGATGAGAAAGTTAAGAGACCTTAGTGAGCTTTCCATGAACCAGTACCATGTAACTGTAGAAATTGAGAAAGAGTTGGGGAAAGTCAGAGAAGAAGACAAGGGAGAAAGAGCAAGATGCTGTTTTTTGAGAAAGATACATTGCAGAAATTTGAAATGTAGAACAGGGGACAAGACTACAGCCTCAGTGGAATTACTGGCCCAGAGAAGAGTAAAACCAGAATTTGGAGTATCAGTCTCCCCCTCTTCCCCCCACCCCCCACCCCCCCGTGTTCTTCCCCAGTTCCTTCTGCCCTAGAGATTGACTTGGATTTTACTGTCGGTTGGAGCGAGGGCATGCTAGTCAAATGTCCCATAATAGGAAGATAACCCTCCTTGCCCTCAATCTCTGCAGTAACTGAAAGAAAGGAAATGGAATTAGAGGCAACTATCCATGTCAAATCCTGACCATGAAATCCTCTCTGGAGCTTAACTTCAAGGCCGCATACTTAAAATGGAAGTAATGGTTACCTATCTTTCAGAGTCTAAAGAAATCCAGGAGCACATACAGAATAGGGAAATTGATCACCCATAGCTCTGTTGAAAGTAACACAGCTTCTGGTGTGGGTAACTCAGTCAGTGCCATAACTGGAATGATGCCCTGACTTTTGGCGTCTAGTTTCTTCTTTTTATCCTGGCTTTTCTTAACTCCCATTATAGCACTTTATGCATTGTTTAGTGATTTCTGTCTTCACATATTTAATTATGTCTGTGTTCCCACTTGAACTGTAGGACAGGTGTCCCAGCAGGGATTTTCAGTGCCTGTGACCATAGTGCTTGCTACCTGGTAAGCAGAAGTTACTGAGCAATTTAAACACGTGTTCTATAGGACAGTGAGACGGAAGAAGTACCTCAAGAACCAGCACTTTTTAAACATCCATAATTTGTTACAGCTCCGGCAGTTGTCGCGTGTGAACCATCCTAATATTGTAAAATTGTATGGAGCCTGCTTGAATCCAGTAAGTGTCCATCTGCCTCTTGGAAACAATGTGGCAAGTGTATGCGTTTTCTATAATTTATGAAGTTGTTTTGATCTGCTCAATTGTAGCTTTACAGTAGTTACACTTCCTGCATTTTGTTTGCTTCCAGCCCTAACAAAACAGTATGTTGGTGGGGTTTTCTCAGGCACCTGTTTGCCACGGCCACACCATTTTATAAAGCTCCTTCATCTTAAGTTAGTGACAATTCTCAAAACTAATGTAATTTCCAGAAATAAAGTAAGTTGTTCTTCTAAGCTTTTAGCTTTCTTACATATGGACCCTAGTAATTCCTGGCCTACAGAGATCACCTGACATTCCTTATGTTACCACTCATCTTACTAACTTAGCTAACCTGGTAGTGGCCAATGAGAGGCCAACAAAAGGAAACGTCACTCCTTTCCCCTTCCTCTTTTCTGCCCTGGAACTATCCTAGTATGTAAGCAAGTAGTGGGTTCTGCTTCTTATACTGGATCCCATCTGAATAAAAGCCTCATGACATAGTGCATGCCCTGTCTGTCTGCCCTCCTCACCAACATACATTGCCCAGTAACTCACTTGTTATTGTTATAAGACTTGATGGCCTACAGCATATCTTTATTAGCACTGGTTCGCAAAAGGTTTTGTAAGTATGGTTTGGTCCTCAAAGTAGAGTGATCTATTTTAGTATGGATCACAGACAGGCACCTAAAGGAAAAGATTTTAGATCATAGATATCTGTCCCTTCTATCATTGTCAGTCACATGGTAGTAGCCAAAAGAATAATTTTTAGGGCAATCAGACAATTAAACTAAGTTGTCTGCAGGGAGGGCCCAACAATGTTGTCATTCCAGTTAATTCCGCCATATATTTCCTTCAGGTATGTCTTGTGATGGAGTATGCTGAGGGGGGCTCCTTGTACAATGGTGAGTATCAGCTAAACCTGCTTTTAGCTAGTAGATTGAAGCAGTTAGAGAGCTTTTTGTTTTGTAAAGATTTATTTATTTACTATGTATACAGATCTCATTCTAGATGGTTATGAGCCACCATGTGGTTGCTGGGAATTGAACTCAAGACCTCTGGAAAAGCTGGTACTCTTAACCTCTGAGCCATCTCTCCAGCCCCCTAGAAAGCTTTTAATAAAAACTAAATTACCTGTTATTATTCACAATTTACTGTCAGAGTTCACAGAGGAGGTTATTTTATTTCTTGGTTGGTTGGTTTGGTTTGGTTTTTCATTGCTAAGGACTTCTGGCAAGAAAGCTATGACAATTACGTACACTTTTTGAATTAATAATACTTTTCATTATGTTCAAACTTTATGAAGTAACAGTTGCTTTTTAAATAGGTTTTCCCTGTGTTTCAGTTTTAACCCTTCATTTTAGAACGTATTGTTTCCTTTTTAAAACATAAAACAGCTTAAACCTTACTCATTGGAAGTTTGTACCGTTTCAGTCACTTTCCTGCTGTGACCGTGGCCAAGGCAGCATGTTTAGGAAAGTGTTGCATTGGGCTGTCACTGTCACTGTCTCAAAGGCGGCGCTTGTGGCCGCAAGCACGTTAGCTGGCTGGGGCAGTTGACAGCTTCCATCTTTATCCAGAAGCAGAAGCAGAGAGCACCCTGGGCATGGCTGAGTCTGGAAATTACAAAGCCTGCCCCCATTGGCATTCTTTCTCGAGCAAGGCCACTCTTGCCAATCCTTTCCAAAGAGTTCCATCATATGGGAGCCAGATTTTCACACATATAGGTCTGTATGTGCCATTCTCATTCAAACCACAGCAGTTATCATGAAAAAAAAATCTTTTGTGCTGCCGTTACCTTTGTGGAACGAAGCTCTCACCTTAAAAATACCAACCTCATGTATATGTGAGTTGTCCCTGTAAGCTTTATAAAATAGATGGCCTCTACTTGTACCTTATTATTTTATGTACACATTTAGTTATACTCACTGCTATGTATACTTCTTTGTTAGTTTGTGTATAGTGCTCTCATTTTATTTCAGAGAACTGCTAGTTTTTTAGCTACAATAGAAAATACAGTTGTAAACATCTGATATGGCCATCTGTTTTACTGTTTCTCTATTCCACCCTCATAATGAACAGGGTTGCTTATAATTTATGTCATGTGAAAGATATTAGTAATTTTTAAAAGTATGATAGTATTATTAATTTTATTTGAACCATATGGGGAGCTATCTTTTTTCTTTTTAATCCAGAAAAGGTTTAAAAGTAGGACTTCAGTATTTGTAAAAGAATACTCATCTATGTGTTTTGATGGTGCTTGCGTTTATATTATTTCGCATTATCTGCAGTAAGTTTCTTATTAGTTGGTTGTGCCTTTCCCTTGCAGTGCTGCATGGTGCTGAGCCATTGCCTTATTACACTGCTGCCCACGCCATGAGCTGGTGTCTACAGTGTTCCCAGGGAGTGGCTTACCTGCACAGCATGCAGCCCAAAGCCCTAATTCACAGGGACCTCAAGCCTCCAAAGTAAGTGGTGGCGCCATTACACGGGCTTCTCTCCTGCTCTTACCGCCCATCATTCAAGGCAGTTGTTGCCCTTGGCTTTCTCTTTTCTCTTCCCTCTTTACTTACATTGTTATGTTTTTACTTACTTTTCTCATCTAGCTGTATTTCTAAATTTAATTTTAGAATGTGTCTGTGGGAGATGTTTTTACTAACTCCAAATTTACATGATAGTAATTAGAGTCTGTTAGTCTATAAGTCCCATTTTGTTCCTGTAGTGTTTAAAACAGTCCCTGCATGGTTTCCTGAGAGCAGAGACAAGTCTGATTACTGTCTCTGCTATATTCCTAACAGGAACAGGGTCTACACAGGGTAGACACTGTGCAGAACTGTGTCAGTGGTGTTCTTGTTCTTAGGGGGAAAAAGCATTTCTGAATCTGAGTACAGACCTGGGCAGCCCAGATTTCTCCATAGGAAGTAAGAATCCTGACACTTCAAAAGAACCTTTAAACAGTTTCTGTTGAATTGCATACATACAAGAGGAGAATATGACAAAAGTGGTTGGTAGTGTACGATAGTGAATAAGGGCTTATCTGCTTGTTGTAATTACATTGAATTAAAAGAGAATTTCCTAGATGTCTAGTTAAAGTTTAAGGAGAACATTACATACAAAAGTTAATAAGATGTATAATTACAATGTGTTTTCATTCATTTATTTTGAATGTTACTACAGTGTGAGTATTCACATTTTATGACCCATCTCTGTTTTTGTTAAAAGTAAGGCTCTGTAAGTAAAAGGATGCTGTTTGTAATTAATTGTATTTGAGCCATCTCTGTTTATTGTCAAAAGTAAAGCTCTGTACGTAAAAGGATACTGTTTAGTGATTAATTGTATTTGAGCCATAGCACCTAGAAAGCTGAAGTTCTAGAACATTCCCAGCATTTATTAGACTGTCTTAATTTTAGGAGTTCATACTCCTCCCCACACGTACAGACATCCTAAATTCAGGAACAGTTTTGAGATTAAACATTGAGAAATGTCTTCAAAATAAAGACATAAAATAAGAACTACTGGTCTGTGGATATAGCTCACTTATAGGGCATTTGTCTGTACAAGACCCTGGTTCAATTTCCTGTACTGCAATAAACCAGTTCTATTGGTTTCCTTTTGTGTTGATGTATTTTACTTTATCTTCAGTTAGATTATTTGTTCTATTGAATGTTGCTGTTCTTTTAGTAATAATTGTTTGTGATTAAATTCCCACTTTAGGACACCATAGAGCTGCATCTCAGAAAGCTTAAAACCATTTCTAAGCTGGGCGTGGTGGTGCATGTCTTTAATCCCAGCATTCAAGGGAGGGAGAGGCATGTGGATCACTGTGAGTTTGAGGCCAACCTGGTCTACAAAGTGAGTCTAGGACAGCCAAGGCTACACAGAGAAACTGTCTTGATAAACCAAAGAAAAAGAGCATGAAAGAGACAGACAGAGAAAGAGAAGAAAAAGAAAACCATGTCTGTCTCAGCCAAAGGGATGTTTGGTTAGGAACTGTCATGGATCTAGAGATGGAGACATCAAAATATGAATATAATGGTCTCCCCATGTTCTCTGTGTTAAGTCCATCTGATTCTTGCTGATATTCCTCCATTAGGCCATTACAGTGACCCAAGTAATGTTTTACAGAAGTTGAATAATAGCATTTGTTTAACTTACCTTTTTCCAGTTTTATAATTATCTCTTCCTATGAAGTCAACTACTAACTTTGTAAATTTTGAATTTTTTATAATAGCCTGCTGCTGGTTGCAGGAGGGACAGTTCTAAAAATCTGCGATTTTGGTACAGCTTGTGATATCCAGACACACATGACCAATAATAAAGGGAGTGCTGCTTGGATGGCACCCGAAGTATTTGAAGGTACAGTCACAAAAGCATGACATGGCTGGGAATTGGCCTTAATTCGTGTAAATCCAGGATGCATTTGTAACGCTTCTGAATAGTACATAAAAGGGTCTTAAGTGAGTATGGCCTAAGGCAGAATTCAGATTCACACATATGTACAGCCAGCAGTCCTCATTGTTCACAGTTGCATACTTGAGAAATCCTCTACTTGCTGAACTGTAGTTGAGGTGCTTTCACAAGTGCTCAGCAATAAGGTACTCAAGGATGACTACACATTTTGAGTCGTATATAGCGCTCTCCAAGGTTGTTTCTCTAGAAAGGTGAACAAGTGGCCCTTTGCAGTTTATTCAGAGCCGTGCTTTTCCTTTTTCTACTGGCAGTCATGGTGGTTTTGCTATTTACAGGATCCAAGGAGTATTGTTGCCTAGGTACAAGAAGGCTTTGAATATGTAAGATATGTGAAAATACATGTTAGAGGACGTTCTCTCAGACATGCTTTAGAGTGCGGTGAGTTTGACAGATGTTAAAGTGTGAGGTGGAGTCTTTAAAAACACACGCAAAACAAGGTCAGGTGTTGATGAATTGACATTCTTGTGAACAAAGACTTAGTAACCTAGTCCTGTATTTCCCTACGAGCAGTGGTTCACTGATTGTGGAGACTTCTTAGACTGTATAGGCCCCAAATAAGGAGAAAGCTGAGCCTTTGCTCTGATTTGCTATCAGTTAAAAACTAAGAATGCTGAAGATTTAAGTCAGGATGCCTTAAAAAGGCCGCAAGTCCCTGGGCCCAGATGTGGCACTGAGATCTATCATTAAAGGGTAAGCTCTCGTTTGTCCTCTTTCACATTTCCTTAGCTCATGCCAGATTCATAAGATCAGTCCATATGTTTAAGTTTCTGTATGAAAACATCAAGTGAGCAATACTGAGCTAAAGAAATGGGCTTTGTGTGAATCTCCATTTGTATGAGTGCCATAATACTCAAAATGCATTCAAGAATCGGGCTTTGCTTTTTTTGTTTTTTCTTGATTTTTTTAAACTTTTGTGTTCTTTGTGTTTAGCCACCCACCCCAGAGAAAGAGGGAATGCTATGCAGCCTGTTGTTCCCTGAAGTCTAATTGTGAAATGTTGTTGTACTACAGGCAGGCAGATGTCTTTGAGTTTGAGGACAGCCTGGTCTACATAGTAAGTTCTAGAATAGCCAGGGCTATGTAGAGAGACCCAGTCTCATAAGACAGAGAGAGACAGGGGTGGGGGGAACAACAAAGTGTTGGACTAAAGATGCTTAATTACATAAAATTAGATAATGCCTTCTCTTTCATTTGGATAATGCAGATGTCTTTTCTATTAATTCAAACACTTACTTAATGTCACTTTCAGTGCATTACAGTGATGCATTATTGTAGTAAATGAAGAAAAGGGTTATGAAAAGTAATTGTTGTTTCTCTTTTGAGGGCAGCAAAATGCAGATTTTTAGGTTATGTAAATTTCTAAATTTCGGAAAGATATCATCAGGTAGCCGCTGTAGCCTAAATTAGATTGCTATGTGGTGGCAGTTCTATATTATTGTGTATTCTTTGCATAGAAACCTGTCATTATAATTAAGGTGTGAATTTTTTGTTGCTGGTGGTTGTTTTGGAGATATATATGTATGTGTGTATATATATATATATATGATTATGTATCTTTCATCTTCATAATATAATTTTGTTCATAATATGCTTAGTTTTCATTAGTTACTCATAATTTTAATCACTTAAGTTTTTTTGAATTTTTTAAATTAAGAATTTTAAGCCACTAAATTATAGCAGTGCTGTATTCTGATAGCAAAGAATGCTGTCACAGAGCAAGAAAAGTATTAAGGTGACAAATTACAGGAGCTGTGGATATAGTTCAGTTATAGGACATATGCTTTATATGAAAAAGCTCCTGGGTTCCATCTCCAAATGAGCACTCTTAAAAGAAATTGAGGATCCGGAGCAGTGGCTCAGAGGTAAAGAGCACTTGCTTCTCTTGCAGAGACCAGGTTCAATCCCCAGCACCCACATGGAGGCTCACAAAAGCCTCTAACTCCAGACCCAAGGTGCCCAATGATTTCTTCTGACCTCCATGGGCATTTTACACATGGCGCACAGACATACATATAGTCAAGAGCAAAAGTAAAATAAGCCTTCTTCTAAAAATAATGGAAAATTACAGAAAGAAACATAAAGTTGGTTCAAACCATGCCTGTAAAAGGGATCAGTCTACATTCTGAAAAAGGAAAGGCAGTGTGTCTTGTTGAGTAGAAAATAGCTGGCTTTCGTATGTAGATTTTGAGTATATTGTTTATATTTAATTCATTAAAATATATTTGTTGAAAACATTTAGGAAAATAGTTGTTTAACTCTGCGTGTGACAATCTTTTGTCCAAAATACCCTTTCTTCTAGAATTTATAAAACTAGTTGTCTCTGTGATTTGTATGGAACAGGTCTCAAGGTTACACTGCCTTTTTTTGTAGGTAGCAATTACAGTGAAAAGTGTGATGTCTTCAGCTGGGGTATTATCCTTTGGGAAGTGATAACACGCCGGAAACCCTTTGATGAGATTGGTGGCCCAGCTTTCCGAATCATGTGGGCTGTTCATAATGGTTTGTCAAAAGCAATCTTTCTTTAATATATTTTGTATATTTCATCTTTGGAAAATTTTCCAGTCCTCCTCCCCAGAGCTCGTGTATTTGTGACATTGAAATGTCATTTGTTACCTTTGTGCCCCTCCATACCTCTGTTTCTGGTTCCTCTACCAAGTTTAAGGTTATATCCCATAATGTCATTGTAGAAAATATAGGAGCCTTGACCAAGATGGCATGTTTCTTCTATCAGTTTTCAGCAAATGGTTATCAGTGAATTACAGAGTAAAAGAATTAATAAACTACAAATATCTCATTGTGCCTGAAGCCACTCTTGAGTAGGGGAGGCTATTAAGAATACCATCGGAGGCTTAAAAATTACAAAAACTTCCTAATTTTCAGTCTGTAAAGTGGCTAACTGCAAGCAGGGAGTGTGACACCACAGCAGAGGAAAGTCGGTGAGCATAGCATAATAGCTAAAGGAAGTCAGCACAACAGCATGAGGGAGGAAGAGAGGGAGTGTGACACCATAGTTGAGAGAAGTAGGTGTGACAGGATAGCTAAGGGAAAACAGCGAGTGTGATACCACAGCTGAAGGAAGTCAGTGAGTGTGATACTGTGCTTGACCAGTTTCTATAAATGGAAGATTTTTTTTTTTTCCAAACACATTTGAAATTTTTGTAGTCTGGAAATTCATCTTTTCTCAGCTACTTGGTTTTATTTTTTTAGTTAACGCATTTAGCCTTTGCTACTTGTTGAAATAATGTTTGTGGCCGTTTGGCTTGGGTTTTGAGTCACAGTCTCACTGTGTAGCACTGGCAGAATTAGAAGCTGTGAGTTCCACCAGCCTCACAAGTGCTGGTATTAAAGGCATGCACCTAGCCCAAGGAAAATAGTCTTAGTTCTCACTGTTGTTATTACCATGTGCCATAAATAAATGTATTAGCACTGTGTGCTATTAAATGTATAGCTTATTATAGTTTGCCCTTTGTGAATATAGACATATAGGTACAACAAATGGTAAACTAAAAGGCAAAAAAAAAAAATGCTGATTCAGATATTGTTGGAAATAAACTATAAAACTCTTACACTGCTCTTTCGATAGATAATTCTTTTATTTCTGTAATTTTCAAATATAGGTACTCGACCACCACTGATCAAAAATTTACCTAAGCCCATTGAGAGCCTGATGACCCGCTGTTGGTCTAAGGACCCCTCTCAGCGCCCTTCAATGGAGGAAATTGTGAAAATAATGACTCACTTGATGCGGGTATAATCCTTCTTTTGAGGGGCTTTGGGTTTGGGGGGGCTTTAATGTGTGCCAAGTTCTAATGGGCTTTTAAAATGAAGGAATGCTAACTATTTTATGCATTGTAATTTATGTTTTGCAAGTTAGACATTTATTACTTGTATAATCAGAAAAGAAAACATTACTTAAAAAAAAAAACTCTCTCTGTAATGGCAGAATGGTTAGAAGAGGTTTCTGGCTCACTGTTCTATACTAACCTTTATAAACAAGTATTTTGTTCCTGGGCACCAGAGTGTAGCAGAGATGCTGGTATAAGGTGTCTAAAGCTTTGCAGTGCCTACATATATGTGATTAAAAACATGCTGAACTAAACTGCATTCATCAGATTTTCATCAAAATCGAGCCATTTGTACAGAGTCCTGGACACTTAGGAGACATTTATTTGAGTAATGGTCATTTTTACTGTTTTGACTTTGTGTTGCATGTTTTCAGATGCCAGTAAAAACTAAACTTTTTTTCTAGGCATTATGGAATCTTAAAAGCCCTTTTGAAAAGTTAATCAAATTCCCTACTCTACAAATCTAATCATTTTAGAATTATTTCAAATATTTTAGATTTTTTTCTTTTTATTTAAAATAGATATTTTTTTCCAACAAGAGACCTAAGTGGTAGCTTTGACTTAAGTTATACATGTAAACTTTAGGCTGCATAAGTCAAATTAAAACTGTTCACCCAAGTTTTGTCTGATTTCAACAAAATCTTCCCCTAACTTTTACTTTCATTGTTCAGTAAATATTTTAGTATTCTGCCCCAGTTTATAAGAGGGCTTTGTAAGATATGTTCTTAATGTTTAAAATACCAGTTCTAAAGGTGATTCAGAAGTGTTCACTCCCAGTTGTCAGGCTAAACAATCTTGCAGCCATTTGACAATGTGTGTCACTCTTCCACGGTCCATGCACTGTGAGCAGTGGCCCTGCTGCCCCACCTGCTCCTCTAGAGAGCTGCTCTTCCCTGTCACCTCAGTGCCCGGGGAGCCACGTGCCGCTGTCCGCAGGGAACTACCCGAAAGGAGCCCATCCCATCTTTGTATGATCAGAAACAGATGTCGCTCCATATTCAGTGCGCTCCTGAGGAAAAACAGCCACGTCTACCTCAGCCGCACCTTAAACTAACGCAGTGAGCAGACGTGCTCTTGAGTTCATTTAGCAGTGTTTACTGTGTACTAAAGGCACTTTAAATTGTGGCTTGCTTTTACTACAGTACTTTCCAGGAGCGGATGAGCCGTTACAGTATCCTTGTCAGTACTCTGACGAAGGGCAGAGCAACTCAGCCACCAGCACAGGTAAACGGATAGAGTGAGAACCACATCCCTCTACCACATGAAGTCTGTCGTGAAGAAAGGAGTGATGTCAGTGTTTGCATTTGGGGTCCTCATTTCTCAGGCCTCACTGCAGTTTCGGCTTCCATGTGCCTCACTCTTTATGAAGGTCCTGAGCCTAAGCTTCCATGTCTGGAGTTACTGCTTAGTTAGATCTAAAGGATTGATTTTTATGTTGCTGTGAATGGTATTCTTAAATCGATGCTTAATTTCATGTTTTTAATAAAGGTCTTACTTTGTATCCACGCTAGCCCAGAACTCACTCAGTCTAGTTTCAAATTCGTGGTCCTGCCTCAAAAACCCCATGAGTTCTCTGACTAAGGAATGATACATGCCACTACACCCGACTGTTTATGTGAAAGTGCTGCAGATTGTTGTGAACATTAGCTTTCCTCACTGACTTTGTGCTCCTTTTTGTTTGTTTGTTTTTCTAAAGAAATGATTTAATTAGAAGTTCAGTTTTTTGAAATATAAAGTAAAAGTAGTAAGTGGTAGTTTGAGGTTATCAACAATAGTAGAAATAGTACTCTAAATTAGAGAAATTACATTTCACAAAATATATGGCTTTTTGTTATTTAATTTTATCTAGAGATATGCTTGTTCATTTAAATATATATGTACTATATACTCTGCGCTTCAACATTTCTCTTTCTTCTGACAAATGTTTTTATTAGTCTCTTTCCCTGCTTTGAGATGGTTTATTTGTTTTTAGGTTTTTGTTTGGCTAATGATACTCAAATTCTGTTTTCCTAAAAACCTTGGAGTTGCCCTGAATTCTACTGTGAACTTTTCCAGAACTCCCTTGGGTTTTTCCCTTTTCATCTGACTTTCAGCCCTTGATGCTGCCACCTTTTCACGGAGTCTCAATTTCCGGAGGCCCTTTTTAACTTCGTCCCTCCACCTAATTCTGGTCAGTGATGATCCAGAAGGAATCATACCTGGTGGTGGAATTTCTCTCTTCCACTTGTGTGGCCTCGTTAACTCTGAGCTTACCCCTCATTTGAATGTTCCTGAGGACAGCACACAGTGACTGGCCTCAGATGAATGAATGCTTAGTGCCTTCGGGCAACTATCTGTCTCCTCTCTCCCAGATACCTTGCTCTCCTCAAAGCTCAGCTGTCTTTGTAGTCCATGCTGTAGGCTAATCTTATTTGCTGTCTAAGACAGTTTTAGTCATCAGAAGGTGTCTTCTACAGATTCCTTGTGTCCACATAGCTACTTAGATCTGTGCCTTCCTTCTCTGTTTTCTGTCGTTTTGCTTTGTTTTACAGCTGCCTGCCCATGCTCCAATCAAAGGCAAGATTCTCTGCTTGCATATCATATCTTACTTCCCCTTCCCCGCAGGAAGACACTTGTCTCTCCTCTCCTACCAGGTCACCTTTCTACTAGGAACATATCAAGAGCAAAGTACTGTCTGCATTCCGAAGCCCTGGCTGCCTTCTACTCATCTGTAGCATCGATTTCACGTAGCCTTCTTTCTCTCAAACTATGGCTGCAGAGTGACTCTTATGGAGGTCTCCAGTTTCTGCTGTATTAAGCAAAGGACTAGAATTTTATGTTGACAGTTTCTCCTCATACTCTTTCCAGTTGTTTAGGACCCAGTACTAATCTGAACTTTACATTATATTTGTGGTCATTTAGCATTTTTATAGTAGTTATGAAATTACATTTCTGTCTTTCAAAACAAGCAGAACCTGAGACTTTGTGCAAGCTAAACAAACACTGTGCCTCTGAGATTACCCCAGCTTGTTCTTGGTTTTCTTTGCTGGTGCTTTGGCATTTCCTCAGTTATATATGCCAAGGACTCAGCCACTGGCTTCTTTGTATAGTCGTTCATTTCCATTTCCTTGGCTATCTCTTCCAATACTAGGACTTTGTCCTCCGCAACAGATCTTGCCCCAAGTTTATTTGTAAAACAGCACTGGGCACTGGCCATCTGTAGATAGTGTGTAGGTGTGCCACATCAGTCATCTGTTTTCCCACTGGCCTGAGCCACTTCTTCTGTAGGGCCTTCACAGGGGACTGGGCACCTTTGGAAGCCTGAGCTGGAACTGAAGCCTGAGCCTGAGTTGGAGCTGAGGCCACTGCCTTGGTTCAGATTTGGGGCTTTGGTTAGCAGAACCTACAACCCTTGGCCATGTAGCTTTGAGTCCACTTCCCAAGCTTGAGATGAGTGATGAAAGCATGTTGGGCTTAACCACCTTAGGCTTCACAAGTGCCTTAGAGATCTCTGTACATCCACTTATCACCTTTGCACTGTCATCTGCCTGCATCTTCTTCAGCCTTTTTGTTCTGCTTCTTGGCAAAGCACATGTTCCTCAGGAATGTGGGGTCCACCCCTTAGAGCCTATTATCTTTGTAACTGGCTTTCTTGATGTTGTTCCTGTGCCATTTTCCCAATTGGTTGTATGTGCTGTGGTTCCTGGACTTGGCCATCTCTTTACCCATGGCTCCGGAGTGCCTGGGACTAGAAGAGAAGGAGCACTTGTCTTCATCTTCTACCTGAATTCTACCCTTGTATATCCAGAACTTAATACGAGTGGGGACTCAGCAGTGCCTTCCAAACTGAGTTCTGGGTACATCCTTCAAACTCAGTCATTGTCTCCTCCCTGCCTCAGCTAATGGCCCTCAGTTCTCCTTCAGGGTTAAACCCTAGTTATTCTCAACTGTGTAAAGGACTGGTTGATTCTTTATTGTGCTGGCTATAACTTTTATTTAAAGTGAGCTTATTGCGAGTATCTTCATTGGTGTGGAAGTCTTACTCCATCTCTCTGGCCCCTTCTTTTATTTTTATTTATGTCAGTTACTTATTATCAGTTATTGAATGAAGCATTGATATATTCTCAACCTGTAGTCATAAATGTTTCTGCTTTTCTAGGCTCATTTATGGACATTGCTTCTACAAATACCAGTAATAAAAGTGACACTAATATGGAACAAGTTCCTGCCACAAATGATACTATTAAACGCTTAGAGTCAAAACTGTTGAAAAATCAGGCAAAGCAACAGGTTTGTTGTTATTAAAAGTAAAATTGCATGGTTTCTTTACTAGTAGTCATGACATTATCCCAAGTGAATCAATTATTTGCCAGATTCTGATATGTAACAATCCAGAGTTTTCTTCTTGCACCAGACAAATGAGCTTATAGTGAGAGACATGAGATTTTGCCGCCATTTCTTATAAAACATGTTGGTTTTCTTTCCCCTGGTCATTTGTTGTTGCCAGCCCTTCCCTTTTCCAAGTGATCCATCCCTAGCTAAGGGTCCTAGGAACAGTGAAATATATTTGGTTCTATAACTATAGACCAGTTAAGGAGGTCTCATAAGGTTATCTTTCCATCCTATGCAGCAACAATGTGGCCATTGTTAGCTAGAATTGTGTTGAGCAGATGTGCCTGAGCCTGCTCCCCTTTGTTAGTTCCCTCTCAGTATTAAGTTCCTTCTTTCAGAACAGTCCCATAGTCATGAAAAGCAATTTGTCATCTTCCTCCTTAGCTGTCCAGCATGTATGCATGTAAAGACATCAGTTATTGAGCTTGACCTATAATTCTGACAGAGTGAAACCGGACGGCTGAGCCTGGGGGCCTCTCGTGGGAGCAGTGTGGAGAGCCTGCCCCCAGCTTCGGAGGGCAAGCGGATGAGTGCTGACATGTCTGAGATAGAAGCCAGGATCGTTGCCACTGCAGGTAAAGGGGCTGCAAGTCCAGAGCGGACATGCCGTGGACTGGAAACATGCAGTTGTTCTCAGTGGGGCTGTGTTTTATATCTACTTATCTTAAACAGATAGTAGGCTTACAGTGTGTTTTTTAAGCTTCAGCAGTAAATTTGTATAGTTGGCTCAAATTTTAAGTAAGAGAAGTGTGGCTTAAAATTTATTTGAATTATAAAATGCTTCTTCATTGTTACTTTATCAAATATAATTATTTATTCTCAAACATAAACTGGTTCTAAGAAATCAAGACTCATCCAATACCAGACTATTGGCTGTTTTTATGCTAAGCCCAAGAAACAAAAAATCATTGGCAGAAAATTGTGTTCAAGGAGCTGTGTTGTCTTTGCTCTCTCCTGCCAGTAGCAAGAATAGTTGGGTTAACTGTTGTTTACTTATTTGGTGATAAAATGAGGTAGTAGTACTTCCACCAACATTGGTTTTGATATTTTAAATTTCATTTTGTCAGCTCTTAAAATGTTGCAAATAGACAAAAAGTGCCAGAATAGAAAAGAATGGTGTTTCGTCACCTGGTAAACCAACACCTTTTCTAACCAAGTTTCATTTTAGTGGTACCAATTTAGCTTGGGTCTTATTATGTTATTTCTGATTCTTCCAAGGTTAGAGAAGAATGGATTATAAAAATGAACATTGTGTTGGAAATATGGAAGTGTAAACAAACAACAACAAAAATTTACAAATTGTCTTCAGAGGATATTTTGGTCTATCTGCATATCTTTTAATTATATATACAGACTTTTTTAACTTTTTAAACTTAATTATTTTGTAAGTAAAGTATTCTGATTGTGTGTGTTCTCTTTGTAGAAAGTGGCATCCAGATGAACTGTACTGCATTTGTCTAAACTAATCACAATCACTGATTTTATCAACCTCCACTAAAAGCCTATAGATAGGAAGGAATATCTGAAAATAATCAGATCTAAACATATAAGCTATTGCTCACACACAGGCAAGTCTAGCTATGCCCCATGGTCATTAGGCAGCTAGTTTTCTGTGTCTGTGTGTCACAGCCTCTATAGTTTTTACTGTCCTCAAGGTTACCCTGTGTTCTAAAATGGCTCTTACAGCTCAAGCTATCACCTTTATGGTTTTAGTAGCAGGAAAGAAGGGATAGCAGAAGGATGGAAGCTTTTGAAAAAGTTTCTGCAACTTCCACATACATGTCATTAGCCAGAGTAACATAATCAGTGACCTGCACATATCTCTAGTGGAAGGGATCTGCAGCCATATCTGACATGCTGTGTTGGCCAAGTCAGAGTCTAGTGCTAAGGAAAAGGAAAGACTAGAGAGCAGCAGGAAACTAGCTGGCTCTGTCCCAGATAAATCCTCAAAGTGTCAAGGTTAAGTAGACATCAGTGGCCATCAACTGGCCTTCTGGTCTCCACAAAGCACAAATGTCACTGTAGACAGAGACATACCCCCATATCTCTAATACTGTTGGAGAACCATTTCACTTCACCGGTATCATTCAAAGTAGACAGATAATATTGATTCTGCTCTAAAAGGAAAGGTGATGTCATAATAATAGTTTATGTTTTGCTAAGCCTGTTTTGCTGATCAGATACAGGTTTGTGATTACATATAGGAATGACACTTTTTCCAGTTCAAAGATAATCATAAATAAATTACTTTATCCTCTTCAACTAAATATAGGACAGTATATCCTTTGAATTTTAAATAATTTGAATTTTTGAATGAATTACTTCGAAAGGTTCATACTTCAGCTTTTGACAGCCTTCATGTTTAACAGTTATATACTCTAAACTTTGAAAACTATAATAAATATTCAGTTAATTAGTAATATTGTAGAAGTACTTAGGGAAGCATATGTTTTATGCTTTGATTTGATAACTTTTGTCTAATCATGGAATTTTAATTTATAGCACACTCCAAGAAACACCTAACTTCAGATCTATTGATTCCTGTTTGTGTCATAAACACAAATATGGTAGCTTACCTTACTAACTTCTCTCCTTCACTCCTTCCCTCCTCTACCTTCACCTCAGATCTTTGATTTTACTTAGGTAGAATATTTCTAAAAACATATTGGAAATTTAGCTTCTTCATTGTCTGCAGCTTTGTCTGTCTTTATTTGTTGTTGTTGTTGTTGTTTTTTTTTTCCTGCTAACTAAAACCAGTGTGTAAAACTTCTTAAACTGTTTGTTTTTGTTTTTGCTCTTTAACAGTGCCTTCCTAAGCATGGATGAAAAGTTAGATAGTTCTGCATGCCATTCTGCATGAGATGTAATTAACATTACTATTTCAGAACTGTTCTGTTTTGCAGTCATTTCCTGTGTTACTGTTTGTGGTTGTTTGCATGTATACTGTACATGTGTGTTTTTTCAGCCTATTCCAAGCCTAAACGGGGCCACCGTAAAACCGCTTCATTTGGCAACATTCTGGATGTCCCTGAGATCGTCATATCAGGTATCATAGACCACCTGTGTTGGTGTAACAGCTGTGGAACTGGATTAATGATCCTGGTACTTTTAAATGCTTCTTGCTCCAATCTTTATCTGATAGGAAAATAGGTAGCTCTCATGCAGCATCTAGGGACACGATGGAAAACTGTATCCTGCCATGCTCAAACCAAGTACAGACGTAACCTCACATCTCCAGTAATAAGAGTCAAGTGTAAGGAAACTAACACTTCACAGACAAGAGAACACCTTCTCACGTTCACCTAGTCTTCTGTTGGAGCAAGTGGGAGCTATCCTTAGGTCTATTGTAGTAGAGGACACAGTCCTTGAAACTTTTGGTGTCCCTGGCTCCTTTGCTCCTGGTCCAGCCTGTCCCTGGGGAGCCCATGGGCATGCAACTAGAAGAGAGCTGCTGCACAGTTTTAATCTAACTGGGGGGGGCAGAGAGATGAAAGCAGGCGAGGGTCATTTACAGGGTACCTTGCCAGAACCAAAACTACTCTGACAGCTGTTCAGCTCTTCTGCTAGTGGTTAAGAGGAAGGTCTACAACCTTTGCTTTATACATGATCCACACAGGGCGCTTCAGTTTGTCAGTTGGGAAATGCTTTCATATCTTATAGTGGTCATTCTATAGACATACAAAAACCACCATTTTTAATAAAAACTTAAATGGCATAATAACGTTCAGTATAGTTCTTTGAGTGATGATTGGGCCAGTGAGATGACCTAGCAGGTAAAGGCACGTCTCATGCAGCCTGATGACCTAAGGTCAGTCCCTAAGGCACATATGGTGGGAATAGAGAACTGACTCCCAAAAGCTCTTCTCTCTTTTCACATGCACATTCACACATGTACACACACAGGGGACAAGATAAATAAAACAGAGGTAGTTTGTAATGATCATTTATCGCTGTGTTTAAAAAAAAAAAAAACTAACTAAAGATTTTCCTTTGTCTCTTGACTCCAAAATTTTGCTAAGATATTTTTTACATGTGTGATTTGGATGGATTCTTTAGCATTCTGTACTTTTGCTAGTACATGATAGTACTTATTTAACATTGCATTTAAACTATACGTGAAGGCCTAATTTTTGCTCTCTAAACTTTTAAGAGATAGTTTTATTAATTATTAAAGTGATATCCTATTTTATAATATTGTCACCACTGTTGAAATAGTAATTCATTTCTCATGTAGTAATTTTTATTTATCAGGGGCTCCTTTAGAAATTAATGAAGTACTTATGATTTTATTTCAACATTGATAGGTTTAACTATGCAAAAAATGGAAGAATCTAATTTACATAGAGCTATAATAACCTTGAATGCATTACAGAATCAGAAAAATATAGACAAAGAACAGTTTAATCTTAAATTAGATCTAGAAGTCTAAAGGGCAGACAAAATAGTGGGGGAGAAAGAAGAAGCATAGTAATAGTTTGGGGGAGAGCTAGTGCTTTACAGTGACCAGGGATCAGAAGCCACAAAGTCCTGGTAAGATGCTTCTTTTTTTCCTGCTGAATAGTCACCTTAATGGACTTACATTGTACTCTGGTACCTAGATTGAAAGTGTAGCCATATTATAGATGAAGAATTAAAATCTAATGCTGAGTGAATCTTCCCAGGGCCACACGAGGACAGGCTCCACCCAGATCTTCTAACTCTCAGGTCACATTGTGTTTTTTATTCTCTTGTTGAAGTGACAGAAGTTAGAACATTCCACACCTCCTTAGTGCTTATGTTTTGGAGAGCACTTCACTTAGGGAGATTAGGACATCGTGTCCGTTTGAAGTGAACACACATTAATTCTGCTGTTAATTGCCAGGGCAGCAGCGCTGTTCTAACAAAAGTGTTAGCAGCAAGGAATTGTACCAGATACTCTTAGTAGATCTTCCCAGACATCCAGACAGCCATCAATTCTGCCTTTAATAAAAGGAACTGAAACTGATAGGCATAAAAGCAAAAGTTAGATTTTAAATTTAAACTTAGTAATACAGCCTACCCTTTGGGAATAGCTCATTTTCTGTTAGCACTTTACTTAAAAGATGGCATTTATTTCCCCAAATTTCTTAAACTAACAATTTCTTTCCCACAAATTGGATTTTTCACAAATGCTTCTGTCTAGATAGTTCTTGTTATGTCTAAACTCCCATTTATCAGCCCTAGAACTCAGTTCCAAATATCTTGTACATAGTAGTTTTATCTGTTTCAGATAAATACTCCCTGCAATCCCTGGCCCAGATGAAGGCACTGTATTGAGTCCATTGTACTTATCAGCATGAGCTCCTTCTCTCCATGATAGCTCTTATTCAAGCTCACACACAGACTTGATGTGAACATATTTTTCTTTTCATTCTCTGGCATTTCCATACATGTATATGTGGGAAGTTGTTTTGTTTTCTCATTTTCACCCCCGTTCTCTGTCCTCTCCCTCTTGTTGAATCCCTCCTTCCAAATGTATCGCCTTTTTACTTTGGTTTGACATGCTTGGTTTCATCGTGATGAAGAAGTGAAATGTCTGGCACGGGTCCAGGCAAAGAAAGAAATCCTAATCTTTCTCCATTTACTCTTTGCTTTTCAGAAGCACTATATATTATTTGCATCATTTATGTAAAAAAGAAAGCTACTAGGGCTGCCATTGTTTTCAGCCTTTAGGTCCTGTGGCACCTGGCTTTTAATATGGTAGTAAAGGACCCACTGTGAGAGTGTTGCAATCCTCATCTCATTGTGCCTGGTTCTGAAGTGTTGGCAAACTTTGGCATACTAACCCTCCTTTCTACTTTTCACTGTCCCCTGCCTGCAAAGGAACTTGAAGCTAAGGCTGATCTCATACGAAACAGGATACCTGTAAGAGCTAGCTGCTCATGAGTGGAGTACAGGTGGCATTTTACTACACATTTGGAGCCAGGTGCTGCTGGCCCTCCCTAGGCAGGGTCAATACAGATGGGAAGGTTGTCACCCAAGCTTAGGACATTCGCATTAAAGCTGCCTAATATATTTGTTTGTTATATTATGTGCTAGTAAGTTAGGATGGGCTATTAAAAGAAGAAATGGGCTTTTCTTAAGTGCCTTCTCTTGAAAATTGAGTTTTGAAAGCATGATTCTTTCTCCTTTTTAGCCAGTGACTTGTATTTTTGGTTTGGTTTAGTTTTGTTTTTTTTTTTTTGTTTGGTTTTGTTTATTTGTATGTTTTGTTTTGTTTTGTTTTGGAAGGGGCAGGTCAAGACAAAGTGTTTCTGTGTAGCTCTGGCTGTCCTAGAACTCATTCTGTAGCGCAGGCTGACCGCAAACTCAGAGATTCGCCTGTCTCTGCCTCCTGAATACTGGGATTAAAGGCATATGTCACCACTGTCTAGCTGCCAATTATCTGTAATAGATTCTTTTGTTTGAATTGTTATTAGATTGCTTTAAATTTTCTGATTGTTTTTCCTTCCACTACCTTAATAAAGACAATAAGGTAAATGTTGGGCTTTCTTTTGCCCACAAGTTTTTACTTTATTTCTTTAAGGCCTGATAATTTATTTGCCACTCTTAAAGACTTACTTTTGACTGAACTCAGACTTAGAAGCTCTCTGTAAGGACAGCCTGTGTCTCTTGGCAATCTGTTCTTTAGCTTCCTTTATTCTGTGGACCTTTAGCATAGTCTGCAGCCTCTTCCTGGTTTTTCTTACTGCACTGTTTCTTCAGAGCACTGTGTCAGCGTTTGTGTTGCAGGACAAATAGAGAAATACGATGTTGAATCTTGGGTGCCTTGGTCCTAGGCATCTTGCCTTTGTTTAAGGACTGCATGACAATGTATTGGCAGAAAGATGGAAAAGCTTTCAGATTCTGCTAGTTCTTTTGGTTCCCATCCACCCAGGCACATTAGTATCTACAGACCCTCTTCTCCCCCTATGTCCCTTCCCTAGTTCCCTGATAGGGGAGGAACTCCTCCCCTTCCATCTGACCCTAGCCTGTCAGGTCTCATCAGGACTGGCTGCATCTTCCTCCTCTGTGTCCTGGAAAGGCTGCACACACACAAACACACACATCCCCGCAGGGGCAGGTGATCAGATAGTCTGTCACTGAGTTCATGTCAGAGACATCTCCTGTACCCCTTACTAGGGAGCCCACTTGAAAACCGAGTAGCCTCCTCTCCATGCATGGTCCTTGGTTGGAGTATCAGTCTCTACAGGACCCCTGGGCTCAGGTATTTTGATTGTTGTTCTCCTTGTGGAGTTCCTGTCCCGTTCAGGTCTTTCTATCTCCCTCTTCTTCCATAAGGATTCTGGGGGCTGGAGACATGGCTCAGAGGTTAAGAGCACTGGCTGTTCTTCCAAAGGTCCTAAGTTCAATTCCCAGCAAGCACATGGTGGATCATAACCATGTATAGTGAGATCTGGTGCCTTTTTCTGGTGTGTAGGCACTCATGCAGGAAGAGTACGGTATAAATAATCTTGAAAAAATTAGGAGTACAAATGTGCTGTTGGCACACCTTTAACCCTAGCCCTCCAGAGGCAGAGGAGTTCAAGGCCAGCCTGGTCCACAAAGTGAGTCTAGGACAGCCAGGACTACATAGAGAGGCCTTGTCTCAAAAAAAAAGGGGGGGGGGGATCCTGGCACTCTGCCCAAAGCTTGGCTATGAGTCTCAGTATCTCCTTCCCATATTTTTTATTATAATGGCTCTGCAGTGTATCATGAGGTCTGGGATGGTAATCCCTCCAACATTGTTCTTTTTGCTCAGGATTATTTGTGCTATTTTATGGTTCCTTGTTTGTAATTCTAAAATCAATAGAGAGAAGAGCACTTGTGCCCTACAGTCATTCTGTGAGTGACTGGAGCACTCAGAGGCACCAGGTACAATTATAACTTCTTTCAAAGTCCACTGGGATAAATTACAGTTAGACACACACACCTATAAACAAATTGTGTGACTGAAACAACTTTCTGTATTTTTCTCTCACACTAATATACAAGTGTTATTCATAGTTTATACCAGTTTAATTGGTACTATAAAATGAAACAAATACTCAAAATGTGACTTGCAAAGTCACCTTATAAATACTGATACTGCAGACATAATATAAACATATTGAGAAAACTGAAATGGAAAATATTATAGAATATTTGTTTTAATTATAATGGATTCTATTTCAAGACACCTGAACATCCTCTAATCTACTCTAGATATATAGTACCTTAAAATATTGCCATTTGAGGTCATGAACAATATTGCTTTACTATAACTTTGTGGTTTCTAAGTCTGTGATAATATGGCCTTTGGTGAAGAAGGATAGAACCTCTTCACCAAAAATGATACTCTATCTTAGGTATTTTGTTTACATAATAATATTTTAAGCCATTCTTAACTAACCTAATAGAAAATATTTTGCACAATTCTCTAAAGACCCTTACTATTTATAGTATCATACTGTTTATAGTATCATTCTTGAAGTTCAAACAAACCTTAAATCTATTATATTTAGGTCTAGTAGTTATATTTAAGGTGTATTAGCAATAATTTAATACTGAAGTATATGTTATATAATGTTTTCAATCCTATTTTATGCATGAAAGCCATTTTTATTATTGAGAACTTAGTTTGGGCAAGAAGGTCTCTAGGATAATTATCTGCTTTTAAATGAGGAGCCTACACGAGCCTTGACACTTTAGTGGATTAGTAGTGAAGGCTGTGGACTGAATTAGACCACAAGAAGTGAAGGGGGACTGTGTGAGACCTGTTCTGAAATGACCTGAACACTTGTGTAGGAACTTGACTGGAGTCACAAGAACAGCCCACATTGAAGAACTAAGCTGTGGTAGCAGCTTTCCGATGTTCTTGCCTCCCTTTCTACCTTAGGGCCCAGCAGGGCTGCATAGCGTGAACTGGCAATGAGATCTTAAAATTGCCATTCTTCTCTTACAATTCACAGACATTCAGCTTTTTGTTTGTTTGTTTGTTTGTTTGTTTGTTTGTTTGTTTGAGACAAGGTCTCTCTACAGAGCCCTGGCTATCCTGAAACTACCTATGTAGACCAGGCTGGGCATGAACTCACAGAGATCCACCTGTCTCTGGCTTCCGAGTCCTTGGATTAAAAGCATGCGCCATCAAGCCCTGCAGAAATTCCAGGATTTTTTATAGTGGTATCATTCAGGCCATCATGTGCAGACTGCTGGTTACTGCTTCTATCATGCTGCCCTGGGATTTTCTGGCCTTTTTGTTTCCCAGAGCACATGTAATGCAGGTGTGCATATATGAAATCACTTTAAAAAGTGAAAAATGAGGGCCAGAATGATGGTTGAGCAGGGCAGTAGACTTGCTGCCATACCTGACAGTGGGAGTTTGATCCCCAGGACTGACACGGTGGAGGGAGAGAGAACTGCCTCACAAGTTGTCCTCTGACCTCCAATCCCATGCTGTAGCAAGAGTACACACACAAGGAAGACATTTTAAGTCTAAAATGAGTACATTTCTAGATTAGTATTCAGCGCAAAACAATTAGGAATTCAAATTTCTTAAGAACATATGCAGCAATTTTCATTTGCAATACTAGGAGCTTGAGTTATTTCACATTCGTGTTCCTAAATTATGGCTTTTAAACTTAATATTGGAGCAACAAGTATTTGTTGATTGCAACCTCTTTTGCTTTTGTCTGAGCTGTTTGCCAGGTGGTTTCTGACATGGATGTGCTCATTAAAATGTATTGCCTAATACTGCTTGCTTCCACTCATGCTGTAGCATGAAAATTCTCATCTTATGGCATTGTTAACTGTCGGCTCTTCTTTACCCTATTTCCTTAAGATTTTTCTTCCCCTTTATTTCAGTCCCCACAAGACTTAAGCTCGTATTTGGTAAAATTGATGGCGATGTCATGGTTTGTAGACACATATGCTGGGTGGCTCCTCAGATTCACAAATGTTGCTGATTTGAAAAGAGAATTACAGACACTTTCATAGTCTGTCTCATCAGTGCTAATTTTAGAATGAGGGTGTTGAATGAAATGGGCCTAAAATTGCTCATTAGTCATAGTATCCTTTTTGTTTTGGGGAAACAGAAATACTTAAAAGTATTCAAGAAAGTGTCTGATTCAACAAAGGCAGTTTATTGTTTTACTTTGTAATGGAAAGTTGGGAATGGAAATTTATTTCAGAGTAAATTAAAATTTGAAGTAAATTTGAATTCAGAATATGCAAAAAATTTTTAATGGGAAAAGTTATGAGATATACTCTCATGACTATAAATTCGATCTTTATATTCACTACATGTATTATCTTATTAAACATTCGTAATTCTCTTTAAAGTCCATTTCGTTTATATGTAAAACAATAACGAGGTCACATGGATTAAGATGCCAAATGGTACTGATTGGTTCAGATAGAATTTTTTTATATCCAAGATCATGAAGTGTGAAAAACTGTAAATGATTTATTACTCATCAGAGCACAACTGCTAGGGTGTGTATTCTGAGTGCTGCCTACTAGTTGCAGAATTACACGGTACAACTCTCAGGGTCAAAGGAGTTGTGAGTATTGTGCCAGCTGCTAGCTGTCTGGTAGTATTTTAGTGTTTCCTTTTTAACAACTGATCTCTCATGTTAAAAGATACTGTATAAACAAACCTATTCCCAAGTAAAGGTCCTGAGTAAAGCTGTGGTTCAGGTCATTCTGTTCTGCTGAAGTCTTGTGTATGGAATTATTTTTTTATTGCATTAAGAACTGTTGCTAATATAAATGTTTCTAGAGCACGGTGTTCATCATAGCCCATCTCAACAAGCTATATATATTTGAACATAGAATGAATGTTGTTTGTCTCCAAGAAGAAACTGAACTGTTACTCATAATGATGAATTACTGCATTCTGACAAAGACTAATGGGATTAAATGTGACTCGGGGCAATAATTTAAACCTAAGCATCCTCTTAGGCACTGCTGCCAGCTAAAGCCAGACTTGTCTTACAACCTGCTAGCTGTCTTGCTGTGAAACTGTAACGTAAGGCCCTTGAAATAGATGCCGTCATCAGCCCCAGCCCCCAAGCAATCATCTATTTAAGCACATGGCAGAAGATGGTGGAAGACAGTTCAGCTGCTGTTCTTGCGGTAGGAGTGTCATTGTATTAGGACACACTGTGTTGGCCAGCAGTTTTTGTGTTAATGTGTTACAGTTCTCTCTCTGTCTCTTTTTTTCTCAGTTTTTGGATTGGTTTGTTTTTACAGTGAATTTACTCATTTTTCTTGTAAACGTGTTGCGTAGATCCCAGGAGCAGCAAATTGTACTTCCTCTGCAGCAGTTACATCCCTTCTCACTCATTTGAATAGATGCCAGTTTTACTTTTTATTGTTGTTTTGTTTTAAGGCAATGGGCAACCAAGGCGTAGATCCATCCAAGACTTGACTGTCACTGGGCCAGAACCTGGTCAGGTAAGACTTAACATTCAAATTCTGTCTGTGGGGAGCTATGATAGGCAGTGATCAAGGATGAACCATAATGTCCTCTGCAAAAGTAGTTGACCTGAAAATGTGGCTGAGAAGTTTATTACTACTGAACTTCAGTCCATAAGAGAAATGAAAAAGTGCTAATGTTCCAAGTTCAGGTTGAACTGCATGAGAAAGAATGTTGTTCAGCAGTGTGCCTGTTTCCCATATGCTGTAAGAAAGTATTCTGTTTATGACTTAATAAGGTATCTTTACTGTTCCTCTAAAGTGAATAATTAGTATGAATAACTTTTACTAATGAGAGGAATAAATACCTCCCTAAAAAGATGCTCCTTCTAGGACTACCTAGAGAATGTTAGCATCTTTTAGTTTGATGTACCCACTGGCATTATATGTTCCTTAATTATCCTTTCAAAATATATACTAAGCAAATAGCTAAACTCAAGAAAGCTGCTAGTTATTACAGATTTTATTGTTTATTTGTTCAATGCTCTTCCAAATTTTTCTGTCTCTTTATTATAGCTTCTTTGTAGATGGTCCGATAATGCTGTAATGTAAACCATATTGACTCTACTGTAAAGTTCTAATCAACTGGGTATATAAAAGTAGATGAGTCATTAAGGGTTTTCTTTCTTTTAATTAATTCAAAGTAATGCACTTGACATACATTTTTATCATGTTTTCTAAAACAAATGGCGACTAAGTATCAGGTATTTTGTTGTTTTCATGTGAGTACGTTATTCATATAAGTAATAAAATTCTTACATAATAGTTCATGTGTATATGTAAAATATCTATAATTTACTTTAAGAAAATATACATAAATATGTTTCATCATAGAAAGTTTTATTTTTTATTTTATAAGAATTTATGAAATTCTTTGCAGTTTCTAATAAAAGAAGTATTATAACCTTAAAGTGCCTTCTGTCCACTTTAGGGTCAAAGTAACAGAACAATCCCAGTGCACTATGAAAACATTTCAGCAGGAAAATGTGCGGTGGCGCTGGGTTGGATCAGGGACTAGCATTCACTCTGTGGGAGGGAGTATGCCCACAGCCGAAGTTTCCATAACTTGACAGGGTGCTTCTTTCCAGAATTGGTGGAGTGACTGGCAGATGCACAGAGGAGATTGCCTCTGGTTTTAGTTTTGAGTGTGTCTCCCCCTACCCCTGAAAATTGAAATTGGTAAAGAGCCTGACAAAAAATTGGGCCCATGTAATACAGTTGTCATGAAAAGGAAGACTTTGCTGATGAAGCTTACAGAAAAAAGTGAACTGACTAGTTGTGTGTACTTTAGCTTTTGACTTGAAAAATAATCTCAGTAAAATTACTTTTTATTTTCTTGTACTCCTTTTTTGTTGAGAGTAATAGCAAAGCAAACTAAATTATGTAGAACTATGTGAATATGTAAAAGATTTTCTTCAATGTACATGGTTTATAGTTAATTTGGGAAGCTTAACAAGCACTCATAATATATCTGGCCTCCACGTGTCTTTGGGAAAGAAAAAAGCAATCCTTTACTAGCTATATCAAAGATGATAGTGCTCAGAGCCTAGGAAAACAAGACAAAGCAAATTCACTTTAATGTATGAGGGTCACTGCCACCCCAAACATAAAAACATTGCCCTTCTCTACAAATGAGGATGGCTTCAGCCAAGTGCAGCTCTCTCCTGTCTGTCTGCCTCTCAGGTAGCATTTCCCCTGCTTTTGGCAGCAGGCAAATGAGAGTGAACCTCTGTCCTCCTCCAAATCAGTCAACCAAAGTCCAACTTCAGCACTCTTCCAGAGATGTTCAGTGGTGCCCCATAGAGAACCTTCATCATCACAACAATAGTAACCCCAGCTTTCTTCTAATGTGTTGCTGGCAGCCTCTGACTGAAGACTGACAGTACGAAAAAATGGCCAGACTTGGTGGTGCTTTTTCTGCCCTTAGACTTCCAGACAAGGTCTAATATATCACTGGCTGTGCTCAAACCATGTAGCAAAGGATGGCTTTGGCCTCCTGATTCCCCCTGCCTTTAACCTCCTGAGGGCTTAGCTTCTAGGTGTCTACCACCACATCCTTTCTATGTGGTATTGGAGACAAACCCAGGACGTTGTGCTAGGCAAAGACTACCAAGTGAGATACAGCTCCATCCCCCACCCTCCACCCCCAAGGACTTGTTTAAGCAGACCGTACTTACCTGATGAGTTTTCTTACAGTCGGAAAGCCAATACTGATAGTAGCCACCATTTGCTAGGCACTGGTACCAGGCAGACCCTTAATAGACACTACCCGTGTCTTAACCGTAGTCAGTGGATACCTTTTTCACAGATGGGACAACTGAGAATTAGAGAAACTGAATTTAAGTCACTATCTTCTTTCATGTTTTCAGTACCCTGTTAAGAGATTTTGAATGCAAGTCAGCTTCAGTGGCACTGTAAACTTTATCATTCTGTCTTACATTACAGGAGGGAGGAGGTAGCGTAGCTGATAGAGTGCTTCTTCCTCAGCACATGCAGAACTAGATGTGATGATCCAGCGCTTGGGAGGTAGAGGGAGCAAGGTCAGCCTTCATTCTGCTGCATAATGAATTTGAGACTAATGCTGTATCAAAAAACAAACAGAATAACCAAAAAAAAAAAAAAAAAACATGAAATTTGTACTGAAATGCTCCTAGTGAATGCTTAGTGTTGTGGTTCTTCATTATCTGTAACTTTATATTATATCATTGAGCAAGGGTAACCCATAATAAATACCATAATGGTCAATATAGACAGGTCACCAGACATATTTACTTTTTACACATTTAGGTGAACCTTCCTTTTTCAGTAAGATGAAGTACTATAAAGTAGCCCTCACATTCCTTTTGGGATTCCATCCAGTATACATATACCATTCCGCAGTGATGCCATAATAAGACACATGA
Organism: Psammomys obesus; assembly: GCF_907164565.1. NCBI lineage: Eukaryota > Metazoa > Chordata > Mammalia > Rodentia > Muridae > Psammomys > Psammomys obesus. The sequence continues at coordinate 6,330,125 of NW_026585797.1, forward strand.
TATGAACCCAGAATGGTCCTTCATTGTCCTGAGCTTCAGCAGCCTTTATACAACTAGACACTGTAGCACCTGCTATATGGGGTTCCTACAGAATGTGAGAGTACAGACACATAGTAGATGCTGGTCTGTGTGACAGGCCTTCCTCCATACATGTGAGTATATGCCTGCCGGAGCTGTTGATAATATTTCTTTGTCTTCATGATAGAATTCTTGCTATCCAGATATGAAGTAAAATTAGCACTGGGGAAGCAGTTAAATCTTACATTCTGTTCTTTCTTTGTCAGGAGAAATGGGGGGTGGGTAGTTCATTGGATAAGAGCTCCTCATGTCCTTGTGAGTTCAAGGCTGGTGGGTGCTTTATAGTGATATTCTGTCTCCCAAACAAAAGGCGGTAATGGTGCAAGTCGCAGACTAGAATTGGATGTGTTTGGATTCAAAAGCATTCCAGTAACTCTTGGCGACCACCTGGGACTGCCATAGAGGAAGTACCTATCCAGATCCATGTTGACACTTATATCTAAAGTTTGTAACACAAAGAGCACTGGTTCTGTTTTGTGCTTCTGTGACTTCAGTAACTAAGGTTCTGAAAAGTATGAAGGACTCTCAAATGTGTCTGATAGCACCGAGCATGAAAGTTCTTGACTTTGTGGAATTATGTTCTGTCCTCCAGATGAGACATGAAAGCATAAGCTTTGTATTTGTCTATAAAACCACTTTCCATCCCGTGTCATAAAAACAGAGATAAGATTCCAGTCAAAGGCCAGTTATGGTCCATGGCTCCTGTGGCAGCTCCCCCCTGGAGTTTATATTCTTTTGCTGCCCCAAGTTGCCATGTGGCTTTGTGTCACTTGTTGCTCTGCATCTCTGAACTGTAGTTCATGTGAGAAGAGGGTAAACTGGGAATGGCTTCAGGAGGAAATAACTTGAGAAACTGTAATAGTTGGAGAGTGTTGAGGCTCATCAGAATTCTACCAGCAAGATTTGAAGAGCAGATCCTATAGTGCTCCAACTTAATGATCTCATCTTGCCTTCACTGGTCACTTAGCTTACAGCCACCACTTAGGGAGCATTGTTCTTTTGTCAAGACCCTTAAGGTGCCTGCATTTGACTGTTGTGTCCTAGAACTTACTTAAAGCTGTAGTACTAATAAATGGCAGAGCAGAAGCTGAGACTGAGCGGATAGAGACACAGGTCTATGCTGACAGCCTCAGCATCCTGAAGAATTACTTCCTCTAAACTTTATGGACATCAGCATGGGCCCAATTAGGATTTATAGTTTTGATGCTGGAAAAAATTGTAAGGCTAGCAAATTAATAAAGTTGTTGAGATTTAATCTTTAATCTCGGCTAAGCATAGGGTTAAGAGAATGAGGCCCTCTCAGAGGAAGAGCCTGCATGCTTCTCAGAATGCCGCAGAGTAAAACATCCTCAAGTGTGGATGTGGTACCTCAAGGGAGAGTAACCCTTGTCTTAGCATTAGCCTGTACACCATTTAGTTAGGTCTCACTGTTGCTAAGAATCCTTTTTTGTTTGGATCAGTAAGATCATAGGGTAGATGTTGAGGTTGCTTAGATGAAATTACAATCTTATAACATGAACCCCAAGTCACTGGTTGTAAAGTAGAATGGTAGGTATCTTTTACTGTAAGGAGGGTTTTCAAGTGAAATTCCTAGGAAACCTTTATGGCAGGGAAGGAAGAAGGACCTTATTTTGCTGACTATACTTGAATGCCTGCTTCTCTGCTGGTGAGAGGCTTCCCTTTGGCTGAATTTCAGGGTGAGGGGCTTCTCTCCCTTCTTTCATCCCCAAGGTTTTTCCTGCCTTAGAACACCTTACATTAATGCTTCTTCTTAATCTGTTTGGCCCTAAAATATATTGTCTAATAATAATATAAACACTCACTTTGAGTGCTTTTTACCTGCTTTATCTTTTCTATTTAACTTTGTTGTTGTTTGTTTTGTTTTTTTCTAATTTTTCACATTTTTGTTTTTATTAATTGTTTTAATGGAAAATGTGGATGTGCATGAAAGTGCAGGAGCCTGAGGAGGCAAGGAGTGTTGACCCTCCTGGAGCTGGAGTTACAGGCACTTGGGAGCCGCCTGTATAGGTACTGGGAACCTAACTAGCAGAGCAGTGACTTAACCAGAGTCATCTTCCCAACCTGTTTTTCTACTTTTGTAATTTAGATTTGTCTCTTAGGAATCACATCCTGTCAGTTTGATTGGGGCTTTATTTTTTTTTTTTTCATTTATGTGTGTGTGTGTCTGTGTACGTATGCATGCTACATGTATGTGGATCCCCAGAAAGGCCAGAAGAGGACATCAGATTCCCTGGGGCTAAAGTTGTGATCCTCCTCACCACTCTGAACCAAACTCAGTAAGTAAGTCCTCTGGAAGACAGGAAGCACTTTCAACCACGAGGCCATCTCTCCACTCCCATGGTTGGAGGGTTTGCTTTGTTTCATTTTGTGCTTTAATGTTGTACTTCGTATTTGTTACTTTTACTAGTAAATTTGCTCCATCTTATTTTTGACTTCGTCTTTTTACTATCTTTGAAGTTGAATAGGGACATTTCTCATCACATTTGTCTTTGTGGGGTAAAAATTAGATCTTTCAGTAAACAACTTTGAGATTTTAACATTTATACCCAGCCTGCTAAATACATCTACTCTTCCTGACCAGCACAAACGCAGTGCTCTTGCTTATTTTGGTTTTATTTTGTAGAATATATGTCTATATTGTTTGATAGTTCTGTAAACTCATTACTGTTTCCTTCATTTACAGTTTTCAGTGTGTAGACTAGTGCCCTTTTCTATCAGAATTTTCTTCAAGTTAATTGCATCTTGGCCCTTTTGGCAAGGAAAATTTTCTTGTTAAGTAAGGTATCTGCTTAGAAATCCCTATCAACAAGTCTGAATGGTAAGTTCAGTTTATTGTCTGCAGATGCTGTTCTGATCACAGTCTTCATTTACTCCCAGTGCCAAGTATTCTCTGCCAGCATTCTGTAGCTAGTCATCCACTCTTTCTGGCTTCCTTTGTGGCTGTCACTCATGTTTTATGAATGTGCGTTGAATAGTTCTTCTGAAATGCATGAAACTAGTTTTGTTTCCAATTTTGAGGGGTTTTTTGTTTGTTTGTTTCAGATTTTTAAAATATTTGCATGTGTCTGCTGGGACATCTTAGTAATGAGGCCCAGGTCTGACCTTGACATCCATTTGTTTTCCCTGTACAGTATGCATAGGCTGCAGATAATTCAAATGACGGTTTCAGTGTACTTGTGTTTTGACTGTGTCCTGTCTCATGAGGTATTATTTAGGTACGGTGTCTCTACTTGTGGCATATTATGAGCACTGCAAGTTTCAGGTTTCAAAGCATTTCTAATTTCAGATGTGTTGACTTCACCTGTAGCTGCCATTTCCCTCGGGAGGCTGCTTCTAATTTTTGTCTGTCTACTTTCTGGAATTTGATCGAATATGACCCTGTGGAACCTGAGATGATGGGCTTGTCTCATTTCTCATACTCTCCATGTATTTGTGCTCAGTTCTGTCTTCCTTGATTCTGGAGATGACTTCTGGATGTACAATGGACACGTCTTCTTCCCTTCATTTAGCATCCCTGCAAAAGGGTTTTCATGGTGCTCATGCTGCTACCTCCAAGCACTGATTGCAGGTGTCTTGCCACCTGGTCTTGTTGCAAGATTTTTTATTTTTGCTAGTTTTCTTTTCCCCAGAGATCAGAGTGTTCCCTGGGCCCTGGCTTTAAACAGGGGTTAAGCAGGCCCTCTCATCCCACAAAGAATTGGTGGCTTTATTACCAGTTCCTTTCACCACAGCAGACAGTCCAGTACTCTAGGTTGTAGTTCTGGCACTGGCAGCCTGAGGGCTCCCTAGGTCCCTTTTGCTTTGTGGGCTTTATTTCTTTACCTACTCTCATCCAGGCTTACAAGTTTTAAAGAGATGTTATGTATGAATGCATAGTGAACTTGATAAACATTGATTATATTCTTAGAAATCACTTTTCAAGAGTCCCAGGCCTTTACTAGTAAAAATGGAAATCTTTCTCTTACTGGCAATGCAAATGTGTCTTGTCATTCTTTAAAAAAAGAAAAGTGACGCTTTTCCTCCTGCCACTTCTTCCTGCAGGTGAGCAGTAGGTCATCCAGTCCTAGTGTCAGAATGATCACTACCTCAGGACCAACCTCAGAGAAGCCAGCTCGCAGTCACCCATGGACCCCTGATGATTCCACAGGTGACCAGTCTACTTTCTTGTAATGTAAAACTGAGTGACATGAGAGGCATCAATCTTTACAAAGACAAGCATGATATGGTTATTTAGATTTTCGTGTTTATAGAATCAACTATTTGGCAATAATTTTCAAAATGTCCTTTGGAGTGTTGTAGCAGACACTGACTGCCTTACCGTGTGTGTGTGTGTGTGTGTGTGTGTGTGTGTGTGTGTGTGTGTGTGTGTGTGTGTGTGTTTTCCCCCCTCTGAAATACTAAACATGTGACTTGAAAACAGCCAGATTTTTCAGTTAGGATACATCATGTGTTGTACTTCACTCTGGGATTTTTATATCGTGGTCCTTCCTGTTGAGTCTGTCCAGTAATTCTAGTACCCAGAATAGTAACAATAATCACTGTCACCTTTAGCTCAGTTTCTACTTTTTAGTCTATATTATTTAGTAATTAAACATGAATGCAGTGTATTTAGATCATATCCACTCCTGACTCCTTCCCAGCCCCATTTCAGCTTTTGTGTTTTGTTTCCATTGTGCATATTCCTTGTACATGATTCTGTATTGTATAAGGACATTTTCACATAAGAATATAATGCATAATGACCATACCCCGTGTCTTTTCTTTTTCACCTGTCCTGCCTCCAAGGTTAGCCCTCTTTGTTCTCCCTAGACAATTTCACTTCTACTTTCATATCTTAGACATGATTCCATGTGTCTATATAAAATTAAGGAACCACAAAGGAGAGAAAACATAAAATACTTTTCTAAGATTAGTTTAATTTGTTTCTAGTTGCATCCATTTTCCTACAAAGGACATATTGAAAACTCCATTGTGTGTGTATATACCACACTTTCTTTATCCCCTGTTTTTGAATACCCCGGTGAGTTCTGTAACTCAGCCAATGTAAATAGTGCTGCAATAAACACGGATGTGTAAGTGTGGCTGGGATGTGTTGAGCTTAACTCCTTTAGGTAAATACCCAGGAGTGTACATTTGGGTTGTGTGGTAAATCTGCTTTTAGTGTTTTGAGGAACTTCGGTATTGATTTCGTGAGGGCTGGACAAGTTTACAGTTCCACCAGCATTGGATAAAAGGCTGTTCTTCTGGCAGCTGAGATGAGATTGCAGTGAAATTCCAGTTTGCATCTTTTTTTCCAATAGCTAGTGAGATTGAGCATTTTTCATGTTTTGTTCATAGGAATATTTTTTTATTCTTTGGTAATTTCACGCATCTGTAAGTGTGTCTTGAACATACCAAGCCAGCACCGTTATCCTACTCCTCTTGGACCCACTCCACAACATGTCCCCCTTCCACTTTCATGTCTTTTTTTTTTTTTATGGCCCACGGAATCCAGTTACTGTTCCCCAAATAGCCGTGGGTTTGGATCATCCACCAGGCATGGGCAGCCACACACCTTCAAGAAAAACAGGTATGGCAGCCATCAGTTGCTCCACTAAGGGTGGGGCCTCCGTGCTGGCTTGTTGATTAGCTTGATTTTGTGCAGGTAGCCACAGCTGCTCGGGGTTCATGAGTGGAATGCCCACGTCCTGTCCTTCAACAGCATTTTGCAGCACTCCTTCAGATCATCTGGTCCTTAGATTTTTTTTTCTTCATGTTGTGTGATGCCCCTATGCCCTGGGTTGTTGATCTAGCTGTCCCACTTAGGACTGACCACTCACAGTCACTGATTCCTAAGAGTACCAGTTAGAAGTCTCTGCATTGGCAAATGGTGGGATCTAGAAAAGATCATCCTGAGTGAAATATCCCAGAAAGAGAAAGACAAACACAGTATATACTCACTTATATAGACCTATAAGATACGATAAACATAATGGAATCCATACACCTAAAAAAGATAATCAAGAGAGCAGACATGGGGTAAGATGATCAATCCTCGTTTAGAAAGACAGATGGGATGTGCATTGAACATATGACAGGAGTCTACTGAGCGCATTTGAAAGGCTCTAACCAGCAGTGTTTTCAAAGCAAAGACTCATGACCAAACCTTTGGCAGAGTACAGGGAATCATAAGAAAGAAGGGGAGTTAGTCTGATGAGGAAAGGATAGGAGCTCCACAAGGACCAAATATATCTGGGCACAGGGTCTTTTCTGAGACTGACATGCAACCAAGGACCATGTATGAATGTAACCTAGAACCTCTGCTCAGATGTAGCCAGTGGTAGCTCAGTAACCAATTGGTTTCCCATAGTGAGGGGAACAAGGACTATTTCTAACAGGAACTCAATGACTGGCTCTTTGGCCTCCCCACCCCCACAAGGGAGGAGCAGTCCTGTTAGGCCACAGAGGAGAGCTTTGCAGCCAGTCCTGAAGATACCTGATAAAACAGGATCAGATGAATGGGGAGGAGGTCCCCCCTATTAGTGGACTTGGCAAGGGGCACGGTGGAGATGAGGGAGGGACTGGGAGGGAATGAAGGATCGGGACACGGCTGGGATACAGAGTTAATAAAATGTAACTGATAAAAAAAAACAGAGATAATACAATTAAAAACTGTGCGAGAAAACAAAACAAAACAAATAAAAAAGTAGTCTCTGCATTAATCACCACTACTTGAAAAAGAAGCTTCTCTGACCAAGCTTGAGAGCAGTACTAATCTATGTAAACATAAGTTAGAAGGCAGGCTTAGAACGTGTTAATTCAGCAAGAGAACATTGGGTTTTCCTGTAGGACCTAATCAACCCTGGGTTTTGACCAGGTCATTCTCTCATGTGTTGAATAGCATTTATATTACATCTTTTGAGGACTGTATACTCATTAGCCTGGTGCTGATTTGATTGATTGATTGATTGATTGATTGATTGATTGATTGATTGATTGATTGACTGGCTTCCTGGAGATTTCTTTTGTATATTCTAAATATTAATCTTCTGTCAGATATACAGCCTTCAAAGATTTTTCTCCCACTCTATAGACTGTATCTACCTAACTGGTTTGTCGTTGGTTGGTTGGTTGGTTGGTTGGTTGGTTGGTTGGTTGGTTGGTTGGTTTACTGTGAGGGGCAGGATGTCACAGTATGTTACTGGCTGTCCTTAAAACTTACTACGTAAACTCTGCTGGCTTCGAATTCACAGATATCTGCCTGTCTCTGCCTCACAAGTGATGGGATTAAAGGCCACTACACCTAGCTTAACTCTTTCTTTTGCTGTGAAAAAGCTTTGAAATTTCCTAAGATCCTTTTGTCAGTTGGGTTATTTCCTAAATGTCAATCTACGGTTTTTAAAAACACCAAACATGTACCTAAGTGAGAGGAAAAAAATCTTATTTGGCAACCTTTTGTACTTGGTGAAAGACTTGGTTTCACATGCGTAGATATTTGAAAGCCCAGCTTGAACATGTCAACTTGTCACAGGTTGTGTTAGGAGAACCTGTCTGAAGGGACTGACAGAGTTTCATCACGGGCAGGAAGGAAGGGAAGTGATGCCCTAACAGACACTTAGCACTGTGTCCAGCTAAGCCTTGGGAGATGAAGTCATTGGAAATCTTCTGTAAAATCCGTTGTTATTAATAGTAGCAATTAAACTGAAATTTAGAATTTAAACTGAAAATTAGAATTTAGTTTCTGTCTTCACAAACTAAAATGTGATCCAATACTTATAGATACCTGCTGAGGTTTAGTCAAGTTTATAGTTTAATTTTAAAAATTAAATGGACAGCTTTTCCCTATGTCATATAATTTAGAACTTCATTTAGCAAGTGATAAAATCTCTCCTTTGAGTAGGTTAAAAATTAATCGTAGCCAAAACTTCCAAGATTCTTCTCCAGTGTTGCTCAGCACATATGTGGCATTTACCATAGGTGTGCTTCTCCAGTGGTACAGAGGACTTGCTCTGCCATTGGGCTGATACTGGCTTTTGTTGCTATTCCTAAACTAAGGGGATATTCTCCTAACATTGCCCTGGCAGGGTTTTCTAAGGTCATCCTAGACCTCTGAATCTGAATTGACAATGTGGCACATTGTTCAGAGGAGGAAATCAGACCTCTTTAAATGTCTGCCTGCTGTTTCTACACAAGTAAACACAGGTTCCTCCTTCTCCTCAACCCGTATTGCACTTCCTTCTGGAAATCCTAATGCTGGGAGTACATAAGAAACTGTAGCCTGCCAGTCACTACATGTTTTACCTGGGTCCAGGCTGCAGTGCCCACTGAATTTTGTCTTTGCTTGAAATAATTGTAGATGTATCACTAGATAGAACAGGTTATGAAGAACAGATGAGTAAAGTCTTTTCCTTTTTCCAGACCCAAGAAATAATCATAAGTATAAATGTAAGATAAAACAGCATAAATATTAAGACTTTTAACTTTTAAATTGTCTTTATGCTTCCAGAGAAAGACTAAAGAAGGTAACAATTTAATAATCTTAACAGACAAATGTCCTTCTGTTTCAGTTTATACTGTTACGGGTGTAAAGAGAGATACTCACCCAGGGCCTAGAGACAGCAATATCTACACACAGCTTAGAAGAACTTACAGAGACACAGACTCACTTTGTTCTGCGCGTAGAGCTCTGCAAAGATAAACATAAGATACAACCCGGTCACTGTAACTGTGGTTAGAGTTAGAATACATTTAGCAGTGAAATTGCCGTATGGTGTAGTAAGCTGCTAACTTTGTAGTCCGAGCCAAACACGAGTCAGTGAACTAGGCCTGGTTATGTCCGTAACTTTTCATACTCTTCAAACACATGCCAGAGAGAAAGTATCCACAAGGAGTATGAATTTCCTATTGCTGTGATAAGGAATGGGAAATACTTGCTTGACCAAGGCATCTTATTGGGGGCATACAGTTTCAGAGGCTTAGAGTCCATCACCATCATGGCAGAGACCATGACATCAGGCAGCCAGCCAGCCATAGTGCAAGAGTAGCAGCTGAGAGCTCATATCTTGAGCCACAAAGAGGAGGCAGAGAGAGAGAGAGAGAGAGAGAGAGAGAGAGAGAGAGAGAGAGATGCTGGAAATGGCATGAGTCTGGCACAAGTCTTTCGAAACCTCAAAGTCCACCCCCAGTGACACACTTCCTTCAACAAGACCACACCTCCTAATTCTTCCCAGACAGTTCCAACTGGGTACCAAATATTCAAATATATGAGCCTATGGGGTCCATGCTCATTCAAACCACTATTAAGGGAATGTACCCGTAAGGGAAGGGTGATACTAGCATCTGCTATGTTTGAAAAAACAGAAAAGAAATTTTGCCCTACTTAACCAAAACAGTGTGAGTTTTAATATTTCATGAGAAGAGGTCGTGTTTCATTAGTAAGTATAAAAATATTTTCATGGAGTAGCCATGCTATCTTGTGACTGGGTATTACAAGCAGTATTGCAACTTAGGTACAAATAGGAAAGTGAAATGCCACTTCTTGGCTTTAGAGAACAAACAAAATATCCAAGAAATGTCTCTAATTTCCCTCTTGGAAAGGCTTTAATTGTTTGAGCCAGCACAGTGCTCCTCAAATATCAACAAATTCTACTTGATTCTGAAGGACCTATCAGAGACTTCATGATACACCACACATGCCCGGACGGTGTGGTGTAGAGGTAGCACTGAGGGCGGGGGGAGTGTTTAATTGAGGAAACTTTTTCAGGGCAGGTCATTCTTCTTAGTCAGGGGCCGGTCATCCTCATCCTATTTGAGTCTGTGGAAAGTGGTGTTTGCGGGGGTTGTGACAGTTCCTCAGCCTTTCTCTGGGCCCCATGCAGTACCTTCACTGTCATCAAGCTGACCATGCTTTAATCCATGTCAGTCTTTGATGTGGCAGGGCAATTTTACTTCCTTTGAAACAAATAAGACCTATGCTTTGATAAGACTGTCTGCTGGCTTGAACTCACCAATGGAACATGGTGTTAAGCCAGGGTTCTAAATGCCTTTTTTGTCTCTCTATTGTATGTATGCATCATAAATTCTCACCATTATTGTCTCCTTGGAGGCAGGCTGGGGTGTTCATGTCAGCACCTGTATCAACTGAAAAGAACCTCTGGAGAGTCCAGAGCACTAGCTTTTCTCTTTCTTGTGTATGCTGATGCTGACAGAGTCAATCCAGCCTCCTGGTAAAGAGAACACAAGGAAAGGAATGGGGGCTTGAATTACATAGGATCAGTTAGGACTGACTTTAATTAATTAAGGCTCCATGTTTTGTTTTTGTTTTTTTTCCCCCAAGACAAGGTTCCTTTGTGTAGCTTTGGTTGTCCTGGAACTCACTATGTAGACCAGGCTGGCCTCGAACACAGAGATCCGCCTGCCACTGTTTCCTTCAGTGCTGATATTACAGGCATGCACCACTACGCCTGGCTAAGGGTCCATGATCTTTAATATATAGTATCCTATTTAGTTTATAGCAACTAAGTTGTAGAATATGCTTATATTCTAACATCTGTGATCACGTGTACCCCTTTCTTCCTCTAGAATTTAAGAGCCAGAGCCTGTTCCTTACCAATAACTAAATTATTTAATAATAGGGAGTGATATCTCATCTTTTTCCTGTTTGTGTGTCATTATAACAAATGAAACGTTACAGTCGTGAGTTAATAAATACAACACATGCTTGGTCTCCAGATACCAATGGTTCGGATAACTCCATCCCAATGGCGTATCTTACACTGGATCACCAGCTGCAGGTAAAGGAGCACTCTCGTTTGCTTTGCCTCCTGAGGGAGTTGATGGCCTTCTCGGGATGTCCTGTCCATGTACTGATGCTTTTAGTTGCCTCCCTTCAGCTTTAAAATTGAAGTAAAATAAATGGCTTTGCTAGGCATGGTTCTCACATCTCTAGGCCCAGAACTTGGGAAGCAGAAGCAAGAGGGTCAAGGGTTCAAAGGCTTCAACTATAAAATGAGTTTGAGGTCACCATGAACCACAAGAGGGCCTATCTCAAAATCAGTTGGTCTTTTTGTTCTCTTCCTTTTTTTTTTTTTAATTAGGTTTAGGATTGACATAATTTTATGTTTTTATCTAATAGTCATCTTAAAGTAGTTCCATAACTCTGTTGTAAGTCTGCCAAGTATAACATTTTCACTCCTTAACTTTTTAGCGTATTTAGATATAAAAGTCATTTTTATTTAAAACATTTGTGATGCATCCTTAGGTTCATAATGACTAAGAGCCTAAGTAACACATTTCAGTGCTTCTTTATGAGTATAAGAATTATAAGCATCTTGGAAGCCAGTCATGTGCCTTTAATCTCAATTACATGAAAGGCAGACATAGGACAGAAAATTACCTGGGCAGCACAGCCCTGGCCCTTGAAAGAAGGTTCTTGTATGTTTCAACTGCAGCAGGAAATGCCATTGCAGAGGTCACCTGCTCTAGTCACAGCCATTCTGACTGGCTGACGAAGGAGCAGCGAGCTCACTAGCACACAGCATAGCACTTGAAAACAACTTCCAGTCACTGTTTGGGGAGTTGGTGAATAGATGAAGTGCATTCCAGTGACCCTGACCCACTCACCTCTGCCTCTTCATCTTGTCACCCCCTTCACCTGCAGGTCCCTTTCTGGCATCCATATGTTTTGCTCCATTTTGTTCACTGAGTCTAACCAGGCTCACCTGTATGGCCAAGGGTTTGGCACTGTCCACTGGAACCTGGTGGCTCCTCAGCACCGTTAACTTTTGCTTGCAACACTTCAGTGCTATAAAAAATGTCAGTCACAGTCTCTGCCTTAGGTGTCATCTGCCTTAGCTGTCATCTGCCTTGGCTGTCATCTGCCTTAGATAGGCACTGAGGGTTAACGTTTACCATTTCTGCCGTCCTTCCAGCCTCTAGCACCGTGCCCAAACTCCAAAGAATCCATGGCAGTGTTTGAACAACACTGTAAGATGGCACAGGAATATATGAAAGTTCAAACCGAAATCGCGTTGTTGCTTCAGAGAAAGTAAGTTCCTTTTTTTTTTAAATAAATAAAAGTTTTTAAAAACATGCTGATATTTTGAATTTTAAATATATTGAGGTAGCAACATTATTTTAAAAGACTTCAACAAATACTTTTCTTAAGTCCACAGTTAGTCATTAAATATATTTTTAGGGGCTGAAGAGGTGCTTGGCAAATTAAGAGCACACATGTTGCTCTTGCCGAGGGCCCGAGTTGGCGTCCACATTTATACTGGCCGGCTCACAACAAGCTATTACTACTGCTCCAGTGTATCCAGCGCCTTCTTCTGGTCCCTGAGGGTACTGCACTCATTGTGCACATACCCACAGTCACACACACACACATAATTAAACATAAGTCTTCAGGCAGCTGTGTTACACGTGCCTTTAATTCCAGCAGTCATGAAGTGGAGGCAGACAAATCTCTGTGAGTTCAAGGCCATCCTGAGCTGTACAGTGAGACCCTGCTCAAAAAATAATGAAGTTAATGAGTAAATGCAAATTCTTAAAAAGGCATTTCCATGTAGATTTATATTTAAACTTAAAGCATCCTTTAACTGGTTTCATGTAGAACGTGCCCTTTTGACGACATAGTACTAAGGAAAATAAACTAGTTGCATACTCAAGTTTATGCTGTCAAAGTAGAAAGTTGTTTAGAGTTACCGCTATAAAGGCTTATCGGTTCTTGACCAAAGGTAAAGTAATGTGTTCTCCTAGCATTTAGTTGAGTTTGGTCTTTGAGGCATTTGTCTGCACAGTCCTGTCAGGTGTATGTTGAATAGAGCAGAGTTACTTGTGACGGGGCTGATATACAAATGTCTGTGAGTAGTTTGGGGTAATTTTATAGCCACCTGTGATTTTTCTGAGAGCCATGGAAGCTGCCTGCCTTCCGTTTTTAAAAACTCCTGTCTTGTTTTCAGATAGGTGGTTTGATTTGTTTAGGAGGTTGATATTCACTTTCTTAACCATGGCCCTTGTGAAATTTAGACTTGTGAAGAATGATAACTAAAATGTTGAAGGAAATTATTAAAAAAAAAAAAAACTGGCTTATTTTTCAGAGTAGCTTATAAGAAATAATCTCTGCGTGTGCTTCAGAAGGGAGAAGAGGACAGTGAGGTGACCAGTGGGTAGAGGCACTTGCAACCAAGCCTGGCAACAGAACCCACTTAGTGGGAAGAGAGAACCAGCTTCCCAGTTTGTCCTCTAACCACACACCATGGCATGCACGTGTGTCAACAGACATTTATACATACAGAATAAATAAATAATATAAATGTGATAATAAAAGAGTAATGTTTAAAGGGAGAGGAGCATAATAATTTAAATGATTGTTACCCTGAAGATATAAATAGGAAGTTGATATTATGGTCTGGAAGCTGTAGAAGTAGCTGTGGAACTTCTGGCACTTTGTGTTTGGGGAGAAGGCCTGCATTTACTTCCTTACTTAACCTTCCTTTTCATACTTGTGAAAGAAGAGTTCTCTGCTAGCAAAATATAAATGTTGAATATAGGTGAGTATGAAAACTCTGAGGTCTGATCAAAGTCCTTGCATTTAAATCTTTTACTTAGTTTATTTATTATATGGGAAATGGATGTGCATATGGGATGCATGTATGTGCCAGTCAGAGGACAGCTGCTGGTGGGAGTCTGCTCTCTCCTCTACTTTGTGAGTTCTTGAAATTGAACTCATCATCAGTCTTGGTCACAAGTGCCTTTTTATCCCCTGATCATCTCACCAGCCTGAATACTTTCTTTAAATAATAACTATGATGAAGTTGTTTTTTATAATAAGAAGACCTTATTATTCATCAATACCCAGTGGTCTGACTTTTTTAGAGGCAAATACTTAATATCCTCAGAGGAAAGGGACTTGAAGCTCACCTGCCCTTATGAATGAGGGTCTCCTGAAAATGTTTCCAGATACTGCTCTTTGCAAAATAGAAAAGAACATTTAAGTGGGATAGCGTCCCTTGATTGATTGGCTTGCAGGTATTGTGTCCCTGCCAGTAGAGCTGTAGTTACGCAGGACTGGGACTTCACAGTATAGATTGGAGCGTGTAGCTGTAATAAGAGCACCACATGAGCTGTGGCACACGTTACCATCCTGGAGCTAGCTAGCACTTCTTTCTTCCTGCAAAGAAAGGAGGGTGTCATATAACATTTTCTGAAACTGCAGCATTACTCTGCTTCACTGACTGCTGAACAATGTATTGAAAGGACTATAGTTCTGTGTAGTTACAGTAGAAGAGTGGGTGGTAGTTTCTGTTCTGGCCTAGGATCATATTGGAGTACTCTACTTAAGCTACAGACTGATAGGGGAAAGGTTCTCATTAACTGAGTTTCCTTCATCAGCTAAAGGTGTGGAGCTTCCCATCCTGTATAATGTTTATTGTGTCGTTTGTTTTTAGGCAAGAACTAGTTGCAGAATTGGACCAGGATGAAAAGGACCAGCAAAATACATCTCGTCTGGTACAGGAGCATAAAAAGCTTTTAGATGAAAACAAAAGCCTTTCTACTTACTACCAGCAATGTAAAAAACAACTAGAGGTCATCAGAAGCCAACAACAGAAACGACAAGGCACTTCATGATTCTCTGGGACCGTTAAATTTTAAAATATGCAAAGACCTTTTTTTAAAAAGACAAACGATATGACAATTTATGAGTGTTAGCTTTTTGGCGTGTTCTGAATGCCAAATGCCTGTATTTGCTGCATTTGTTATGTCACTTATTTTTCTTCTTATGGTGGATATACACTCCACTGTCTTGTTGCATAAGATGATAGCACCTGTGACTTGGAAAGGGGAGCGTTCTCAGCTTCAGAGCACATGCAATGAACTTGGCTGTATCTGCATGCTCCTGGTGTGAGCTAGCTGACAGGTGGGGCTATCCCTCCGGCTGCTGTGTGCAAGCATCGTCCTCTTCTCTGTAGTGAAAGGTGGAACCTCAAGGATTTTCTTCTTAGAGTTCATCTCAAAAATCTGTTACTTTTTTTTCCCCAAAAGATGGTATGCACCAACATAAAGACAGGGTATTATAAATAACTGGTGGTACATTATAGAAGGACAGAACGTTTAGACTGAGTTCAAAGACAGGGTTTTGTGCCAACACATCCTGGATCAATACTAAACATAGTTTCATCTGTTAATAGTAAAGGTAAGTGGTGGCAGCTGTGATTGGTGAAAGCGAGGTTAGTGATTTTCATTAGGCTGAACATCATTCATGAGATGCTAAATATCATGCTCTTTTTTTTACACCCTAAGAATTTTCAGTTCTGGGTGGAGACAGAAGTTTTTCTGACTTTTAATATTAGTAGCAGATGAAATTTTAAAAAACAGAACATGATCTAGCTTAAATGATCCTTCTTGCAAAAATTATTGAACTATTTTATGATATATTTGAAGAAAATTGAAAAAAAATAGAAACATAAATAATTGGCCCAGCTAAAAAGGCTTGAAGTTAGATGTCTGATTGTTTTAAACAATAAAGCAGGCAAACCAGGAGACCTGAGTAAGGAAGATGAAATAAAATTAAACCAGCTCTCCATAGCTATTTGGAGGGTTTATTCCTCTGAAGTCTGCTCTGGAATGCCTGTTGTCTTCCCATGCTTTTAAGAGAATCTCAACACTTACAAAGAGAATATTTATATTGTTAGCATTAAGTTTACTATCAACCTTCAGAATAACTTAAAGGTAATAATAAAATGCCATTGAAAAAAATTAATTCCCTAAGATCTTTTTTTTTTTTCAGTCCATGTTAACACGTTTTAATAATAGTACAAGAATGTCTTTTAAATAAGGGTGCCATCAGCCTCACCTTTATAGTGTTCATGTTTGAAAGAGGACACTTTGGAACTGAAAGTATGATTGTTGTGGTCCTTAAATGTCTATGGTGTTCCTGCTCTGTTTCAGATGAGCACAAGAAACTGTCAAAACTGTTCTTAAAAATACTAAAGCAGCTAACTTTTCTTCCATTATTTTTTTCCTTTCTGAGTTTTACAGTGAATCTGTATACAAATACTGTATAAAAACAGTAAAGGTAAGGGACAGTTTGTAGTAACATGTGTCTTCCTCAAAACCTTGTACTAGAAAGCTGCTGGGAGCTAAGGCTCTTCGTTCACACAAATAAGGTTATTATTCCCAAATTCTAATAGGTGAAGTGAATGTTGGGCTCAACATTAAGAGTGAAATAAGTCTGACACGGAAGGCAGCCGTAGTCTGAGACAAAGACCAGTGTCTGCCTGACGCTGCTGTCTGCATACAGCTGGCACGCCACAGAAGGGGCATGTCTCTGTTATGCAGCTTGTCAAAAGTATCTTGAAATATGAATACTGAGGTTTGGCTTTCCACTAGATTTCACATTACATTGTTGTAATCTCATTTCTAGTCAGAAGTTTGTTTAGCAAGATCATCCTACAACTAAAAGGAAATTTCATCAGCAGCATCATTATATACAGTCACTTGATAAAGTTATTCAGACAGGCAAATGGAAGAAAGTGCTAAATTTACTGATGATACCAGTGTCAGAAGGCTGTTAAGCAGTTGCTTGTTTGTGGTCAGTTCCTTTGGGCTTTTGGTACTGTAGTGGCCCTGGACAGCCACACTCGTGTTTCTTACAGTTCCAACTATCCCAGAAGATGAGAACGACACCATGCATACTTGAAAACCATACCAGTTTCCTCCGTGTCGCTACCCATAAAACCTTCAAATATCCAAAGTACCAAGGAGCCAAATGTGTCACTAATTCTTGTTCTACAGTGTGTTTAAGCATCACTTTTTGGGTGGAAGTGGCAAACAGACAGACAGGTTTACTAAAATGATGTCTAAGAATCAGTCAGTCCCTGCATAGACACTAGCAGCATTTTGTTCTCCCTTCCAGGAAGGAAGCAAAGTTGTATAATGTGGACAGAAATCCTCCTCAACAATAAAACTGTTCTGGGTTGAATAAAGTCGGTTAAGAATGTTACCTTACAGTCACATGGTATACTGAAAAGATCTGCTTGAAGTTCTTCACAAATGCTCGACTGTTTCTTGGCGAAGTATTTTTTAAAGAAGCAAATGTCTTTTTCTTTCGGATTTCTGTCATGCTCTTAATTCACTTCCTGCTGCAGCTAGAGAAGACAGGTAGACTTGTTTCTTCGTGTGTGTGTGTGTGTGTGTGTGTGTGTGTGTGTGTGTGTGTGTGTG
>NW_026585797.1:6347438-6380970 GCF_907164565.1 Psammomys obesus
GTGTGTGTGTGTGTGTGTGTGTGTGTGTGTGTGTGTGTGTGTGTGTGTGGTCTTCAGCACCTAGTTCCTGTCTTCATATGTTAGTAAGTTCTCCTTTTACTCCTGTTGTTCAGATATTTCTTGTAAAATGCTGTGATGGAGAAACTCTTGTGCATACTCTGTAACTGAAGGAGGCCTTTTCGATTTTGTTTTTAATAAAATTTAGATTGTTATTTCAGGCTGGTATGTAGAAATGATGGCTTGCTTCTCTAAGCAGCTGAGCTGTCGGGTTTGCTCCAGTGCTGTTTACCTAGCATAGACTGAAACACCAGTTTCTTACACTGCTCAGCGCTGCTGTCCCATAGTCATGATGCTACGGAGAGGCTGGGCCACTATGCTGGAGAAATGGCTCGGCAGCTAAGAGCAGGCACTACTCTTGCAGAAGACTGGGGTTCTGTTCCCAGCACCCACATGGAGGCTCACAACTCTCTGAAGCTCCTTATGTCCCCAAGGATTCTTGGACACACATGGTCCACATGTACTCAAGCACACAAAATATTTAAGTGAGAAAAAAATCCTATTTTTTCATGGGCCTTCATTTTTATGAAGTACAACATAAAAGTGACTATTCTCATTACAAACTTACTTCTTAATGTTTTTTCTAAACTACAATAAGCATTTTGCTTTTTTATTGAGTAACCCTCCAGTTTATAGATAACCACACCTACTTTTAATTTCTATTAGTTTCCTTGTTTCGTCAGTATTTATGGATAAGCTAAGCCAGTGTTACTAATGCCAAGTTTCATGTTCATGTTGGCCCCACAGTAGAAGCACCCCTGTAAGATAATGAGGACTGGCTTCTCAAGGCGAGCGTTTGCCCCTGGGTCTGCTTTTCTACTTTCCCCATGTGTTTAGGTGGAGTCACATGTGACCACTGATGAGCAGACAAAGCACTTCCACACTCCGCAAACCAAATAACTGTTCTGAAGGGCTGCTTACTGTAAAGTTCCCCCATGATTTGGGGGTGCCTCAGTCCTGGCATTCAGTCACTTGGAATGCCCTCATTCTTCTGAGAGACAAATGCTCAAAATGGAAGTAGAAATAAAACATTCTGGGCTAATTGAAAGAAGACCTGCCCAGCACACAGGAAGCAGGCCATGGTCTGGACCTTGTCATTCTTGTAGTGGTAGTATTTTTATTTCTATTAGAAAGTCTTTAATTAAGGCATAATTTATATGCCAGAAACTGCATCCATTTCAAAGTATAGTTTACTGAGTTTTGACAGATACATAAATGAAGGAAACCAGTCCAGCAATCAGCATCTTGAGTATGTCTACCACATGTATAATGTCCCCAGTGCCCCTTCAAATCAGTTAGACCCTGTGTGTTAACAAGCACTGCTCTGTTCGCTGCGGAGAGAACTTCCGTTGTCTGTAGTCTTACTTCAGTGAGATCCTGCCCTGTGGAGTTTTCAAGCCTTCACCTGTCCAAAAGGCTTCTTTTTAACTTGTTTGAGAGGCTTTTCTAATTACACCATTTCTGGTGATACTTGAAATTCTGTTGGCCTTTGAGACAAACGTTAATTTTAGGAAATGTAAATGTGTTTAGTGTGGCCTGTTTCATTGTGCAGTTTCATACTCTTGAAACATTTTAGATCATTTTAGGGTTTTTTGTTTTGTTTTGTTTTGTTTTGTTTTGTTTTACAGAATCTCAATCCTTTGCTAAATTCCCCTGCCTTTCTATAAAGTATGTATTTGTAGCTCTATACAGTCAGTAGCATGTTAGTAGATCCAGGTACCATTTTTAATATATACTGTTGGTTGGTATGACGGAAGAGTGTTTTCTATTCGTTGCTGAATTATAAATGCCTTCTGCTTGCTAAAAATTCTAAGAAAGGGGCTAGAGAGATGGCTCAGTGGTCAAGAGCACTTGTTTTTACAGAGGACCCGGGTTCAATTCCCAGCACCTATATGGTGGTTCACAAGCCCATAACTCCAATTCTGAGGGGATCTAATACCCTCTTCTGACTCCATAGGCGCCAAGCATTCACGTGGTGAACATCCATATACACAGATAAAAACATTCATACAAAGAAAATACATTAAGTCAAAAAATGTTTTACCCAGGAAAGACTTATTGCATCACAGGACGATATGCAGAACTGTTCAGTGGCTGTGCAAAGAGCCTTAGGGCATTTCACTTAAATTTCACACCAGGGCCATCTGTGGGTCATGACATGCTGGTACACAAACTACAAATGTATTTTTTAGCCCATGTAGGGCTAGCCCCAGCCTGCCCTAATACCTAGCCTCTGCTGTGTCTCATCCTGCATGCAGCCCTGCCACAATCGAGTTTCTGTTTAAGGGACCTGACCTTGATGTCAGTTACTTCTGGCAGCCTTTGAAATCAGTAAATTTCTGTGTTATAATCTGGGTCTTCCAAAATATATAAGGCCACTTTCCAGTGAAGCTTTTCTGAGAAATGAGTAGATGTTTCCTGGTGCTTTTAAATTTCCAAGTGAGGAACTTCATTCTTTGTGCTAATTCAGTGACCAATGGTAACCTCACATATGCCAGACAGCAGCCACATTGCTGCTTTAAAAGCACCAGAAACTACCATGTAAATGCTAAGTATTCATCTTCTGAAAAACAAAGGAATTTATAGAATGTAATTTTTAGATTTCTATGTATACACCTCATCTTCAGTTACTCTAAGAACTCCCAACAGTTCTTCACAGGAATTGAAAAAGAATCATCAACTTCATATGGAAACAACTCAACATAGTTAAAACAATCTTGAACAGTAAGTGTATTCAAGTTGTATTGCAGAGCTGTAGTAATGAAAGCAGCATGGTATTAACATGAAAACAGGTGGGAATTGAACACCCAGACAATTCTACACACATAGACACTTGCTTTTTAACAAAATTAAGAAAATACACACTGTAGAAAAGACATCATCTTTAATGTTTCTGGTCAAACTGGATGATTTCATGTAAAACAATGCAAATAGATCCATATCTATCATTCCTACACAAAACTCAATTCCAAATGGATTAAGGACCTTGACATAAGACCAGGTACTGAATCTGATAAAAGAGAAATAGGGAAATATGTTTGAACTTTTTTAGCACAGGAAAGGAATTTCTGAAGAGGACCCATAGCACAGGCACTAAGACCAATAGTTAATAAATGGGACCTGATAAAGCTAAAAAGAACAGCATGTGAGTGCATGGGGGGAAAAATACCAACTATATATCTGATGAAGGGTTAGTATCTAGAGTATATAAAGAACTAAAAAATAATAATAATTAAAATACAGGATATAAAACCAAACAGTTTTCAAAAGATAACATAATTAAAAAGCAAACATTCAATATCCCTAGCCATCAGGGAAAAGCAAATTAAAGCTTGTATTTCAGGGAAGCTGGAGAGATGGCTCAGTGGTTAAGAGCATTAGCTGCTCTTCCAGAGGACCCAGGTCCAATTCTCAGCACCCACCTGACAACCCAAAACTTCCCAATAAACTTCTGGCCTCTGAATGTGGTGCACACATTCATGTATGCAAAATGCCCATACACAAAGTTTTTTGTTTTTTTTTTAAGTGCGTCTTTAATCCCAACTCTCAAGAGGCAAAGATAGGTGGATATTTGAGTTCAAGGCCAGCTTGGTCTACAGAGCAAATTCCAGGACAGCCAGGGCTACAAAGAGAACCTGTCTCAAAAAAAAAAAAAAAAAAAAAAAAAAAAAAAAAAAAAAAAAAAAAAAAGAACTTAAGGTAAATTGGTTTTTTCAGTGTGTTAGAGTTGGCTGCTTCTAGAGGATGCATATTGCCTTGGCTACTCATGTTAATAATTTTGTGTTGGGATCTAGGCGTTTGCCGTTTGAAATGTTTCTTGGTGTAGTTATCTGCTTGTCTTTCTTTGGTTGCTGCTACTGACTTTGGGTCTTAGCCAAATGTGAGCCCTGGTAGAAAATTTGTGTGGGTGGGCAGGTGTCACAAAGGAATTGGGACACACTTTCAGGAAAGGCTAAAAGAGGTGGTAGTGTAAAAGAACTAAAGGGACCCTAGTTCTGTAGCAAGACACAAGACACCTAGGGGATGGTGGTGCCCTGGGAAGAGGGCCTCCTGTGTGCGGGGTGCCACAGGACTGAACATAAATCTGGAGTGACCAGAAGGTAGGACAGGAAGAACTTTCCATGTTCTTGTGTGGTTTCAGTGTGACCAGTTACTGCCAACTCCTGCCACTGAATGCCCTGCCATGGTGGGTTGTTACATGAAACTGAAACCAAAATAAATGCTTCCTTCCCCAAGTTGCTTTTGTTGGGATATTTTGTCACAGCAATAGAAAGAAACATTGTAATAATAATCAGTGCTAAGTGTGGACACATGCTTATAACCTCAGCATCCAGGAAACTGAGGACAGTTACCATGAGTTTGGGGGCCATCTTAAGCTATATGGTGAGGCCTTGTCTCCAACCAATCTATCAGTAAAAGATTTGGAAGGTACATCCCACTCCTTGGCATGTATCCTACCACAGAAATGGTTTCTCCGCTGGGTTCATTGCCTGTTCACAAAGCTAGGATATGGAAAGAACCTAAATGGCATTCAGCTGGAGACTGCATGAGAATGTGCATACACACAATGTAACCGTGCTCACGTGTAACACGACTGAATAATGAGGTTTGCAGGTAAATTAATGGCACTGAGGCAACTCTGGCAAATGCTGCATGTTCGGTCTTATCTGGAGATCCTATCCCCAAATCATGAGGTGTGAGTGTATAAACAAAAGTAACCTCAGAAGGCAGGAAAGTAAAAAGGGGCCATGTCAATAAAAGAGCTCCAGAGCGGGAGAGAAGGACACAGATGACACAAAGGAAGAAATTTGAAAACTGGGGGAAAGGTTCAAAGCAGGGAGGAAGGAGAGATAACTAACGCTAAGGCTGTTCAAAAAGACCATATTGAAAGTTATAACCTTTCTTAGAGTACATATTATATATAGTTGAAATGAAAGTTATGTCACATGGGATGGTAATGCTTCTTCCATGAGCCATAAGACTAATAAACAACAAACGTGTTCCAGGCATGGTAAATTCTCCTTCCATTGTTGGTCAAGGGAGTCCATGCGAATCCCAAAACAGTAAAGGCTATTTCATTGCCCTTTCTTTCCTCCCAGAAAGGAAGACCTACTTGCTGAAGACGACAACACACACTTTTAGACACAGGACTTGGAGGAATTGAGTTGGAAACCTAATCAACTGAGGACAGAAAGTGATATGCAAAGCTGCCAAGGGAGAAAAGCAGTCAATAGTCATAACCAGTTATAAAGCCTATCTACCATAATGACCAGCACATCCATGTCCCGAGGGGTGCAGTAGCGGCACCCACATCATGGGGAAACCAACGTCTGTCTAACTGAACTTAAAGCCTGCAGAATAGGAGAAAGTTCATGCCTGGTATTTTAAGCATAGCCAAATAGTCATGGCTGGAGAGGTCAAGGACCCTACAAGAGAACCTGCTGTTGTCACATTACTAAACCAGTATAATTTCCAGTTGCAGTCTAAGTACTCACCCACGGATACACGTAGCTCTCATCTGTCACCAAAAAAGCTGCTCTCCGCAGCAGCTGGAGGCTTTTACAGCCATCCATATGGCCAAAATGCATAACCCCAGTTACTCTACAAAGTAACCCCTACACCTAAGGCTCAGGAAAAATAGTATATGAAGAGACAGAAGATTGTGAAAGCCAGAGGAACAAAACAAAACCAAAAATCTCAACAATGTGGTTACATAAGAAAAATTTATGTAATGATAACACAGGTCAACATGCTAATGACGCTGGGGGAACTTCCACCCCATAGTGAGAGCCACAGACAATCAGTGGTGGCTTAGAGTGAAAATCCTTTTTCTCCATGGATGACCTCCTAACTGGTCATCCAGTACCAAGTAGTCCTACACAAATGTCGACGCGAGCAACACTAAGTGGACTCAGTAGGTTGTAGATACAATCATACAGATCAATAGCATGTATGTATCATAAGAGGTCATGAATTTGAAATGTAGGCTGGACATGGGAGGAATTATGGAGGCAGAGGCAAGTGGAAATCGAGTACTCATCAAATTATCAAAGATGATATTTTTTTTAATGTTTAATCTTAACGGGGAGCAAGGTAGCTCACTGGTTAAAAGTAATTGATTGCAAAGGACCCAAGCTCAGTTCCTAGCACCCAGGTGGAGGTTCACAACTCTCAAATTCCAGTTCCAGGAGATCCAATGCTCTTCTGGCCTCTGCTGTCACTGCGTACATATTACTCACATACACGCGTGTCGGCCGAGCACTCATAAAAGTAAATATCTTTGTAAGTTTTAACTGGTAGCAATGAAATTAGAAGAAAAATCATATCACAGAAACCAGGAAAAGGTAAAGAAAGTCATAGTCATAACAAACAACATTTCCCTAAATGAGAAAACAGCATCAAATTTTTGGTCTGCATACATATACATGTTGATTTTCTTATATGTTTAAGTTGAGAGATCTAATATCATTGAGAGCAGATTTTAGACAACGTTTTAAGGTTGAGGAATCATTTACATATGGAATTTTTTAAGTATACAAATTAATATGTGAAATATGACAGTTTCTCAACCCCAGAGTTGCCTGGGGCTTATTCGGGATCTATTGCTCTTCGACTTTCATGTTTAGACAACTACTGAGCTCACCTATAACGAGCTTATCAAGCTTAATGCTGCAAGTGCTTCACCCAGCAGAGCTTTGCAATTCGAGTTGTTACATCAGTCAATAGTTTCCTCCTGTAGCATAAGTTTAGGGGCAGGATCCCACATTTTATATATATATATATATATATATATATATATATATATATATATATATATATATATATATATATATATATACTTTGTTGAGCCCCTCATTTTCTGATGAACATTTATTTGAAACTGCTTCCAGTTTAGGGCTCTTACAAGCAAAGCTACTATCAACACATTTATGTGTCATCTGTGTGTGCATGAAAATAAATACACATATGTGAGGCTCCAGATCTACACAAGACTCAGAATTCCTGATGAAAGGACAAAGGGAGCTGTAATGCCGTGTCCTTCTCTGGGAATGGACTCTGTAAGGCTGCTCTAGGGCTGGAGACAGTGCCTCGAAAGAGTCAAAGGTGTGGCTTCCGGGAGCCTGACTCTTTCCCCTTGGGCTGGAGTTACCAGTCCCAAGGCCGCTGTATCTGAAGGATGCTGTGTTCTCCTTACCAACGTTGTCTGGCTTAGCTTTCTACTGACCATGGTCATTTAATCCCCTGCAAATCGGATACACAATGCTGTTCTTCTTAATAAACTTGTTTGGCATGAAACTTCTATCTTCTACCGTCTCTATCTTTCTCATCCCCTGGCACCTCCCAAACAGAACCCTGCTGGACCAGGTCACACATATATGACCTTGTAGACATGTGTTTTCTCTAGACTTGAAGTTAACTTCTAAGCTTATAAGCATCTCTTTAAATTCTCAAAAAATTCCCAAGTTTTCTCAAGGTAGTTGACAATTTCATCATCTCATGGATAATTCTAGTTGCTCCATCGCCTTGCCGACATGTACTGTGGTCCTTCATTTTTTCAGTTTTTTAAATCATTTCTATGTTGTGCTTATTGGTGTTTTACATAGCCGACATGTACCATGTGTGTGCCTGGTTCCCACAGAGGCCAGAAGAGGGTATGGGGTCGCCTGGAACTGGAGTTACAGACCTTAGTGAGACACCATGTGGGTGCTGGGAATTGGCCCTGGGTCCTCTGGTAAAGCAAACACTGCTCTTAGTGGCTGAGCCATCTCTCCAGCCCCCAATGTTTTAACCATAGCCATTCAAATGAGTCAGACACTGTGTCTTACTGTGGTTTGAGTTATGTTTAGCTTTTTGAGAATTTCATATATTTTTATCACCTTTCTACCCTAACTCCTCCCAGGTTCCCAACTCCTCCTTTAGAGTAGTTTTTCATTTGCATTTCTTTAAGACTAGAAGAAGCTTTTGTCCATGAGTATAAACTTAATATTTAAAAGACAGTTAGGTACTGTGGCAGTTCAGCTAAACAATATTGGTAGTTCCACACTTGGGTTCCACTCCAGGCATTGGTGGTTAACCAGGATTTTAATGTCCAGCATGGGCTCTGTCAAAGGGCAATTGCTTCCCCACAAAACAGTTGTTACATTATAGCACAAGTGGGAACATATTGTTTCCTACTTGGTTTTTTGGTTCATGAGGTTCACAGCTGAGCAAGACCACGGATGCCCTTTCTACCCAGCAGATGGCATGTGGACCTTCTAGCACTTTGAAAGCTAGCCAACATGGAGGAATTTTATCACTCGGCACCGGTTTGATTTCTCTATATCTTGCAACCAAGGTGCGTGTGTTGGGGGAGGTGTATCCTCTAGTTCTCTGGTCAACCAAAAGGACTGACTTGGGGGGGATCTTCTGGGACCTCCTTGGCCAACTTCTGCAGAGGTTTCCCACACCTGGGCTCAGGTGCATGATCTCTTCCCTGCACCAGGCCAAGGGACCCAGTGGGGGTCTGCACAGGGCTAAAGGTGAAGCCATTTGCCAATTTATCAACTTTTAAGTTTATATGCCTTTTATGTGCTGTTGAAAAACATTTGCCTAACCCAAGACACAAAGATTTTTCCCACTCTGTTTTCTTAGAAATAAGCTAGTTTTGCTTTTAAATTTAGGTGTATTCGAAGTTATTGTGTTTGTGGTAAAGCAGTGTTTTTTTGTCGTTATCCTTTTTTTTTTTTCACTCAACAGCTATGGCGCTGTCTTCCAGCAATGCCACAGATGACCTTCATAAAAGCTGCCTGAAATGCCCTTTGTAGACATCAGTTGCTCATCTGTGAGTCTACGGTGGATTCAATGTTTTCCCTTAAACTGGACTGAGTGTGGATTTCAAGGTTTTTAGGAGGAAAACTGCAGACATGAGCAAGGGACTTCTGCAAAGATGAGTTATAATCTTTCAATATCCCTAAAGAGTATTGACAATTGGAATCATGCAAAGAAAATCTTCAGGAACTGTATTGGCTTCTGAGGGGAGTAAATGGAGGGGCCATTGTTAGTCTCCAAGGGACAAATCCTAGTTTCTTCTCCCTTGAGACACAGTTATGTGTTCAGAGACTCAGCAACAGAACACAGGCCTGCATTAGCAATTCAGGTAGCCAAGCACACCTCTGCATGTGATCAGATGCCAAAATCAGATGCCACAGACAGAGCCTCCTTTGAGATCCCTCTGCTCTGCCTTCGGCTTCGCTCACTGCTCACTTAAGCAGGCGGCAAAGGCTGGCCAAGAGCTTCTGAAGAGACCGAGAACACCACAGAGGGATGGATTAGTTCCGAAGCTGGCTTCCCTCATTCCCTCCATAATGGGACATCACATGTCAGCAGGACTGGCCCGGTCAGCTTGCAACTCAAACTGTGTGCTGCCTTTGCGACTTCAGACCAATAACTGGCATGCTCTTTGGGGAATCCTTTATAGCAAGACACACATTGCTTTTTCTTGCCCAAGTAAACCAGCGCCTGAGCAGCATGGCTGCCTGAAATGTGTTGTTGCTGCCATTGTTCCTCAGAGCTTCATTTAGCATCTGAGCAGTGTGCCACTCTCGGGAAATAACACCCTGCCACAGTGACGAGTGTGGAGGTAGCTGGTCCGCAATGCAAAGTGTTCAGACAGGCTGTATTTTATAGACTTCCATGCACGAGCAAGAGGCGGGCCCATCAAGATGAAGCTGCCACCGCTTAGACACAATGCTTTGCTTACTTGGGAGTATGAGGGATGTCTTATTTTAATGTTTTAAAGGCCCAATGGAATCTAGAAATATTAAGTATTTGTTACTTAAAGGATTTCTTTTATCACCTCTGTCTCACATTCACTTACTGTGCTGGTGGTTAGAAACACCATCCATTGAAATGTGGTATCTCTCCTCACAAGAACGCCCTCCTCTGGAAAGCTTTGCAAGCACATAAATAACAGTTGTCCATCTTGTTGGGCATTTGTGGTATGTGAGAAAGAGTGAGGAGGGAAACGTGGAGCTGTGATGAAGGCATTACTTACTATTTTATTTATGTCTCTTAATCTCTCTCTCAGCAAGTAGCTTGCTGCTGTGGGCGATCTGAATCAGTCGCACGCCCTGCACCGTATTTCTCAGTGCATCACCCACTGTGAGCTCTGAGGCTTTGCGGTTTGGCCACAATCCTTTCCAATGACTGGATTTAACACAACGAAAGCACCGAGCATTTTGACGTCTAAGGTCCTTGGTGGCTACTGGGACACTTAACAGTGGTAGTCTCCTAACCAAAGGGGCTGTGGGAGCTTGACACCGAAAGCACTCGGAGCAGGGCAGCAACTGCGGAAAACTCTGGCTCTTAGTTACCAGCTGTTCTCCCTTCAGCAACGGTGCCTTTCGCTTTCTGAGCATTTCAACCTCTATCCAAAAATTTTCTAGTTGCGCTGCCATATGAACCCTTGGATTTTTTTTTTTTTTATTTCATCCATTTTTTCCAATTGTTCAACCATTCTCACAACCTTCTTTAAAATGGAATGCAGGAGATAAAGAAACAAAACCATAAAATTCTTCCTGGGATCAAATCGGGAGAGAACCAGCAGCAGCCACAGTAGAGCTTTTCCTCATATCCTGAAACAGTATATTCATTTCTCTGTACCCTGCTGTCTCCTGTACAGCTTTAGAAACTAGATTTTCCATTATTCTAAGCCCAATGTCTAAGTGCCAATTATAGGTGTTACTTTTTATATTATTTTATTTTGGGTTTCTTATGCCTCTTCCTTCCTTTTCCACCCCAATCCATTCCAACACCCCAATACCGGGTGGGTCAAAGAGAAAGGTTACTGGGGAGAGGAGGCAGAGTTCCCTTTAGCTACTTCCTGCTGGTTAGGGTCATTGGGTTCCTTGGAGCAAGTCCAGTCTTCATTTCAAGATATCTCTGACTTCTAGTCACACTGTACCAATGGCAACCAGGAGCCGCATAGGAGAAGCACCAGCAGCCATCTTTATTCTGAGGCCTGGCATTTATTCCCTCTCCAGAGTCCTCAGATTTAAACTATCTGCAGCTCACAAAAAGCTCCTCTCAGAGCCTGAATGAAGCAAATACTTTGCCTCTGTGAACTGTCTGAATCAGTCTCATATCGCAAACCTGGGATTAAAACAAAAACATGTTTATAGCCACAACACGTGGGCTCAAGATGTCATGGCCCCCAGGTTCACAATGGGTAATCCGATAGGTTTGCTACCTGATGCGCTGTTCTGCCTTGTGTTCATGAAACTGCTCCAGGGCGCCTGGCCCCAGAGGAAGCTGCGTTCTAAGGCTAAAGAGGTCGTAGCTGACTGTGAAGGATCAACAGGTAGACACAGACTTGCACTAGTTAGCTACTGCCGCCTCACAGTCTGATCCTGTCATCAACGCAGCTCTCTTCCCGCCTCACAAAACTAAGCTCAGAGGAATGGCTAGATCCTTGGAAACTCAGCTGGTAGGGTTCGTGCCTAGACTTGGGTGCCTGGTTTCAGATTTTGATTCCCACCATGCATGTGGCTATGCATATATGGTGCTATGCTCTTTCATGGGAAAGACCAGAGGTCCAAAAGTTCAGGGTCATTCTCACCTACATCATGAGTTCAGGGCCAGCCTGGGTTTTATGAGATCCCATCAAAAACAACACAACAAAGCGACAACAAAACCTCACTAATTACAGTCTCTAGTCCCTCCGCACTGCTTGAATCAGCTTCATCCTCCACTGGGTTCTGTGACGTGCAAACCAAGCTCTTAGCAATGGGGAGGTAGAATGTGTGTGACTTCGCTCCTTTTGGAACAAGCTAAAGCTTCCCACAGACACAATTAAGTCAGTGTAAATGCTGCACAGTCCTTCTGAAAATCCTGTCTTGACTAAGAACCTTCAAGTATCTTTCATGCAACAGAAGTCAAGCACCCTGAAACTAGCCCTGAAAAGCCATATTACTGCTTCTCTGGGCAGGATGACTGTCCCAGGGGGAACCTCCAGGGCGGCAATGCCACATTCACGGGCAGCCCCCATCAAACGTGAATGGCACTGCTCCCCAGCATAGCGCGGGCTGACTGGGAGCTCCAATCACCACAAGCTGTAGCGGTCAGCTGTGCAAAACTGTATCTCTACACTACATTACGAAATTCCCTGTGTGCGAGTCCTAGTCCCCAGCATCCTAAGGAGCACCAGTCACGGTGCCCAAGGTCCTTCTGTGCTCGCGAGTTTCATGTTTACATAGGGTCACCCCCACGCCGTGTGGTAGGGCTGGCACCACCCTGTAAGCAAAGTATGAATGTTGCAGTAAGGGACAGGCTTTCAGCACTTCCTCACCCCGACCCCATTCTTCTTAGTCTGATAGCAATGAAAACTCAGCAGAATTTGGCCGTGTCTAACAAGAGGGCCCATGTGCCTGCTAGGTCAGCCTGCTCCTGCCAGATCAGGTCATTACCCTGTGTGGTTTCACAGTGCATCCAGAGTGGCCAGCACACACGGCCAAGAAACAGACTTCACTCCCCTCAGCAAGTCCGTCAACTTGCTCATGATGCGCTACAACCCAGATGAGGCAATAGTTGTCACTGCCGTTTGTACTGCTCTGCTCACGCCTATTTTCATGTCCGTTGAAAGTTCTTGTTGCCTTGTGATCACATATTTCCTTCTCGAGACACCTGTTCTGCAGGAATGTAATCCGGGGTGATGGGAGAGAAAAGGTGAACTCAATGTCCTAGGCCCATCCCTCTTTCATGTGAGAACTTGCTGGTGTGTGGATTGTATTGCAGTCCCTTGCTTCTGTCTCTTCACTAACTTTGATATTTGGGCTAAGATGGAGACGCTACTGAAAGGCACACAGAGTATTGCTTTCTTTTGCTTCTTGCCAGGGGTCGTGACCCCCTTTCCCAGCTAACTCTGACTTGGCCTTTAGGTCTGAACTTAAATCCACTTTCTCAGAGTAATCTTCTCTACTATCTTATCTAAATTAGTCCTCCTTGCTATGCTTTTTCTTAAATACTTGAGGCAAAGTTCACTAAGTTGAAAATTAGCTATCTTAATATGCACTATTAAGTAGCCCCGTGGAGCCCACTACTCTTTCTCTGTCTATAGGTCACCTATTCAGGTACTTCTTATTAAAGGAACCTTCTTTTGTGTCTAGCTCCTTTCACTTAGCACAGTGTTTTCAGATCACCCATCTGCTAACACTGCTTCCTTGCCTCTTAAAGTGCCAACCTGTTGAAAGATGCAATGTTTTTTGTTTGTTTTGGTTTTTGGTTCGTTTTGTTTTGTTTTCCTTTTCATTCACTACTGATGGACATCTGGATATCCACCTTCTGGTTGTTGTGAATGAAGCTTTCTGAACAATCATATGAAAAAGTGAAGTGTGTAATTTAGATGCTTTATATGGATACTTAGGAATGGAATTTCTCACTCATTTGGTGATTTGGTCCTTACATTTTTGAGACATCATTCAAAAATTAAAAGGAAACTTCTCCATAAGAGCATAAATGTTTGCTCTTCACCCCTCAATCCTGTGCCTCTCCATGTTTCTTCCTTATTTTGTAAACTACGTGAACATTTTGTCTGACTGTATTCCCCCCCACACACGAAAATGAGCACTCAAAAATAGTTATATTCAGTTGGGCATGGGCACACATCTTTAACCCAGTACTCAGAAGACAGAAACAGGTCGCTCTCTGTGAGTTCAAGGCCAGCCTGGTGCACAACGAGAGTTCCACACCAGGCCAGAGCTTCTTAGCAAGACCCTGTCTCAGAGAAAGAAGGGGGAGGAGGAGGAGAGAGAGACAGAGACAGAGACAGAGGAGAGATAGAGAGGAGAAAAAAGTTATCGGTTGACTAAAGAAACAAGTGAGTGGGGCTGGTATTTTATGATTTGTACAGAACATTCCAGATGGAATTATGGATTTGAGGGACAGTAAGGCTTCATAAGCAGGCATACAGGTTATCGAAACGTGCATTCCAGGCAGGGACATGCAAAGGGACCAAGGGCTTGTATAATCCATTCCTGTCAGTTAAATTAGAAACTCACCCAAATTACGCTGTCAGGAACCACACTCACCTTGCTCACCTTGCTCTTGAACTCCATAAAAGAGAACCCCAAACAATAATCACAGCCCCTGATTACCCTCTTTCACCACGTGTCTTGCTGTCAGTCTTTATAAAGCATTCTTTGCTGATCCGTGCCATTTCTTTGCTCTGAATAAAATAAAATAAAAAATGCAAAAATTTTTCTACTCCTGTAGTTCATGGGGATCTTTATTTCAACTCCTTGAATAAGATACCAGAAACCTGGAAGCACCTCACTCAGTCAGATTCTGACCCTGACTCTGACCCCCAGTGAGATCTTGGAACACTTTTGCATTTCACCCTGAAAATTCTGAGTATTCTTCTACTGCAGTAAAACATGGACAACATAAAGTGACCTGTTTTTCTGTTTTTAAAAATGTTTCTAACTATTTTATGTGTAAGGGTGTTTTGTGCATGTATGTGCACGTGTGTTTGGTACCTGCGGAAGCGAGCAGAGGGCATCAGATCCCTGGGCACTAGAGATACATATGGCTGGGGGCTGCCATGTGGGTGCTGGGAATTAGATCTGGGTCCTCTGGAGGGGCAGTCAGTGCTCCTAACTCTGAGCCACCTCTCCCGCCCTTCATGGCATTATGAAGCTCCTTGTTCTAGAGCACTGTGGAACCCTGGCAGCATCCTGCTCCAGAATGTCTCAGTCACCCAATCTTGTCTGTTTTTGAATATTAGTTTTTTAACCTAGGAACTGTGTTGGTAAGTTGACACTTGGTGCTTACCACTTACAGAGAAAGAGGAAAGCCAATAGAAAGTTGTTCGCAATGTGATCCGCTGATATTGCTCTTAGGGAGGACAGGGCAGCTGAATTCCCTGAACTTCGAAGAAACTCCCAGTGATGTAATCAGGAATGGAGATGTGTTATTTGAGGATCTGGAGAATCTGAAAAAGTACATTGATTTCATACATTCTTATTGCATTGGTCCACTAAAGCTGCCCAAACCTCCTGCTTAGTTGCTAATAGCAAGGAAACTTTAAAAGTTCCTCCTAGAAAAACAGCGTCAGACCTGGCTGGGTGTGAGGTCATTTAGTTACTTGCTTTATTTCCTTGTGTTTGGATGTGGTTGTTTTCAAAATCAGGATGAAATCTGTTACCAATGGAGTCTGCTTCCTTCCTCTCCAGCTACAGTTCATCTCCAGCAGCGCAGCTTTAAGCACAGCTCACACAGTCACACACAGAAGGCACACTGCAGGCCCTGGTCTGTATGCTCAACCTCACATAGATTTATTTAACTTCCTGAATTGGGCAAAAGCAAAATTGCCAAATGCAAAAGACTTACTGGGCAGCATGGGTGAATGAAGCCAACAGCTGATATCAAAGCCCATTTCAGATGCAGCTGACTGCCTGGCTGATCCTTTAATAGAATTTCCTGGATTACACTGAAGATGAAGGCAGGTTGCCATGGAAACAGTCTTTTTAAAGGGAGAAAGGCCCCTCCCTCAGACTCAGCTCTTTCCAGAAGGGCAGAGGGCAAGGCAGGAAAAGGAAGCCAAGCTCTAGGAACAATAAAGTTTTCTCACCAACATTCAGATACCAACACTCAGATTTTACCAGAGAAATCAGTGCTCACCTCATAAGGAGGTCCCTTGTTATAAAATGTCAAGATAGCTACTTTGCGATACCTGAACAAAATGCAGTTTTATTGATAATTTTTCTTTATTTAGTGACATGTAAGAGCCTCTGGTATGGTAACATCAAAGGCAAAGAGGAATCTCATTTCCTGGTCTTTCCTCTGATGCTCACCAAACAAGTTTACAGATGTCCTCATCTTCTGTATTTTTACCTTGTTGGTTAAACAAACCAACAGACCTGACTGGGTGTGATGGCATATCCCTTTAATCCCAGAACCACAGGACGGAGGCAGGAAGATGAGTTCAAAATCATCCTCCAACTCATAATAGGTTCAAAGATAACACAGATTAAAAAAAAAAAAAAAAAGCAAGAAACAAGAAAAGGAAAACTGCAAATCAAATGAGAAGGTTCAATGAAGTAATATTTACTAGGTTCCAAACTGCAGGCAGAGTAACTTCAAAATAATGAAGACAATAATTGTGGAATTCAGAATTGCACTTCTGGATATAGAGAGAATGTTAGTTATTATTTAAAGAAATATGAGGCTGATCAACCGATCTATGCAAGAGGTTTATTAAGTGGGTATGGAGGGAGTGGGAGAACAGGACATGGTGGGGAGAGAGAAAGAAAGGGGAATGGGAGTGCCCCGAGAGAGAGTGAGAGAGAGAGAAAAAGAGAGTGAGAGAATAAGAGACCACGTGCCGGGGTTGGCCGTTTAAGGGGCAAGGTAACCACGCCTTCCAGGTGTGGGCACCTGGCCAGCGACACATGATGACATCATAAGTTGCTGGGTAACCCAGGAGCAGGTTGTGTTTCAAAATACTAACAGAGAAGAGAATGGGAACAGACTCAAGTACCAGTGTGTACCCCCGTTTTCACACTAGCCAGAACGTGTCAGCCCGCTGGGTGAAAGCAGATGGTACATGCACATCATGGCATATTATCCAGCCTTTAAAGAAGGACACTCTGACCTGTGCTGTAGCAGGTCACAAGAGCTTGGGATGAGTCCCCCCGAGGAAGGAACTAGGGAGGGAGTGCAGAGACCTGAGGAAAGCATGGTAAGGAACTGGCTTTGATGGGTTCCGTGCTGCAGCTTGGAGAGAACATTTCAGAGTTGCCTGCACAGCAGTGTAGATGTCCTTAGTCCTCTGGATGGGTGCTCTTGAGATGGCTGAAGAGTTCAACTTGGCTAATTTATGTTTGTTTATTTAGGTAGTTTAGTAGACCAGGATGGCCTCAGAATCATAGAGATCTACTTGCCTGTCTTCCCCCAGTGCCGGCCTTAAAGGTGCACACAACCACACTTGGCCAAAGCTTATATTTTAACACAATAAAAATTTAAAATAGGCATAGATGAGTCCAGAGCCTCTGGACTTTGCCTCTAGTTTGCTCCCTTGCTTTTACTAAAAGGGGCTTCCAGGGGCCACAGATCCCACTGCAACAAATCACAAGCCTTTGTGACCAAAGGCTTGTGAACCAAAGATCCTGTGGCTCAAGATTCATCTGTGGGTAAAAGTAGAGTGGACAGGCTAAGGCCAGGACCTCCGAGATACTTCTGGGAAGACTCAGCCTGGAGGTGACTGAAGCAGTGAGGCTCCCTCAAAATGTCAGTAGCTGAAGCTTCTCTCTCTCTCCCCTGTCTACATCTCTTCCCTCTTCCCTCCTTCCCTCTTCCCTCCCCGACATTTCTCCCTCCTCCTTTTCCTCCTTCACATTCTCACTTGGTCTCTCTCCTGGTTGTGACTTTGAGTGGCAGTTGGCACTTGGCCTAGCAGGGCTGGAAGGCTGACTCTGAGCAAGTCGAGTGGCACCTATGCATATGCTGAAAGGGAGGATCCAAGAACATGCTGCAGACTGAGCAACTCTCTTTTCTATGACAAGCCAACTGTGAGGTCGTAATAGAACACAGGGACCTAGTTAAGTAAGCCAGGTGTAGGGGTATACCCCTCTAAGCCCAGGACACAGGGGCAGGTGGATCACCGTGATTTCAATGCCAGCCGAGAGCCTGCATAGTGAGACCCTGTCTCTAAAATAAACTAACCAGATAAGCAAATAAAGTTTAACTCTTCAGCCACCTCAGGAGCATCCATCTGGACGATTAAGTGTCATTAAAGTGAAACGTTCACCAGCACAGATTCAGATTGGTTTTCATCAATCTGCATCAAAATGACAAAATTATAGTATAAAGTGAAGACTATTCTATTTTTAAAACCTACTTCAGGACCAGAAAGCAGACTCAATAGTAAAGATCACATGTTTCTCTTACAGAGGACTGGGGTTCATCCCTAATTCCAGGTGCAGGGGTCTAGTGTACTCTTTGACCTTTGGAGGGGCACGCGCGCGCGTGCGTGCACACGCGCGCGCACACACACATACACATGCATGCACACAGCATATACATACATGCAGGGAAAACATACACATAAAATAGATTTTTTTTTGAAAAGTTTGCAAATGCCTAGGTTTTGGCCATGAGTGCTGGCTGATGGCTCTAGTCCTAGCACTTGGGAAGATCCTTAACCCGGGCTCTGTAGTAAAAACAACAACAGCAACAACAAAAACAGCCAAACAACAAACAAAACCTACATTGAGACAATTTCTTATTTTTGGTATAAGTTATTTGTGTGCTGTGGCATAATTACAGTCATAAATTTTCAATTTTATTAGCATTTGCTGTTGAGTGAGATTAATTTTTTTTTCCTCGTGTGCTCACACAGACAAACCAGCAAGCTTATTTTCAGTGTCTAACCTCTCTGCAGCAAA
This sequence comes from Psammomys obesus, assembly GCF_907164565.1. Classification (NCBI taxonomy): domain Eukaryota; kingdom Metazoa; phylum Chordata; class Mammalia; order Rodentia; family Muridae; genus Psammomys; species Psammomys obesus. Next base: position 6,365,915 of record NW_026585797.1, read on the forward strand.
TCCTGACCATAATGTGAGCTTTGACCCCTGCAGGGCCAGGAGGGGAGAAAGGTTACACATTAGCAGGTTGAGTGCTCAGTGTCCTGCTGTGTGCTTTCTTGGCACCTTCACAAAGGCTTCTCAGCAGGTCCTGTGACGGCTGGAGAGAAAATGTGAGGAGGAACATGCTAATGTCTCAAGTATTTCCCCGGGAGTTCCTCGTTTCTGTGAGAAGGATATTCTCTAATTAAAATGCCACTACATAAAAAAAAAAAAAAAAAAAAAAAAGAAACTACTCACAAATTGCTATCTAATTTTCCTTTGATAAGTCTTTTTTTTTTTCTACTTTGGTTGTAGGGTTTTACGAGTTGAATCTGCAGTAATTTTATTTCATTCTAATTAGACTTCAATGGACAAAGGGAAAACCCTCACATCAAGGTTAGTTTGTTTTGTCTTATGCAATAAGTATTTTTCTTAATTTTAATTTTTATTAATTACACTTTATTCACTTTGTATCCCTCATAAGCCCTTCCCTCCTCCCCTCCCGATCCCACCCTCCCATCCCCTTCTTCACGAATGCCCCTCCCCAAGTCCACTAATAGAGGAGGTCCTCCTCTCCTTCCTTCTGATCTTAGGCAATAAGCATTTTTAGGGTAACCACGGTGTGCCAGCAATCGGGTGTCAGAAACAGAAAGATGAAAAAATACGCCTTCCCCTGTGTGCTTTCCGCTTTATAAAGTGTGCAAACAACACACAAAACTTTGTGATACCATGCAGGAGTAGAAATGTCTACATAGAGCCTGTGGGAGCAAGGTAGAGGCTTCGACAGGGCTGACAGTTCCGCCTGGGCTGGAAAGTTCCTTGTAGAGGGTAAGGTATGATAGCTGTGCCCTATAAAAGGTAGGGACTGTGGGATGCTTGGAGAACCTGGAGGCCAGGTCTGCTCTGGTATGTCAAATTGTCCCAGGTCTGAAACCCAACAGGCACCTGCATGCGAGAGCCAGGGTCTTCTGAAGTTCTAGGCAGTGGCCAGAATGCCTCCCATTCAGGGAGCCCTGTCCATGCTTCCCCAGTTCCCAAGCGCGCAGGACTCAGCTGAGAACCTGTGGAGATGCACACTCGCACACTCTTGATCTGCAGCTCAGCTGTCTGCATTTCTACCAAGTTCCATGGTGGAGTGCGTGCTGCTGGCTAGTGTGAGGTTCCAGGTCCTACCCACTCACTCACTGTCTCCTCCTGTGCTCATGCATTCACATGCGCACACGCGCGCACACACACCTCGAGAGAAACCAGTAGGGGCTTACAGCTTTCATGCAGGGGCTGCTAGTGGACACAACCTGAAGCTCCTGGCATCTGAAGTTCAGGGTTCCATCTGTGGAGTCCAGAGGAACCCTAGGGACCAAGCTCCTACCTGACGGGAAGAGTGGAGAGAAAGGAGGTCGAAACTGTGGGGTGGGCTAGGGCTCGGAAAACAGGCCTCTCTCCAGCAGAAGTTAACCATGATCAGAGGGGGCAAGAAAAGGGACCAGGCATTCAAGCCAGGGCATTGAACGCTGACTATGTGCCAAAGGCTACCTACCTCCTTGCTTCACCTAAAGGTCACATGTAGTATTTAGTCAGGGTTCTGTAGAGAAACGAAATCGATTGGAGATTACGTATATGTGTATGCATGTGTACATACATACATATGCATACATATGAATTTATTAAGTCATGCTCATCAAATCATGACATCACCTGGAAATCTGGTAATTGCTTGTCCTCGAGACTGGACGGCTCAGCAGTCTCAATTTGGCACTGAAAACCTGAAAGTTTTCAGGGAGTGATTGGTGGAAGCCTGGAGACACTGTTTCTGGTATCATTGAAGCAGCATCAACAAGACAGATGTCAAGGAGGAAAACCAAGTGAGCAGAGGCGAGCGGACTTCCTTGTGCCCTTTTATGCAGACTGAGTCCATTGGGGTGGGTCTTCCTGCAGCCAGCAGTAAGCAGGGCAGCTCTTCAGTCAGAGCTCACTACTGAGGTGATTCTAACTTGTGGCAAGCTGACATCAAAGTCAGCACAATATTGTGCATCATAGTCAAAGTCCTACGAACAGACTTTAATCCTTGCTGACAGGGTGGAGCTTAAGGTTCGAAGCCTTCCCATAGCTGCCTGGTCTCCCAGCAGGCACAGGTGGAGCCACCCCTCATCCCCACATCTGCAGGTTCCAAAAGCCTCTTCCTTCAACTGTGTCCCACTGTCTGCTCTCCCTTCTAAAATCTAATGAGCCTCCTTAGCCAGAAGCCAATGAGCTCAGGCAGGAGGTGCTGGTTCCGGACAGTAGTATCTGAGGTTGACTCCCGGGTATAATGGCCTGAGCACCCTGAGCCAACTAGGGAGCTGCCTCTGTGTAGGGCCACCCAGGGGCCCAGAGGGTGTTCATTAGTCAGGGTTTTATTCCTTGAAGAGACACCATGACCACGGCCAACTCTTATAAAGAGAAACATTTAATTGGGGCTGGCTCACAGGTTCAGAGGTTTAGTCCATTATTATCGCAGGCAGATGTGGTGCTGGAGAAGAGCTGCCTGAAGGTTCCACACCTTGATCCCCAGGCAGCAGAAGGAGACTGTGTCACTAGGTACAGTTTGAGCTTGTGAGACCTCAAAGACCATCCCGGCAGTGACACACTTCCTCCGACAAGGCCACACCTAATAACAATGCCTCTTCCTATGGACCAAGCATTCAAACACATGAGTAAATGGGGAGGGCATTCCTAGCCAAACCACCATAGTTGGCATGTAGCAAGGTAAGTAAAGGGACTGTGGGCACCTGAAGCCATCTTGGTTAGAAATCTTGTCAGAAATGGAATCTTTACCTGAGAAGAAAAAGTTTCCCCCTTACCCAGCAAATTCAAAACTTGTGTTTCTAAGAGTCAGGAGTCTCTCTAGAGAAATAACTGGTCTTGAGGCTTCTGTTGCCATGATAAAACACCACAACCAAAAGTAACCTGGGGAGGAAAGGACTTATTCCTTGAACAATTCCACATCACAGGCCATCATTGATGGAAGTCAGGGTAGGAACTAAAGCAAAAGCCATGGAGAAATACTGCTTACTGGCTTGCTCTCCATGGCTTGCTCAGCCTGCTTTCTTACAGAACTCAGGACCACCAGCTCAGAAGTGGTCCCATCCCCAGTGGCTAGGACCTCCCACAGTCATCAATCAGAAGATGTTCCACAGATTTGCCTACAGGCAATCTGATGGAGGCATTTTGTCAGTTGAGGCTCCTCTTCACAGATGATCTCAGCTTGAGTCAAGTTGGCAAAAATTCCCATCCAGGTCAGAACCTGAGATTGTAGTTGAAAATGTGACTGCTTTACAACCTCTCTGTGGGGCTCCCATGAGGCCCTGGGGGATGTGGACTGTCTGATGTGGGCACAGCCATGCCAAAGTCAAGGCTTCGGACCCATGTTGAAATAGGAGAGCCTTCCTCTGGTCTGTCAACAGTGTGTGCCAAATACAAATGTTTATGATTGATCAGTGTGTGCAAGAACTAACAACAGCACCTTTCTCCTTTGGGTCTGTACCTTATGGAAACCTCCTACTCAGAGGAGTGAGCCCCTCCCCTCTGTGCTGTACAGAAATGGATGGGATGAGTTTCCTGGTTGTTCTAGTAGTTCAAGACACTCCATCAGAGTTCACACAGCACACCCGATACAGTTTTTCTCTTTCTTCACTTCCTCACCACCAAAGCATATTCTGGACCCAGGCTCTGTGGGTCATGGCAGCTCTGTAGGTCTGCTGTCTGAGAAGTGGGGACAGTCACACCTGCGCTGTAATTCCAGCACCATTCCTCTGAGGACCACGCTTGTACATGATGGGACGGAAGAAAGGAACACGCAGGCACATACACCCTGGACATCACTCTGCAGCTGTGTTGCCCTTCCAGGCCAACTTGGGAACTAATTGTTTTTTAAGACAGAGTCTCCCTTAACCCAGGCTGGCCTCCAACTCACTGTATTGCTGAGGATGACCTTGAACTCTGAGCCTCCTGCCTCTATCTCCCTTGTGCTGGGATTACAGGTGTGTGGCACCACAGCCAGTTTCAAGCACTGCTGGGGACAGAATCCAAGGCTTTGTGCATGTCAGGCAAGCGTCTGCCAGCTAAGCTGTATTTCTAGCCATCAACTTGTTTGTTTTGTTTTGTTTTTCAAGATCCCTGTGTGATCCCTGGCTGTCCTGAAACTCACTCTGTTGATCAGGCTGACCTCGAACTCATACTACCTGCCTCTGCCTCCCAAGTTGCTGGGATTAAAGGGCATGCCTTTAAAGCCCAAAAACTATTTTTTATTAAAATTTGGTTAGTATACCTCTTGTATTTACTTTAAAATATCTCTAACTCTTTGAAGAGCTAGTTGGAATTTTTTTCTTCTATTGAAAATGCAGAAATCTACACAGAACCTAAAAGCAAAATTACAGGTATATACTATTATCGAGGAAGGGGAGAATGAAAATATGTGAATATATGTTACATTTGAATTACATGCTATTATTGAGGGAGGGGAGAATTAAAATATGTAAATATATATTACATGTATATCCTATTATTGAAGGGGAGAATAAAAATATATTAGTATATATATGTATATGTATGTATATATACTAAACTCAGAGGAATATTTGCTAGAGCAGGCCAGACTTTTGCAACATCAGTTTTAAAGGTTATTTAAAAGCAGAGGCAGAGACACCCTGGAGCAGAGGACTGTCAATCATCTTCACAGTAACTCACATGGTGGCTGACATCTATTTCTTGGAATTTAGACATTCTTCTAGTAATTTAGCACACACACACACACACACACACACACACACACACACACAATAGGCCTGCTCAATCTGCTGTTCACATTTTGGTAATTTAAAAGGACATAACAGATTTTTATTTTAATGATAATTGCAAACTCATGCAGAAAATGTAAATGCACATTTCATGATTAGCTTGCAGCATAAACTATGGCTTCTAATAATGTATTCCAATTTGTAATTCTTTTCACAGTATGGGATTTGAAAGCTGTGATTAAAATTAATTAGGTTAAGTAAAGTTTATCCCCCCTGAGCACTGCCATGGGGAAAAGCAATAAGAAAATGCAGACTACATCTGTCTCCGCAGGAAGCAGTGTCTTCAGCAGAAGTCGCTGACTCCTCTTCTCCCACGGAGGCGTCATGCTGCTTATTTGGCATATCTCAAGCACCTCGTCTCTCCTCAAGGAGCTAATTGAAGTGTTAAACTACTCATTGCAGGCTCACAAAGCCACAGAGGCTGTGACTAGATCATCTTCACCCAGGGATGTTAGGTGGATCCATCAACGATTTATACACCACCAACCTGGGGCAGGGCACATCCTGTTCTGTAAACCTCTGATACCAGGAATCCTGTTTCTCACATGAGGGTGCTGATGGTAATGGGCGACACCCAAGACCAAAAACCCTGTTGGTTACAGCAAGGTCCCTGAGCTGCTTCCGATGGACTCCATCTACAGCTCACCAGCTGTAGACACAAGATGAGAGCTTTAACCGTGCTGCGAATTTGTGCTCACTACCATCATCACGATGGCAACTGTCCTAATTAGGGCTCTGTTGCTGTGATTAACACCATGATGGAAAGCAACTTGAGAAGGAGAGGGTTTATTTCATCTCACAGGTCACAATCCTCCACTGAGGAGAGTGACGACAGAACTGAGACAGGAACCAAAGAGGCTGTGGACAAACAGCTTCCTCCCTTTCTCCCCATGGCTTGATCACCTGCCCAGGGATGGTGTCCCGGACAGTGCCCTGAACCCTCCCACTTCCAAACATCAGTCAAGAAAACACCTACAGTCCAATCTGATGGGGCGATTTTCTCAACTGAGGTTCCCTCTTTCCAGATAACCTTTGTTTGTGTCAAGTTGACAATAAACAAACAAACAAACAAACAAACAAATACCATTTCTAACTAACACGGGAACTAAGGCAAAGTCTGACATCTCCAGAAAGGTCTCAGGCCTTCCAGTAAGACAGCATAAAGAAACAGACATCTGACTGAAGGTTTTGTAGTAGACAGGAAGGCCAGTTTTTGGTACTTATGTGATGACTCTATTGTATCCCCTGGTGAGGTAGCGCCAGCTCTGCCTGGTCCAGACTCTGGGGTAAGGATATGAGTGTGGAACCCACAGCCCTCCTGGGCTCACCTGATCCATGTGCTGGATAACAGTGGGCCCTGCCCTCTGTAACTCTCCTGGCTCTCCGCTCTGTGTCGCCTGGTCCCTCGGTCCCAGCTAGTAATGTGTGACACTGCACTAGCACACCACTGAAAAGCCTTGTCCTGGGCATTCGAAGTGCTGCGTATTTCAGGGCAGCGGTGTGGGGTGGGCTCAGCAGGGGCGGGCACAGACTTCAAGTTTGGAAGGCTGGGCTTCATTTGTGGTTGTCTTAGATACTAGGTGACACACCAAACTCTTTCTTGCTTTTAAAATTCCATAGTGCTCTAGTTTTTGCCCTGCCGGAGTTCCTGCCCCAACTTTCCTCAGTGATGGACTGTTTTCTGGAAGGGGAAGACAAAAAAGAAACCTTCCTCCTCAAGGTGCTTTTGGTCATAGCATTTGTCACAGCTTTAGAGAGCAAAATAACCCATCTATAAAATGTGATGACGCTCCCAGGATTCAGGAGACTAAACTCAATACAAGCCCTCGCTTTTTGTGTGCTCTGTGTTTGTGTGCCGTTGTGTGTACACATGTGTGAGTTCCTTTGGAGGCCAGAGATCAACCTCAGGCATCATTCCTCAGAGACTGGTGCTTCTGTTTGTATTTGTGTATGAGTGTGCTGTGAGTAGATGTGCTCTTCTGCCCCTCCATGTGCGGGGTCCAAGGGCATCATCCACCATTGCTTTCCGCCACACTCTTAAAAATGTATATACTGTCCCTTTGTGAACGTGGGCCTTGGCATACAGCTAGACTGGCTATGCAGCTCTGAGGATCTCGCTTTTGTGTAGGTTCTGAAGATCCGAACCCAGGTCCTCATTCTTGAGCAGCAAGCACGGAACCATCTCCACAGCTCTACCCTGCTTTTTGAGACACACTCTCCATGAAACCTGGAATTCATCAACTCAGACAGGCTGGCTGGCAAGCCCTGAAGACCCTTGAATCTCTGCCTCCCTAGCACTGGGCTATAATGAGATAGATAGCACTATATGTGGCTTCCTAAAAATAATTTAGTGTGTGTGTGTGTGTGTGTGTGTGTGTGTGTGTGTGTGTGTCTGAGAGAGAGAGAGAAAGAGAGAGATAGAGATATAGAGAGACAGAGAGACAGAGTTAGCAAGCTAGAGAGAGACAGGGAGACACACAAACACACCCATACAGAGATCTTTTCTTTTATTATTTTTATTAATTACAGTTTATTCACTTTGTATCCCCCTGTACCTCCCTCCCTCCTCCCCTCCTAATCCCACCCTCCCTCTCTCTTCTCCACCCATGCCCCTCCCCAAGGCCACTGATAGGGGAGGTCTTCTGAGAGAGAGATTGAGAGAGAGAACAACTTTGTGAGTTGGTTCTGTCAGTCCTCCGGTCAAGCTCAGGTGTCAGGTTGGCAGGACAAATACTTTACCCAGTGAGCCATTTAGCTGGCCTCAGGCTTAGATTTTTTTTTTTTTAATCAGTAAATAGACTGTATTGATATACTATCAGTACACCACTTAATAAGGTCTAAACTGCCCTAAAGGTTATAGACTCTTAACACCTTGGAGGGATTTTGAACCTATCACTTTGGTACAACTCCCAAATTCTGTGTCTCTGGAGTATGGGCCTTTGGGGAGCCTAACTCTCGTGGGGTTGTTAAAAGGGAAGCAAGGGACACACATTTAGGAGTTAAAGAACACAGGTCTGAAGGCACAGGCTTACATGGAGATGGCGGCTAGCCTCACCGTCAGCCCCACAACCCAGTCTCCTTAACTCCTTGTGCTACTGAGGCCCCCAGTCCTCATCGTGGTTTCTGGGAACCCACTGCTTTTAGGAAAAACACGCTTTTACCTCTTCGCCGAAGACACGGTCAGCGAGGGACCAAGTGAGGCACCAGAGGCGTAGGCTGCCCTCTCCGCTAATCCTTCAAATCGTGTGAAACAAAAGCATAGAGTGATCTTCAAGAGCTTGCGATAGTATGCCTATCCATGAATTCTGTTTTTCAACTCTTCAATTTATTTGTTTATTTTAAATGTATGTATTTACTTTGCATCGTGGTCATATCTTCCTTCCTCAAGAACCATCTTCGCTCAGCACACCCGGATGTTAGGGGCTCCAGCCTTGCCCTCTCGGAGCGCTAGATGGCAGTACAAGGCCTGCTATTGACAGTGTGGTGCCCGCCAGCTTTGTTGTTTGTTTCTTTTTGTCTTCCATAACTTCAGGTTACTGGCGTCAGATCGATGTTTCTGGCCCTTGGGGTTCCTGTTGCACTTTCCGCCTCTCCAGACTCTTCCTAGTTTTCTGCGGAGATAGGACCGTGGAGCCTTCTGGGAAACTGAATATAGTGATTTCAAAGAAAAGCTTGACCTCAAGCCCTCTGGACAAGTGGGCTCCTTCTACAACTCCACCCAGGTCACCGGCGGCCTAATCACTTCCCCGTTGTGACCAGCGGTTGAAAGGGAATTGGAGATTCAAAAGCAGGGATTTACTGGGAGCGTTTGTTTTTTTTAATGTTTGTGTTTATGTGTGTCACATGGATGCCAAAAGAGGACTCAGCTCCCCTGAAGCTGGAGTAATGGGAGGTTTTGAGCAGCCGGGCATGAGTACTAGAAACTCAACTAGAACCCTTCGGAAAAACAGGCTTCTCTCCAAGAGTAGCAAGCATTCCTCATCAATGAGCCATCTCTCGCTAGGACAAAAAAAAAAAAAAAATCCCCCAACTGGATCCTAAGAGTTCTCCTTCCACAGAAGAACGTCCTTGAGGGCAATTAAGCCTGCCTGCTCTGGGAAGATACACCTGCCTGCACAGGGTTAGAACTGCTCGTTAGTACAGCTAGATAAACAGTAGTGCTGGGACGAAGTTGTCGTGAGGATTACCTCATCAAAAAAGCTTGCTCCAAGCACTAGAGCTTGAAACCAGGGCTGCTGGTGGGCTGCCATCTAGTGCTCACCATAGCTCACGGGTGGTCGCTGACTTTTTGAGACTACCTTGGACTTTGTGTGTGTGTGTGTGTGTGTGTGTGTGTGTGTGTGTGCGCGCACCACACGTGAAGATGTGTGTGGAGGTGCGTGTCAGAGTGTCTGTATGTGCGAACTTTAAGGTATATATGTGTGTACTCAGCTGCCAATGGCAGAAATGTGTCATCATTAAAAGATTCAGGCTTTGGAATTTTTCTAGGAATGTTTGGAGTAGATAAACCTGTGCTAACCCCATGTGGGCTGAAATGAAGCGAGTGTGTGTGGACCTGGCACCTAGTCTTTCTAATATACCCCACTGAAAGGACAGAGCACTGACGAGTCCACGCTCAGCATGCCACCAGTTAGTCAAGCATGAGGATTTGTGGAGGCAAAGTCTTCAGACTATTAGAACCCCTCAGACCAGAAGACCCCCCCTCCCCGATGTCCCATCAGTCTCCAAAGGCAGGGAAGTTTGACAGAGCCTATTGTCTTTGAAAGGAGACGTGCAAACCTCAGACACAGCTTTCCCTTTTAAATGACCTTCTTGTAGACCCAGCCTGTCACCCACCATGTCTCCCTTCATGGCTGCTGCAGAGTCTAGGGCTCTCTAAGCCTTCCAGTGATTGCTTCCTCCTCCAGGCTGACCTCCATCTTACTAAATGAAGTAGACAATAAGTTTCTGAATGCAAAGAAGGAAGGGGAGGGGAGGAGGGGAAAGGAAAGCAGAAGAGGAGAGAACTAAAAGTTTCCCAGGCAGGCTGCGGTAGCTGGCAGGTTTTTTAGAAAGTCTGAAAATGCCATCCCTTGAAACCCACAGGCCTCATGGAGAGGGACTTAAGCTACTTGGTGCCCCCTAACTCAATGGAGTCATCCTGGAGCGATGCACAGAAGCCTAGTTTTGGTTTGCTGGTGCACAGAGGGTCTGTAAGCTGCTGGCAGCAAGTTCTGGAAGGATGGGTGTGTCAGTGGGTTTAGAAATACACTTACACAGGACAGCACTGAGGAGTACCACTCCAGCTGCCGGGCTAGAAGAGGAAATCTGTTTAGCCTGCTCCTTAGCTGTGGTTGGGACTCCTTTGAACCAGCTGAGCACCTCTTGAGTCAGGGTGAGAATGGGCAGGTTCCACAGGCATTCCACTCCTTTGATGACTCTCATAGAAACCCTTAGCACATCAGGATAGGATCCAGAATAGAAAATGCTAGAAACAAACCGACCTGACTGTAATTAAGCACATTTCCCAAGGGGTTATGTCATTAAACATTTTCCCAGAGAAGGCAATGAAAGTCCGAGGGCAGATAGAGGTGTTGCCTGGGCTGTAGGTATCGGAGCTGACATTTACTGTTTCCAAGTTGTCCTTGATGATTCAGACAATGTACCTCTGGTCAGTCCCACACCTTTGGGGGGACATAGGTGCTCAATAAACACCTGATGACCTAAACTGTGAGGTCAGGTGTGACCACTTTCTTCATTCGTGCTTTATAATTTTTATTGTTGTTTTGTCTCACCCCATCCCCCCCACACCCCGAACCCCACCCCAGACAGGCTTTCTCTGTGTAGCCTCTGCTGTCCTGGACTCATTTTGTAGACCAGGCTGGGCTCAAACTCACAGAGATGGACCTGTCTCTCGGCATCCTCGAGTGCTGGGATTACAATAGGCATGCGCCATTGTACCCGGCTCATACTGTATGTTTTAATCAAGTTTTACGGAGGTCAGTGAGGCAGCCTGACTCTGCTTTTGTAACTTCCGTGGACTGAACCATAGGCCCTCCAGAATTGTCTACAACAAACCCTATGGAATCTACGAGTGTGTCATCACACATGGCAAAAAGAGATTTTTTTTTTCAATGTGATGAAGTTAGGATCCTGAGACCAGGAGAGTCCATGGGCTGTCTAATGGACCTGAGTGGTCACAAAGGGAGGCGGGGAACATGGACAAATGTGAGGCTGGGCCAAAGCCAAGGCGTACAGGCAGCCTGTGGAAGCCACAGAAACAAGCAAACATTCTCTAGGAGCTTCAAGGACGAACATACTCTCCCTAACACCCTGATGCTGTCCTGTACAGCTATCTAAGACTTCTAACTTCCAGGAATCTAAGATAATGGGCCTGTGTTGTTCTTCGAGCCACAGTCAGAACAACAGTAAATGGACCCAATGTGCATAGAGCTGCGGTTTACTGAAAGTCTGGCATATATCTAACAGACACTTTAAAAGTAACCCCAGGGAGATTCAGTACAGGACCAGGGACCGGGTGAGACCAGTGTGCTCACAGGAAGGTTTCCAGCTCTCCTGCCTACCCCAGGCCACACTTTGCTGGCAACAGTCCACGAGGGAGCTTCCAGGATCTGTCCTGGAAAACAGTCAAAACCTATGGGATCAGAGAGCCTCCCCATCTTCAAAAATTAGAACATGGACAAGATTTTGACAACTGGATGAGTTTTACTTTGAAACTCACTTAATCCTAAAAGTCAAAACTTAACTCCAAGTATGCAAACAATCAAAATCAAAAACAAAAGCAAGGGCTGGAGAGATGGCTCAGAAGTTAGGAGCACTGGCTGTTCTTCCAAAGGTCCTGAGTTCAATTCCCAGCAACCACAGGTGGCTCACAACCATCTGTAATGGGACCTGGTGCTCTCTTCTGGAGGACATGCATACATGCAGGCAGAATACTGTATAAATAATAAATAAATATTTTTTTAAAAGGCAAAAGCTCATACGCTCACTGCAGAACTAAGTACAGGCTAGACTAAAGATAGCCTACTCACCTCCAAATTCATGTCTTTTTTTGGACAGTTTCAAACAAGAATAAAAGAAAACCAGTTTGTGTGGGAGGTGGGACACGGGCTGGGTATGGGAGTGGGGGCGCCATTTTGTTTGCTTTGTCCCCCCTTTCAACCTTCAGGATATCTTAAAACAGTGTTGGTGGCCAACACTGGGGATATTCTCTGTAGCGGTCAGAAGCAGCTGACCTTGGTTCGGGTTTGCTCTAGGACTGTGAGGCGCCACCCACCCGTGGGCCCGGAAGTTCATCAGTGTGCTTGGCCTGGCTTGGCAGTGTTTGTGTGAGCCTCTGCACTGTAACACAGCGCCAGGCTGAGAAGCATCTTAATTCTAGAAACCAACATCTTGCCGGGGCAGGGAACGCTTGGCCTTTTTGTCTCATTACGTGGTTCTGGCTAGCCTGGAACCGCTACACAGAACGGGACGGCCCAAAGCGGCAGTGTGGCCACTTGCTGCCTCTGGAGAGCTGCAGTCCCAGCTGTGTGACCTCACACCCAGCCTTGCCTTTTCAGTTTATTCCACCTCAGCCGTGCCCTTAGCAGGGGGATTAATTTCCCCGCATGTCCCGGAAGTGCCTCTTTGGAATCACCGGCACACTGAGTCTAAAGTCCCTTGAAAAGATTCCTTTCCGGTTCCTTCACAAGCGGAGGGATCTGGAACCTTGGGTCGAATTGCAAGGCCGAAGCATTGTCACAGTTACTGTTGACCCAGGTGCTCCCAGCTGCTTTAGAAAGGCGGAGCTTTGCTTCAAGGTGAGCGGCCTCTCCACCGGCCTGACTCCTGTGATTCCCAGACACAGCTGTCCCAGCTCCCGGTGTGTCCGCCCTGCGAACTGCCATCAGGAGAAAGGTCACGGAGGGAGAGGTTGACTTCCGCCCTTTAGCAGACTGTTTAATTACAATGACAAAGCAATGGGTCCTGCGTCGGTCAGCTTTTTGTGCCATAACAGAACACCTGAGGCTGGCACCTGTAAGGTAGTGGCTCATTATATGAGCGTATTGGAAGCCGACATCCGATCTGCATGGCATAAAAGGACCTCTTTCTTTTTCACCTGTCCTAACAGAACACACAACCTGGAGGCTTAAGTGTTGAGTGTGGCCGGGATCTAGTTTTCAAAACCAACATTCCCAACTGTGCCTAAATATTGTTATTTTTGTGGTCCTTGGGACCGATGGCAACCTAGAAGCGTGTAGACAAGGGCTCCCCCGTTGAGGAACACCCTTGTCAAGAACTTGCAAGGAGTCCCTGGGGCACTGCTTTAACCTGGTGTGAGGGCAGGACTCTGGGATCTTGGGATTTCCCACTAGACCCCACACTCAAAGGTCCTGCAGCTCACACCATCGCGCCAGAGACCAAGCTTCCAGCACAGGAAGCACACACTGCAGCCCAACGCCATCCGACCGCAGACTGCCGTGCAAAAGAGAAGCCCACAGAAGGAGCAATAAAAAGCATCCGGGAAGCATGAAGGTCAAGAAAGAAATTTGTCAATTTGTCAAAACTCTTAGAATTTTGGGAATCCCACTTAAACATTTATACTAAGGAATAATAGTGTACAATTTTCAGAAATTGTCACAGATGTTTATTAGACACACACACACATAATAACAAAAATAAAACCTCACCCTAAATAAATAGATTTCTAGTTGAATAAATTCTGTTATAACCATATTCTTGCTGTAATAAATAGCCAGAATTATTGAATACCCCCCTTTTCTGTGTATTACATTTAATCCTTAAAAGTTAAAAAGGGGGGTGGCTAGGAAGTTAAACCCAGAAGGCATACCATACCTGGGTGAAGTGGCACCTCCCTTAAGATGCATGTCCACTCTGAAGTTCCGGCCATAGCCTTCCTTGACAGTCTTTGTAAATGTGATTACTGAAAGGTCTTGAGATGGTGCTGTCCTAGACTTAGAGTGGACTGTAACACAATGGCTGATGTGATTTGGGGGTAAGTGTGGATGTGAAGATGGAAGCAGATGTTAGAGTCATCATCGGAAGGTGTTAGAACACCAAGGGTTCCTGGTATCCCTGGAAGGCCAGAGAGGAGCATGGGACAGATCCTCCCCAAGGGACTGCAGAATCTACAGATCTGTCAACACTTAGCCTCCCTGACTCATGAACTCTGAGAGAGAACAAATTTTGTCGTTCCGAGCTACCTTGCTTCAGTGAAGAAAAAGTCCCAGAACCGTCACGCAGCAAGTCTCCTCCACGCCAGCCACTCACAGCACGGCTCGGAACTGTATGAAAGCAGCGCTCTTGTACTTTAAAAAGTTCAATATATGCGTAGAGCAAAACTGGAAGACTATGGAGCAAGATGCTTATTTCTGGGCAGTGAGATTCCACACGGAATTTAAATACCTTCTTTTTTCCTTGTCTGTATTTTCTTTCTTCAGCACCGAAAAACAATTCTGTAATAGTGAGATTACTCCCTGAAATATGTTAGGGCAAAGGAGAACCATGCTACATCTTACTTGGAAATAGCTTGGAAATAGACACACACACACACACACACACACACGCACACGCACACACACAAACACAAACACACCACAGAGGAAATGATAGAATAAATGTGGGGAGATAGTGTAGAATCTGAATGAAGGGGTTATGAGAACTGTTTTTTATTATTTCAGCAATTCTGAAATTATTATAAAAATTTAAAATTCTAAAATATAAATTTAATAGAAAAAAGAATCTCAATAGGAAATATGCACAAAACTGAAGCAGAAGGGTTGGGCACATAATTAGCTTGCTTTGTGGTAGCACACTTTCTCAGAACACAGAAGGGCTGTGTCAATGACTGTTGACAATGGGTTCAACCACAGTGTCATAAGAAAACAAGAAACAAATGAAGGTGAAGGAGAAGCAACTTTATAAATTTAAAATGCCATGAATCATCAGAATCAGTAAAGGAAGTGGGTATCTGTGCTACAGGAGTGATGGTGCTCAGAAGTTGAGAAAATGGGAGCAGAGGATAAAAGGCAAGGAAAGGCCACACAGCCCTGGATGAGAAGGGGAGAGGAGGGGGGAGGAGGGGAGAGAAAGGGAGAAGAGGGGAGAAGAAGGAGAGAGGAAAGGAGAGGAGAAGAGAGGAGGGGAGAGGAAAGGAGAAGGGAGGAGAGGAGAAGAGAGGAGGAGAGAGGAAAGGAGAAG
>NW_026585797.1:6380980-6414540 GCF_907164565.1 Psammomys obesus
GGAGAAGGGAGGAGAGGAGAAGAGAGGAGGAGAGAGGAAAGGAGAAGAGGGGAGGAGAGAAAAGGAGGGGAGGGGAAAGGAGAGGAGGGAAGGGGAGAGAAGAGAGGAGAAAAGAGAAAGGGAGAGGAGAGAACTCATGCTAGACCAGAGCAGACAGCCACCCTCAGCTCCCAAATGCCAGCTTGTGCATGGTTTGTGGCTGACTGACCTGAGGTGAGTGGACATGAGTCAGGGGCTGAGGGTCTGCCTGGGCTGCAGAGAAGAGGGAGAGGCCCAGGTAACTGGCACAGACCTCCAACCCTCTGAGGGACTATTACATCCCTGGCTGGGGTAGTGTCAGTGAAGGGCATAGAGAGTTCATGCTTACAATCAGCTTTCACCAAGGCATGATCCTTTGAAAATGCAGCTCTAACAGATCACTTGATAGTTTTATTAGTAGGACAGAGCTTGTAATTATGTGCCAGTTATAAAGCTCACTTCTAACCAACAAGTCTAGTTTCTTATCTGGGCAGACAGAAGGAATTCCATAATTTAGACTTATCAAAAAAGGAGGAGAGAAAGTTGTCAGGCATGGTGACACATACCTATAACCGTAGCATTTGGGAGCCAGAGGCAGATGAGTCTCTGAGTTCAAGACTAGCCTGGTCTATACAGAGAGTTCTAGGGTAGCCAAGACCGTATAGAGAGACAGGGTAGAGGGAAAGTCACTTCACTATTTCTGAAATAATAGTCTGGTGTTGTTTCAGAAGACCCATTTCTGCATTAATTTCTACAAAACCCATGCCACGGTTACGGTAAAAACTGACCAGGTTACAGGCACATGATGTGGCCTGTCCTCCTGTCTGGATGGGACAGGCTGCCTTCTGAAGAAGGGCTCCTTTTTAATTTCACAGTTGCCGAGGGCCAAGTCTGCGCTAATGAGCCCAACCCTAGCTCTCAGAATGTATACATAGTACAGAGTTTGGCTAAAGCAAAGTGAAGGTATTCTGAGCACTTCATCACAAAGCAGAACAGGGCCCCTTCGCTCCATTCTCACGTTGTTTCACATCCGGCACACTTCCGTCACAAAGTTTGTTGATTGTTCCAATTTGTGCCAAGTCATTTGTGCCTAGTGATTCCATAAATGTTTGTAGTCCTGGCTCTGCCAAAGCAATTCTACTTTCAAGGCCTCTCAGTGGCCTAGTGTAGGCAAACAAGCCCACAAACAGCGAGGGCGCAGTCCGCATTCTGTTCCCTCGTCTCGCATGCGTATGTATTTTCCCTGGAGAGACAGTGAGCTGCAGTGATGGACAGCTGCAGAGAGGCACCCACAGTCCTGTCACATAGAGCTGCCAGCCAGAGGAGGGTGTGCGTGTGCGTGTCCTAACGTATTTAAAGCTAATCCGAAGTACATCCAGGAAGTTCAGTTTGCCTGACTTCACATGAGAAGGAAAACAATTTCTTGGTAGGATTCCCAGTTGCCGTCAACTACACTTTAAGTTCCTCATTCAGCCAAGAACCCATGGCTATAGGCCCTACGAGAGAGCCTACCATTACTATTCTGTCAAATGGACGTGGATCACACATTAGGTGAATGTAGAGTGTCATATAGCAGTACGATAGAATATTATTCATTATTAAAGAAGCGAGCTGAGACATGGCACAATACGGATGGATAGTAAACATGGTACAAAAGAAAGTAAGCCAGAAACAAAGGACCGAAGGTTCTATGGTATCTTTCAGATAAAGCATCTACGAAAGGCTAATGAGCAAATTCCAAAGCAGATTAATCTTTGCCTTCAGATGGAAGTGATGGCTGAATGGGCAAAAGGGGACTTTCTGATGAGGTGGATATATTCTAAAATTAGAAGAATTACTGGGGGATTTTGTAAAGTTAGTTACCCCAACACACTAAAATATACAGTTGTAATGACTATTAAGGAATATAAATTATACCTTTAAAAGGGTGCTTAAAAACTAGTAGGCTCTTTCCAAAATGGCAATGGCATATGAGTGAATGGTTCAATAGCTTAAGGAATATTTCAAAGTATTTAGGGTGGTGTTCAAGGAAGACACGTGGTGCAGTGCCCTCAGTGTTTGACTCTAGTGGACTTACGCCATCTCACAGCTGGCTGTTACACTCCCCTCACCTCAGCTTCTCAGCTGCTCCGATCCTCTCAATTAAAAAAAAAACCCATTTATTTTTGTTTTATGTCTATGAATGTTTTGCCTGCATGTATGTATGTGTTCCACATTCATGCCCAGGGCCCATGAAGGTCAGAAAAGAATATCCAGTCCCCTGGAACTGGAGCTGTGGATGACTGTGAGTCAGGGTGTGGGTTCTGGGAACAGAACCCTCTGTGGTAAGAGCAGTGAGTGCTTTTAACCCCAGCTGCTCTAGCCCTGATTCAGGTTTAACCGCTGTGGGACTATTCCTCTTTGAGCTGGGGTTATTCTGTCCTTAGCTTTCTTAGCGGTCAGGAAAGACCATCCACTATCCCCTCTGACTCATCTGCTTTCTTTCCCACGTGGCCAGAGAAGAAAAGAGTTTTCAGTCATGTCACATGTCTCTGTGTCAGCAATTCAATTGTTCCCTTAGCAACCATCGCTTTTACTGCTGGCTCTATGAGATGCGCTGCTGCCTGCTGCCGCTCTCAAAGAGCTGAGATCACAAAACAGCTCGGTTCGTGCCAGAAGTAGCTTTCTAAAAAGACCAGTGTCCTTTCAAGAACAAGTTATTTTTAAAACAAAATTCAAACAGAACATAGCATGTTTAGGCAAAGGTGACAAGGTGTCTCCTTGGGACAACACCAAGGAGAGAGGGGCCTCTGAGTCGTGCCTGGCTTCACCAAGATACAGTCCGCAGCCACACTCACTGCTCGCTCCTTTCCCGCAGACGTTATGGGTCACAGGGGAAATCAGAAGAGAGGAGGGACAATGACACAATGCAAAGCTTCTGCACATGGAGGGGCTGAGGCGTTATCTGCGCACACGGAGCATAGATTTACCATTTCCTCATCTCATTGTTTACAGGAGCATTCTGCCCTTCCCGGAGCGCTCAGCCCCCGTACTCAGGACAATTGATTCCGGGAGTCCCTTCTCAATACCAAGATGCGTAAATGCTCAAGTTCTTTTCTTAAAAGTAGCATTTTACAGGGAATCTATGCAAATGTGTCTAAATCAACTCTAGATCGCAGACAATGCCTTAAACAATGTAAATGTGGGATAAAGACTCTCTGTCCCTGTTTGGGGAATACTGACAAGAAAAAAGCCTGCTCTGCATTCAGACACTGACATCTTTAAATTTCTGAATACTTCCACTCTGCAGCTGGTTGGCTCTGCACGTGCAGAGCCCACATATGGGGGAGGGGCCGACTACCTTTTATATCCGGTGAAGTATAGTTTCCTTTGTTATTTTCTGACAGTGTTTTCCAAGAGGACTTATAGCTCCTTTCTTTAGAAAAAAAGACATAGATTTCATATTCTTCACTTCTGAGAAGCGAGGGCATCTCGCAGGTGTGAAAGCTCCCAACAAAATGTTTCCAAATACCGGGAGAAAGCTTCGGCGTTTGTAAGAACTCCACTTGCCTGTCCATCTCTAGGACTTAACTCTCTTGGTAACAGCTATATAGCTGCTTTTGATAGTGAAGATCCTGCAGTCTTTTAATTATTATTTGAGGACATGGCTGTTCAGCCTGTCTGAGCACTCACTTCACATGATTGATAGGTCCTTAGTGAATCTCAGCTTAAAATGATCTCTATGTGCTAGAGGCTGGGAGATTATTTACAAGACAATGATGCCTGCTTTATTTCATCAGAAATATGTATTTAGGCTTTGCTAAACTCTTTTTATTTCAACATTTACTTAAAATAAACTTTCCAAATTCAGGTAGGAGTCCCTTGAGATGCTCACAAGTTAAGAAAATGAGCATATTAAATTATTTTTCAAGTGGTTGTGCAAGACAGGCATACAGCACATGTCTTTAATCCCAGCATTTGGGAGGCAGAAGCAGATGGATCCCTGTAAGTTCAAGGCAATCCCGGTCTACACAGAACATTTTAGGACAGCCAGGGCTACATACAGAGACCCTATCTCAAAAAAAAAAAAAAAAAAAAAAAAAAAAAAAAAAAAA
This sequence comes from Psammomys obesus, assembly GCF_907164565.1. Classification (NCBI taxonomy): domain Eukaryota; kingdom Metazoa; phylum Chordata; class Mammalia; order Rodentia; family Muridae; genus Psammomys; species Psammomys obesus. The sequence goes on from NW_026585797.1 coordinate 6,385,093, forward strand.
AAAAAAAAAAGAGAAGAACATTAAGCCAGTAATGAGCTTGTGTTTTGTAAACTTCAAGAAGACTGGTGTGTAAGCATGTTCCCATATTAACCCTTTATAGTGTTTCGTGGGACCTTATTTCAGGTCAGTCACCCTCCTGGGCCTTCCCAGTACTGCATTAACAAGAATAAATTTTCATAATTTTCTCGACTGACGCAGGGAGCCAGGTGTGACCTCAACCTAATTTCTCCCACACACTGGGATGCAGGTGAATTACTCCTTGTTTCAGAAAGGGTAAAGGGAGTCTTAACAACCTGACTATTTCTTTAGGGAAATACAATATGTCCAAAAGAACGCATGCCTTTCATTGCTTGTAGGTGAATGCAGGCAGACTCATGGGTCTGACTGAGCTGCTGCTACTCAGGGGCTTTCTCCCCTTAGAAACTCTCAGCACATGTCCTTAGCTTCCAAGAGCTGGGGTATGCATCCTCCAAGGTCCTACAATGGCTGTGATGTGTTTTTATCAACTTCCTGTTGTCATCTGCAATTCTATTGTTTTCAGCTAGTCCCCCCCACCAAGGTTAACACGTTCCTGGGCTCTTCCTCTGGGAATTCAGCTCTCATGTCCAGCAGAAATCCATTCTGTCTCACACCTTTTCTCTCTTCTCACCACTATTGAAATCCTAGTCAGAGGCTAAGAGACTCAAAAAAAAAAAAAATCTATCTACCAGCCCATCCACACGTGGTAAACAGCGCATATGTGAGAGCACATGTTCTGGGAAAGGCTGAAAGAGCTGAGCTGGTGGAATCACCAGCGGGACTCTATCAGCAGGGAATGAGCTGCTGTTCATCCAGTTACTACACCCCTAGCTCTGGAAGGCTTGCCTGCCACCAGCCTTACTTCCTGAGTTATCAGATGCCCAGCTGAGGGGCCCTTCACTGGCCAGCAGCTTTTAGAGAGAGTTACAAGGCAAACTACAAATCCAGCCCCCATTCCACTCACACGTACTGCTTTCCCAGTCCCATCCCTGCAAGCACTGAGTCCTCCCCGTTGCCAACAGCCCAGGGAGACTCAAAGTGGAAAAGAGTTTGCAGCCTTGCTCAGGATTGGGAGAGTGGAGCAGTTGGGGCTCACGCTGAGAGTGGGCGACACGCTGCAGAAGCAGAAGGCTGGTGACCAGGGACAGACGAGCGGCATAGTGGGATGAGCTGGGTCCACAGACCCACTGTCCGGACAGTGCAGCGTTCACAGGAGACATGCTTTTTATTTTGGAGCCTGGGACCTCTTGCATCTGCAATGTCAGGATCATTGCACTACCCCAGCCTCAGTGACGCCCGCCGTACAGAGCCTCCCTCTGCCCTTCGTTATCGCAGTGCTTCCTTCAGGGGGCTTCAGCTTTCCCTTAGCCTCCACAACCCCTACATGGCTGTGACAGCAGAAGGGGAGCCTTTTTTTTTAATTTAATTTTATTTTATTAATTACACTTTATTCACTTTGTATCCCTCCCATAAGCCCCTCTCACCTCCCCACCTGATCCCACTTCACTGGTAGGGGAGGTTCTCCTCTCCTTCCTTCTGATCTTAGTCTATCAGATCACATCAGGACTGGCTGCATTGTCCTCTACTGTGGCCTGGTAAGGCTGCTCCCCCCTCAGGGGGAGATGATCAAAGAGCAGGCCAATCAGATTATGTCAGAGGCAGTCCCTCTTCCCATTACTATGTAACTCTCTTGGACACTAAACTGCCATGGGCTACATCTGTGCAGGGGTTCTAGGTTATTTCCATGCCTGGTACTTGGTTGGAGTATGAGTCTCTGGGAAGACCCCTGTGTTCAAATTTTCTTGTTCTGTTGCTCTCCTTGTGGGGTTCCTGTCCTCTCCAGATCTTACTATTTCCCACTTCTTACATAAGATTGCATGCACTCTGCCCAACAGTTGGCCATCAGGCTCAGTGTCTGCTTTGATAGTCTGCAGGGCAGAGCCTTTCAGAGGCCCTCTGTGGCAGGTTTCTAGGTTGTTTCCTGTTTTCTTCTTCTTCTGATGTCCATCCTCTTTGCCTTTCAGGATGGGGATTGAGCATTTTAGTCAGGGTCCTCTCTCTTGATTAGTTTCTTTAGATGTACAGATTTTAGTAGGTTTAGCCTATGTTATATGTCTATATGAGTGAGTATATACCATGTGTGTCTTTCTGCTTCTGGGACAGCTCACTCAGGATGATCCTTTCCAGGTCCCACCATTTACCTGCAAATTTCATGATTTCCTTATTTTTCATTGCTGAGTAATACTCCAATGTATAGATGTACCACAATTTCTGCATCCATTCTTCAGTTGAGGGGCATCTGGGCTGTTTCCAGCCTCTGGCTATTACAAATAAAGATGCTACAAACATGGTTGAGCAAATGTCCTTATTATGTACTTGAGACTCTTTTGGATATATGCCTAGAAGTGGTATGGCTGGATCTTAAGGAAGCGCTATTCCTACTTGTCTGAGAAACCGCCAGATTGCTTTCCAGAGTAGTTGTACAAGTTTACATTCCCACCAGCAGTGGAAGAGGGTTCCCCTTTCTCCACAACCTCTCCAGCATGTGTTGTCACTTGAGTTTTTGATCTTGGCCATTCTGATGAGTGTAAGGTGAAATCTCCTGGTCGTTTTGATTTGCATTTCCCTAATGGCTAATGAGGTTGAGCATTTCTTTAAGTGTTTCCCTGCCATTCGATATTCCTCTACAGAGAGTTCTCTGTTTAGCTCTGTTCCCCACTTTTTAATTGGATTACTTGGTTTGCTGCTTTTCAGCTTCTTAGTTTTTTATATATACTGGATATTAGTCCTCTGTCAGATAAAGGGTTGGTGAAGATTCTTTCCCAATCTTTAGGCATTCGTTTTGTTTTGATGACGATGTCCTTTGCTTTACAGAAGCTTTTCAGTTTCATGAGGTGATATACAGCAAGCCTATAGCCAACATCAAACTGAACGGAGAGAAACTTAAAACAATCCCACTGAAATCATGGACAAGACAAGGCTGCCCACTCTCTCCATATCTCTTCAACATAGTGCTGGAAGTCCTTGCTAGAGCAATAAGACAGTTGAAGGAGATCAAGGGGATACAGATTGGAAAGGAAGAAGTCAAATTATCACTATTTGCAAATGATATGATAGTATACCTGCGTGATCCCAAAAACTCTACCAGGGAACTCCTACAGCTGATAAACACCTTCAGTAAAGTGGCCGGATACAAAATTAACTCAAAAAAATCAGTAGCCTTCCTGTATACAAAAGACAAAAGGGCTGAAAAAGAAATTAGGGAAGCAACACCCTTCACAATAGCCACAAAGTACCTTGGTGTAACCCTAACCAAGCAAGTCAAAGACTTGTATGAAAAAAATTTCAAGTCTCTGAAGAAAGAATTAGAAGAAGATATCAGAAGATGGAAAGATCTCCCATGCTCATGGCTTGGCAGGATTAACATAGTAAAAATGGCCATCTTACCAAAAGCAATCTACAGATTCAATGCAATTCCTATCAAATTACCAACACAATTCTTTACAGACCTGGAAAGGAAATTTCTCAACTTCATATGGAATAACAAGAAACCCAGAATTGCTAAAACAATCCTCTACAATAAAAGATCTTCTGGAGGTATCTCCATCCCTGATCTTAAGCTGTACTATAGAGCAACAGTTATAAAAACTGCATGGTACTGGCATAGAAACAGAATGGTGGATCAATGGAACCTAACAGAAGACCCAGAAATAAACCCACACACTTATGGAACCTGATCTTTGACAAAGGTGCCAAAACTGTACAATGGAAAAAAGATAGCATCTTCAACAAATGGTGCTGGTCTAACTGGATGTCTACATGTAGAAAAATGTAAATAGATCCATACTTATCACCCTGCACAAAAATGAAATCCAAGTGGATCAAAGACCTCAACATAAAACCAGACACATTAAATAGGGTAGAAGAAAAAGTGGGGGAAACCCTAGAATTCATAGGTACAGGAGACTACTTCCTGAACAGAACACCAACAGCACAGGCTCTAAGAGCAAAAATCAATAAATGGAACCTCATGAAGGGGAGCCTTTTAAATGTCATGTGTTTGGATGTAAAACTTCTCAATGCTGTGGGGACTTTCTGTATCAGCCCAGGTGAAAGGCAAAGCTTGCTAGATCAGCCTCTTCACTGGCCTGCACCTCCTGGCTTTCCTTCTTCTCTGGATGGTAAAATATTTCCTGGTCGTTCCATAACTTGAATTCACTTGTTCAGTTATGGCTTTTTTGGTATAGAATGTACCAGGCAGTAGTCTGGGTGTTTGGTCTGCACCCGTGAATGAAGTGGAAGGGCCTGTCTCCCTGGCAGTGGAGTGAGGAGAAGAGAGGGCCTGGAGACATCATGAGTAAACACATGTGGCATGCCTATAACCAAGGGCTTTGGAGAAAGGAAAGTGGAGCAGGAGAGGGGGAGATTGACAACACAAGGACAGAAGAGTGTCGTGGTAATCAAAGGCCACTGTGGACCTAAGTGGTGAGAAAGCTGAGAAAAGATGTCTAATTGCCACAGGCATCAACCGAGCTCAGAATCCCACTGCTAAATTCACAAAGAAGAAATCAGTTGTCATAGCTGCACCCTTGGGCCAGTCCCTTGTTGCTAGGGCAGGCCCAACGACTGTGTTACAGGACAGAAAAGTAGCACAACTGCTCTAAGCCCAGTCCAGCAGGTAGGTGGGGAAGGCCAAGGCCAGTTCCCAAGAAGAGGTTGAAAACATCTCTGCCACCAGGACTGTTTTTACCACTAGTGCCCCCAAAGACTGATAATTGGTTTTGTTTTTATTTTTAAGTCATATTCCAAATGATCAGTGTTCACCTAGGACCCCCCCAAACCCCCATAAGCTCGTGTGCATGCATGTGTGTGTGTGCACACACACACACACACACTAATTGGGCTAGGTTTGTGTGGCGGCATGATACTAATTCCTGCCAAGTTGCAGAAGAGAGAAGACAGCAATGGTAGTATCAGGAAGAAACTTGCTAAACATGAATTGACTCAGAATGACCGAAAATGATGTCCTATATTTTAACTCAGGCTTGTTCCTGCCTTGGGCACAAACATCCCAGCCCACACTACTCTTGTCTCTGGGGGACACATCACAGCCCACAGCTTGTTCCTGTCTCTAGAGGACTATATCCTGACCAACAGGCTTGCTTTGGCCCAGGCAGACCACAGTCAAACCCACAGGCTTGCCCCTGCCTCTGGAAGATGAGCTGCACATTGTAGGACAAGCAGTCTGGCTTCTTCTCATCTCTACCTGAAAGACCTTATTGAAAAACGAAACATCACAGACAACGAAGGGATCACAAGGGGGTTGAAAGTGCATGAGGCATGGGAGATGATACAAAAGACAGAGGTCGTGGGGATTCTATTTCCCCCCTGAGGGAAACAAAAATAGAAAGAAGACTGGGCCAGTAGAAAGGCTCAGGTCACCAAGCCCAACCTAAGATTTCTGAATCCAGAATAGAGAGAAGAGAGAACGGGTTCCACAGGTTGTCCTCTGACCTAAACACACACATCAAGTGCTTGGGGTCGGGCAAACCAACGCAGACACACAGACACAGACAGACAGACACACAGACAGGCAGGCAGCAACAGTCCTAACAACCCTCTCCACCTCCACACCTCTTCTCTTAAAAATAAAAAAAAACAACTCTAATTTCTGATTTTAAGAATAATAAGGAATTATCAAATGTGGAGTCCTCTGCTGCTTAACAAAGGAAGCCTAGCAGACTTGCTGTGTATGCCCTCACAACCTTGGCTGAGTTGTTAACATTTATTAGGGAGACAGGAGTGTTTATAAATGCATAACTTTAGAAATCCTGACCCCTGTGATGAGAATAGCAATGAAAGAACGTTCCGCAGCTTCAGGAAGTTTCTCTAGTACTATGAGAACACAATGAGCTCGAGGCCAACCTTCCAGTTCAGGAATTTGCCTACTACCCACTGGGACACTTCTGTGGTTGGTGGAAACAGAAGCCCTGATGGGCAGAAATCACGCTGATGGCATCAGGCAGAGAGGTAGGTAGCACAGGTGAGGCAGACAGAGGAAGTAAAAAGCTTTATTGGTCATGGTCAGCAGAAGAATCTGTACGTACTTGAGGCTCTCATTCCTGGGGTCTTTTGATGGGGACTTTCAAAGCCATATAAGCCTGGTGAATAAACAAATAGACTCTCAGAAGCAAAGTCCCAATCTGGCCTGCACCAATATAAAAGAGCCAGATGCTATAGGGTACTTCTCAGTATACGAGAGAGGCCTTGTCCCCCAGTCACCTTTGATCATTGGCCCTCTCTTGCAAGCAATTAATGCGTAATCACAAGCAAACCCGAGTGTCTGCAAGAGTCAAAACCAGGAAAAATGTTCTCTGATTTGCCTTTGAGTCTCAAGAGAATTCCAGCGCCGACTAGCCTGCAGATCTTGCTATAATTACCTGCACTTCTCTTTCATGGTTTGCAATAGATCCTTCAGAGACTGCCTCGCCCACGCTAGCCTCTGACTGTGAGGACCACACAGCGGGGACCTCAAAAGCGTCTTGGAGAATCCTGAGGCCATGAGAGGCTGGCCTGTAAAGATAGAGAATCCTGGCTTTGTAAACACAGTAGAAAAATGTCCCTGTGGGTTTTCTGGAGCTGGAGAGGTGGGAGGTGGGGGATGGGGTGGTGAGCCCCACAGCTACAGGTGCTCCATCTAAGGAGCCACTAGAGGGTCTTTCTTGACACATATTCCAAGGAAATGACTTCAACAAGCTTATGGGACTCCCTGTCCCTGGGCCTACCCATGTTGGACCAAAAGGTTGCTGCAGAACCACATGGTACACACTCCTTCATCATATATATATATACATATATATACACACATATATATATATATATACACACACACACACATATATATACACACACACATATATATATATATATATATATAATTTATGCTGCTTATTGAGCAAAGCTTTCTCTCTGCCCCAAGACAGCCAAGATGTGACATGAAACTCTAATCTCTAGTGTTCCTAACTAACCCTCATAACGTTTTAATGTACTTTCACTTTTTAGGAGAATTTGACTTTTTTATTACATTTATTTACACTGTGTGTGCATTCACACACGTGTGGGGGTCAGAGTGGCTCCTCTCCTTCCACTGTGTGGATTCTGAGGATGAACTCATGTGATGAGGCTTGGCCACAAGTGCCTTTCCCTCCTGAGCCACCCCCAGTCCCATCACTTTTTAAATAGCACTTTTGCCAGGTTTGAGCCTCCTTCTGGGACTTGAGCTTAATTTTGCCGTTGTAAAATCTATTTCTACTGAAGAGGCAAAACAACCTCGGCCCTGTCTTTTTAAACCATGTGCCTTATATTTCCCAGAGACCTTCCTGAGCTCCCAAGAGGATGGCAACAAAAGAAGCCCATCAAGCAGTGTATCCATCTTGGAGCAGACATGCAGCAGGCCATACAGGCGAGACCCAGGGAGTCCTGACTCGCCAGTGGGGGTGCTGCCTGAGGCCCTGCGGGCAAGGGGCTACAGCAGGAGTTGATGACAAAGGAATCTCTGCCTTCCCTGAATCAGATGACCCATTCAAATGGGAAAGGACCATCATGGAGCAGCTGGCACCGTATGTAAAGACCCGGGGTATAAACTCTAGAGTTCCCTAGTGGCTACTCTTACAACACGCCCACAGTGAAGTTTCTCATGCCCTGCTATCACTCCAACGTGGGCACCAGGGCAACATCTGCCTGGACATCCTCAAGGATAAGTGATCTGAACTGTAGGATGTCAGTACCAGGCTGGGAGGACTCAATGTTGATAGCCCTTTGAACACACCTGCTGCTGAGCTCTGGGAAAACCCCACAGGATTTAAAAAGTACCTGCAAGAAACCTATTCAAAGCAGGCCGCCAGTCAAGAGTGCAGATGCAAGCTGTCCCGTTTCTCTTTCGTGTTGTCTTTGTTCTTAGATGGTCTGTCCTTTCCTTGATTTCTAAGCTGCGGTGTTATTTTTGTTTCATTTGGTTTTTTTTTTTTTTTTTTTTTTTATTAAGTCTGCTTGAACTCTTAAAACATATATTAAATAAACACATTGGTTGTTTTGTATAAAAAAAAGAACGTATAGGAATTATGAAAACAACACCCACTTGCTCTCTCGAGGCCATTTTTCTTCGCCTGTGTATATGACAAGTGTTTGGGCATGTATGTGTGTTTGAGTGTGTGTGGCCACACATGTTGACCTCTCCCTTGATTCCTCTCTTATGTATTGAGGCAGGGTCTGTCAGTGAACCTGTTTGTTGATTCTGGCGCTTTTCTCTAGGGAGCTTGCCTCTGCCCCCCCTTCCCATGTTGGACTCCCAGGTGACCACCACACTTTTACCTGGGTGCTTGGAACCTGAACTCTGATCCTCATACTTGAGCAGGAAGCGCTGTTCCCATCCCTGCTGAGTCATTTCTTTCCCCAGGCCCTTGGGGCGTTTTTTATGTAGGTGCTGGAGCTGGGGTTGGGAAGAAACGGGCTCTAGAGCCTTGGACATTAGAGTTTAAATTGAACCTCTGGCATTTCTTAGTATATTGGCTACATGCACTTCAAGCCTATTTGAGAAATAGGGACAAGAGAACTAGTATAATTGTTTCCGAGGCCAGTTAAGGTGTTTGTAGCTTCTGTTGACACTTAACAAAAATGTGTCAGTAAAAGTAATAAGAAAAAAAAATGATGTACAGGGGTGTCTTAAGATGTTTTCCTCAGTGCCAGAGAAGCAAGTTCATAGGTTAGGCATAGCTTTCAACAAAATATAGTTGTCAGTGGCCGCAATTCCTCACACTTTCCTTCCTGTTTACTGCCCACCATGGAGACAAAAATAACAAGTCGTTTACCAGCCCCATTGGCATCAGAAATGGGCACAGGGATCTTCCCTGATAATGGCTTGGCTTCTCCCTGCTTCTTCCTTTTCATCTGTCTTGAATATATGGGGCTGACACAGCTGTATCATAGCCATAAAGAAATAAGCTGCGGTGGCTGTGGTGTCAGAAGACGCTGGCAAAAATCTTAGCTTCTTACTGTACACTGAGCTATAGTGTTAGGCCAGGCTGCCTGCATTCAGATTTCTTAGTTTATAAAGAAACAGCTTGCTTTTTTTTGAGATGCAGTTTTAGTTGCTTACAGCTAAGAACATCATTCATCGGAGAGCGAGCTCTGCGGTAAGTTTCAAAAAAATGCTGTGCTCACTGAGCAGCAGAAAAGTCGGGTCATGTTGACCTCCTCTCTCAGCACAAGCGGGTAGCCGTTGCTGCAATCCTAAGTACTGTAACTGAGGATCATATCCCTGTGAGTGTACGTGATATGCCTGGCACTCACGTGGTAGCTTAGGAAAGGTGGAATGTCTGTTTCACACGAAGTTCTTGACCGTTCATGTACACAGATATGACAACCCAGCGGCTGCAGTGATGGGGACTCCGACTCCCTAATCCTCCAGCGAGGTCAGCTCATCACACCAGCTCAAAGCTGCGCTGGCTTCACAGGAGCCACATGGAGCCTCTGGAAGCCGTCCTTACCCGACATCCTTGCTCAGCAAAGCCTGTCTCTAGGTAACTGGCGTCTCCAAAAATGCAGGCTTGAAAGATACAAAATCTGTGTGGGCGGCTTGGGGTCACTCTGCTCTTCTAATTCAACACAACCATTGCGTCTAACCATGACAAGATTACACAGCCCCATAAAATGCAAAATTTCCCTATAGCTCACTCTACTGTAAGTTATACAGCTCATGGCCTGGATTAACACCATTCAACTTGTTGTAGGGACCAGAAACACCAGCACTTCCATAGTGCAGTTTTATTTTGTTCATGCAGAGAATCCTGGCAGAAACTTGGCCTGATGGTATGAAGCCCACTGGCTGAGCTGAGCACACTCCCTTGTGGGCAGACTGGAGCTGCCATGACAGCCGGACAGCTAGCTCACATTTTGCTCTGATGTGTGTGTCCCTCACGATGCTGTAATGTAAGAATTATTCATGGGGTTGACCCAGCAGGTTTTCCTTTAACATAGTTTGTGTTCGTAGCAAGAATATTTTTTTTTAGTCTCTCCAAAGTTCAGTGCACGTGTGTGTGTGTGTGTGTGTGTGTGTGTGTGTGTGTAGATGTCTTGGTTATACCTTCCCACAGTATCCTCTCTTATTCCCTTCCCTGGTTTTTAGAGACCTTGACCCTGATCAGTTTGGCTGAGGCTGACTGGCCAGTGAGCACATCCCCCCTCAGTACTGGCATGAATGCCACCTTGCTCAGGTTTTACACATATGTGCGAATCCAAACTTAGGATCTCTGTGTTTGTGTGGCAGGCATCTCCCCACGCCCTTGTGGCAGGCATTTTACCAACGAGGTCATCTTCCCAAACCCTAGGTGTTTTCTAACTATTTTTTGTGGGGGAGGGGGAAACAGAGTTTCTTTGTGTAGCCCTAGCTGTCTTGGAACTAGCTCTGTAGACCAGGCTAGCCTCAAACTCACAAAAATCCTCCTGCCTCTGCCTCCTGAGTACTGGGATTAAAGGTGTGTACCACCATGCCCCACTTTAATTATTTTCAATCAAGATACAATTATATAATTTAAATAATTTCTCCCCTCCTTCTCCTTCCATCAATTCCACCCATATAGCCCTCCCTCTCCAATTCATCACTTTTTCTTTAATTATTACTGTGACATATACTTAAGTGCACATATAAATTCAACCTGCTTAGTCCATTTAATGTTGTATGTAGTATATGTTTATGGATGAACATGATATTGGATAGCCAATTAAGGGAGTCAACCCTGGGGAAGGCTAATTCTCCCTCGCTCAGCAGTCATTAATAGCTCTTCCCTTTTGGTCTGAAGGTGGAGTCCTATGAAATTCCCCATCCATGTAGGCGGGTCAGCGGGGGTATCATTGTTCAGGTCTTGTTTCAGCATGTGTTAAGAGATTTCATGGGTGTGGCTTCTCTGTCATATCCAGAAGGCACAACATCACAGCAGACTTCCTGCTCCTTGAGCTCTTTAGTCTTTCCACCTCCCCTCCCATGACATTCCCTGAACCTTCCTTAGGCTGTAAAAGTTGTTTTCCCTGCATGTATATTTGAGCAATGCATGCATGCCTGGTGCCTGAGGAGGCTGCTAGATCTCCTGGAACTCAAAGACTGCTGTAATCTGCCATGTAGATGCTGGGAAGCAAACCCAGGTCCTCCGGAAAAGTTGTCAGTGATCCTAACCACTGAGCAATCTTTCTCACCCTTGTTTAACTTTTTAATGTCTTCATAGTATCTGAAGTTTCTGTTAGTATTACTTACATACTGACTTATATTTCCAATATAGATATTAAATGAGATGCTTATGCTCATAAACCGAGTATGCATAAATATGCAAAGGATTTTCATATTGTTTTAGCCAGTACCAAATGTTCTATGAGCAAATATATTGGTTTATCAATTAAGCTTCCAAGTCAGCAATGCTAAGTAATGGAAAGCTTCTTTAATTATCATTGCTAAACTATCTTCTCAGGTTCATCCCTGGAGTGCTGTGATAATTGCTTTACCAGCTAACATTTGTGAAAAATAAGCTAGATTTTGCATCATCAACTCTCATACCAGTGTATGGCAATGTGACCTCACACTGGAATTTTAGGTTCTCCTAGTGAATGTGAATAGCATGCCCTCACATAGTCCTAAATCTACAACAGGTAAGGTAACGACATGGCCTTAAATGCTCCTAAATCTATAAGATGCTTAAGGAAGCCTTCGGTGTGTCATTTTGTTTACTCTCCATGCAGCCCCATGGGAAAGGTGTTATCATTTTATAGATGAGTAAACTGGGTTTCAGAAACTTGTAGCAGGACAAATTATGAGATTATTTCTCACTCCAACATTCAATCTCTTAGTTACCATCTTCTGTTAGCGTAATTTATTATCCACATTTGTCAGCCATATTTTTTTTCCTGAGGCATGGTCTGAGAAATGTTATATCCATAGTTAACCTGTCATGGATCACTGTCAATGTCATCTATAGGATGCAGAGATGGCCACGGGACTCAGTTTTGCCTGCCTCCTGTTGCTGTCCCTGCTGTTGAGTTACTTTTGTGGCTGGAGAGACAGGGTGAGTGCTGGCTTTGGGGGTCTGCGTTGTTCCTGTAGTCCCTCATCAGTGTTACTGTGGCTGTGATAAAACACCATGATCAAAGCACTCGGGGAGGAAAGGGTTTATTGAAATCATTACTCTCTCATCACAGTCCATTTTCAAAGGAAGTCAAGACAGTGATAAGGGTTTCAATATCACATACATATCTGTTATTCCCTCTTCTTTGCACCAACGTTTTGGGTCCTTTAGCACATGGATGTTAAGCAAGCATTACAAACTTACAATCTAAACTCAGGGTTTTCCCTCCCTAAGTTTCTCCACCAGCCTTCTCTGACTCAGTAAGTGTATTGTGGGATTATGAGGATGGAAAGGGGGTTATTCCCTGTCCCCCAGCGCATATATAACAAAAGATAGATTAGCAAGAAGATTGTACATTTATTTGGTCATTGTTTTGTGTGACATGGGAGCTTCAAGACCCAAAGATCCAGGACAAACTTAACTTCTGTGAAGCTTGGCTACTCATGAGCCCATACACACTTGCGCCTTCAGAAACCAGAAGCATCAGGCCTCCTGGAACTGGAGTAACAAGCAGTTGTGAGCCTCCAAGCTAGGGTTCTGGGAACCAAACGCAGGTCCTCTGTAAGATCAGTTTAGTCTCTGAACCATGGAGCTCTCTCTTGCCAGCTCCACCATCCTTATCACGATAAATAGAATAGGAAAACACTTCCTTGTAGTAAGAATAGAAGGAATAACAGGTTTAGAAATGTTTCAGTCATGTTAAAAACTAGTAAAAGCAAATGTCTAAATATCTAACGGGATCTTCACCTACACCAAGAAGCTCCCCATAAATTACACGTATAGTACAAAGCCAAACCCAAATGGAGGACATCATTACCACACCCAACTGACCACAGCCAACACCACCGACACATGGACAAGCCCAATCACACGCTCGTTGATACCACATGCTGAAGCAGATATAGCAGTCCTTGGATATTGCCAACATCAACAACCCGAGAGGCTGGAGAAAAGGCCCAGTGGTTTAGAGCAATGGCTGCTCTCCCAGAAGACTTGGGTCTGAGTCCCAACACCCACACAGTGTCTAACAAGCGCTTGTGACTCCAGTTCCAGGAAATCGACATCTTCTTCTAGCTCCCAAGTACACCAGGCATGCAAATGATGCATAGAAATACCGGTAGGCAAGACACCTTTACATATAAAATAACAAAAGCTGGGGGGGGGGCAAGATGGCGGTGCCAGGAGAACACTGTGTATGAGGAACAGGAGAACACTCTTCGTACAGCAACCAAGAGACTGAACTCTGGGCCCTAAAACAGCAATCATGTTTTCCAGGTGAGAGGAAACCCCCACAGCGTGGGAACCAGTCAGGTCCACGCTCAGGCCACCCAGCCAGAACCCGGAAGAGATCCTGGGTAGTGCAGGCACTAGGTTGCCAGACAAGAGCCACACACCTGCATGTCACAATCACCTTCTCAGGCTGATCAGTGGGCACAAAAATACCAGAGACTGGGAGTCCCAGTCTCCAGAAAACCCACGGGGAAGGAAAGTAGCAAGACTGATTACGGGTCACCCAGTCTTTCCATGGAAGGTCTCGCTGACCTCGGGTACCTGCCGCCGCCAGCACTGAGAGTGGCTGCGCGCCCTGCTCACTGGTACAGATGAGCGGCGCGCCCCAGTGCGTCAGAGTCTGAGAATCCCTGTCCAGAGAGGGCCCCACAGGGAAGGAAGGAAACTGTGCTGCTTGGGTCACCTAGGCTTTGCTTGGGGAAAGTCTTGCAGACCACAGATCGCAAACAGGCGTGCACACCCAGCCATCACGGATCCGGGCCCAAGCAGGGAGCAGAGTTATTGGGAACCCAGCTCCCACAGACTAGCAGTCGGGCGTGCATGCCACCAGCCCAGAGACCTGCTTTGTGCCAACTACTCCTTACAGACAGGACTGTGTGCCCCAGGACACCAGAGTCTTGGAGTCACTGTCTGGAGAAACCCTCACAAGGAACAAGGAACAAAGCAAAGGGGACAGACTTAGGCCATCCAGTATATCCCCAGAAAAGTTCCCACAGATTGGCCCAACCCAGGGACCTGCTGTGCCCCAGATAGCCTGCTGTTACCAGGAGAGCAATACTCACCCGCCATAGATTACCGCTTGGGTACTGGGGCACAGAGCCCCAACCTCAGACCTACAAAAGACCGGGAACCCTGAGATCAACCCCCAGACACTGCCCCAAGGGGCAACCAGTTATCCCTAACAAAACCGACCAAACCACTGGACACACAAGTTACAGCAGCTTATCACTAAATTTACAGCAGGAAACCCAGAAGCAGGGCAGCTGTCTCCAGGACTTCTCCCGGTGAGAGGAGAGCCCTCTTGACTAATAAGGACCACCGTTACCACCCAGGTCTCTATGCCTGAGGTGAGCTGTAGCAACTCCTGAAAAACACCAGCCATCCAGTGACTATACCCAAAAAGCTGAGAAAGCTTCCTTCAGGAAAAACCATCTTCCTGCCAAAGGGATTCTCTCCACCACAGGATTCCAGGAACCACCAGAAACTAAGCTCAAACACCTAAGATAGCCCAATGGGTAGAGGACAGCGTAAAAGTTCAACCAACAAAATCCAGAGCAATACGGCTTCTCTAGAACCCAGTTATTCAGGAGCAAGTATCCCTAGACACCCCAGCATAATTGAAATTCAAGAAGATGACCTAACATCTATGCTCATGAATAAGATAACAGAGGAAACAAATAAAATATGTAAAGAAATAAAGGAAGCTGCAGCCAAACAGTTTGTGGCCTTTAGAGAGGAAATGCTTAAATAACTGAATGAAATAAAAGAAACAGAGGATTGTTCAAACAAACAGCTGAAGGAATTGATGGAAAAACAGGAAAATACAGCCAGACAGATGAAGGAAATTAACAAAACAGCTCAAGATCTGAAGATAGAATTGGAAAAATAAAAAAAAAAAACACAAATGGAAGAAATGGTGGAGAGAAAAAACTTAGGGAAGAAAGCAGGAACTACAGAGGTTAGCATAACCAATAGGCTACAAGAAATGGAAGAAAGAATCTCAGGTGTGGAAAATACAATGGAAGAAATAGATGTATCTGTCAAAGAAAATGTTAAATCCAAAAAATTCCTGACACAGACCGTCCAAGAAATTCAAGACAACATAAAAAGACAAAACCTAAGAATAATAGGACTAGAGGAAAAAGAAGACTCCCTGCACCAAGGCCCAGAAAATGTTTTCAACAAATTCATTGAAGATAATTTCCCCAACTTAAAGGAGAGGCCAATAAGAATACAAGAGGCCTACAGAACACCCAATAAATTAGACCAGAAAAGAAAATCCTCCCACCACATAATAATCAAAACCGTAAGTATACAGAACAAAGAAAAAATACTAAAAGCTACAAAAGAAAAAGGCCAAGTAACATATAATGGCAAACCCATTAGAATCACACTTGAATTTTCAACAGAGACTATGAAAGCCAGAAGGGCCTGGACGGATATCATGCAGACCCTAAGAGAACACAGATGTCAGCCCAGGCTACTATACCCAGCAAAACTCTTAGTCCTCATAGACGGAGAAAACAAGATATTCAATGACAATAACAAATTTCAACAATACCTACACACAAATCCAGCATTACAGAAGACACTAGAAGGGAAAATACAACCCAAGAAAACTAGCTACTTTCAAGAAAACACAGGAAATAACTAACCTCACTACAGTAAAACAAAAAGCAACCAAGCACACAACCATATGACCACAGCCAACATAGAATTCAAAGGATCTAACAGCCACTGGTCATTAATCTCTCTCAACATCAATGGACTCAATTCTCCAATAAAAAGACACAGACTAATAGAATGGATGCGTAAACAAAACCCAGCAACCTGTTGCATACAAGAAACACACCTAAGTCACAAATATAGACATTACCTGAAAGTAAAGGGTTGGAAGACAGCTTTCCAAGCAAATGGACTCAAGAAGCAAGCAGGAGTAGACATTCTAATATCTGATAAATAGACTTTCAACCAAAATTAATAAAAAGAGATGGGGAAGGATACTTCATACTCATCAAGGGAAAATTCCACCAAGAAGACATCACAATCCTGAACATCTATGCCCCAAATACAAGGGCACCCACATTTGTGAAAGAAACATTGATAAAACTTAAACCACACATAGATCCCCACACATTAATAGTGGGAGACTTCAACACCTCACTCTCAACAAAGGACAGGTCAACAAAACAGAAATTAAACAAAGAAACAATATCTCTAACAGAGGTCATGAATCAAATGGACCTAACAGACATTTACAGAACCTTACACCCAAACACAAATGAATTTACCTTCTTCTCAGCACCTCATGGAACCTTCTCCAAAATAGACCATACAGTTGGTCACGAAGCGAACCTCAACAGATACAAGAAGATTGAAATAATCCCTTGTATCCTGTCTGATCACGATGGAATAAAGCTGGACCTCAACAAGAACAGAAATAGCAAAAAGCCTACACACACATGGAAACTGAACAATTTGCTACTAAATGACAGCTGGGTCAGGGAAGAAATAAAGAAAGAAATTAAAGTCTTCCTAGAACTCAATGAAAACGAAGACACAACATACCCAAACCTGTAGGACACAATGAAAGTAGTGCTAGGAGGAAATTTCATAGCACTAAGTGCCTTCAAGAAGAAATTTGAGACAGCTCATTCAAGCAACTTAATGGCCCACTTAAAAACCCTAGAAAAAGAAGAAGCAGACACACCAAAAAGGAGTAGACGGCTAGAAAAAATCAAACTCAGGGCTGAAATCAATCAATTAGAAACAAATAAAACAATTCAAAGAATCAATGAAACCAAGAGCTGGTTCTTTGAGAAGATCAACAAGATAGACAAACCCTTAGCCAAGCTAACTAAAAGGCAGAGAGACACCATCCAAATCAACAAAATCAGAAATGAAAAGGGGGACATAACTACAGACACTGAGGAAATCCAAACAATCATTAGGACTTACTTCAAAAGTCTATAAGCCACAAATTTGAAAATCTAAATGAAACGGACAATTTTCTTGATCAATTCCACTTACCAAAGCTGAATAAGGACCAGGTAAATCAATTAAATAGTCCTATATCTCCCAAGGAAATAGAAGCAGTCATCAAAAGTCTCCCATCCAAAAAAAGCCCAGGACCAGATGGTTTTAGCACAGAATTCTAGCAGACCTTCAAAGAAGAGCTAACTCCAATTCTCTTCAAACTATTCCACAAAATAGAAACAGAAGGAACATTACCAAAATAATTCTATGAAGCCACAGTCACCTTGGTACCTAAACCTCACAAAGACCCAACAAAAAAAGAGAATTTCAGGCCAATCTCCCTTATGAACATTGATGCAAAAATATTAAACAAAATACTCACAAACCAAATACAAGAACACATAAAAGATATCATCCACTATGACCAAGTAGGCTTCATCCCAGGTATGCAGGGGTGGTTCAATATACGGAAATCCATCAATGTGATCCACCATATTAACAAACTGAAAGAAAAAAAACTATATGATCATCTCCCTAGATGCTGAAAAAGCATTTGACAAAATCCAACATCCATTCATGTTTAAAGTATTGGAGAGATCAGGGATACAAGGCACGTATCTAAACATAGTAAAGGCGATATACAGCAAGCCTATAGCCAACATCAAACTGAATGGAGAGAAAGTTAAAGCAATCCCACTGAAATCATGGACAAGACAAGGCTGCCCACTCTCTCCATATCTCTTCAACATAGTGCTGGAAGTCCTTGCTAGAGCAATAAGACAGTTGAAGGAGATCAAGGGGATACAGATTGAAGGAAGAAGTCAAATTATCACTATTTGCAGATGATATGATAGTATACCTGCATGACCCCAAAAACTCTACCAGGGATCTCCTACAGCTGATAAACACCTTCAGCAAAGTGGCCGGATACAAAATTAACTCAAAAAAAATCAGTAGCCCTCCTGTATACAAAAGACAAAAGGGCTGAGAAAGAAATTAGGGAAGCAACACCCTTCACAATAGCCACAAATGACATAAAGTACCTTGGTGTAACCCTAACCAAGCAAGTCAAAGACTTGTATGAAAAAAATTTCAAGTCTCTGAAGAAAGAATTAGAAGAAGATATCAGAAGATGGAAAGATCTCCCATGCTCATGGCTTGGCAGGATTAACATAGTAAAAATGGCCATCTTACCAAAAGCAATCTACAGATTCAATGCAATTCCTATCAAATTACCAACACAATTCTTTACAGACCTGGAAAGAAAAATTCTCAACTTCATATGAAATAACAAGAAACCCAGAATTGCTAAAACAATCCTCTACAATAAAAGATCTCCTGGAGGTATCTCCATCCCTGATCTCAAGCTGTACTATAGAGCAACAGTTATAAAAACTGCATGATAGTGGCATAGAAACAGAATGGTGGATCAATGGAACCTAACAGAAGACCCAGAAATAAACCCACACACTTATGGAACCTGATCTTTGACAAAGGTGCCAAAACCATACAATGGAAAAAAGATAGCATCTTCAACAAATGGTGCTGGTCTAACTAGATGTCTACATGTAGAAAAAAGCAAATAGATCCATATTTATCACCCTGCACAAAACTGAAGTCAAAGTGGATCAAAGACCTCAACATAAAACCAGACATATTAAATAGGTTAGAAAAAAAAGTGGGGAATACCCTAGAACTCATTGGTACAGGAGACTACTTCCTGAACAGAACACCAACAGCACAGGCTCTAAGAGCAGCAATCAATAAATGGGACCTCATGAAACTGAAAAGCTTCTGTAAAGCAAAGGTCACCGTCATCAAAACAAAACGAATGCCTACAGATTGGGAAAGAATCTTCACCAACTCTTTATCTGACAGAGGACTAATATCCAGTATATATAAAGAAGTAAAGAAGCTGAAAAGCAGCAAACCAAGTAATCCACTTAAAAAATAGGGAACAGAGCTAAACAGAGAACTCTCTGTAGAGGAATATCGAATGGCAGAGAAACACTTAAAGAAATGCTCAACATCATTAGTAGGAAAATGCAAACCAAAACAACCCTGAGATTTCACCTTACACCCATCAGAATGGCCAAGATCAAAAACTCAAGTGACAACATGTGCTGGAGAGGTTGTGGAGAAAAGGGAACCCTTCTCCACTGCTGGTGGGAATGTAAACTTGTACAACTACTCTGGAAAGCAATCTGGCACTTTCTCAGACAAGTAGGAATAGCGCTTCCTCAAGATCCAGCCATACTACTTCTAGGCATATATCCAAAAGAGGCTCAAGTACATAATAAGGACATTTGCTCAACCATGTTTGTAGCATCTTTATTTGTAATAGCCAGAAGCTGGAAACAGCCCAGATGCCCCTCAACTGAAGAATGGATGCAGAAATTGTGGTACATCTATACATTGGAGTATTACTCAGCAATGAAAAATAAGGAAATCATGAAATTTGCAGGTAAATGGTGGGACCTGGAAAGGATCATCCTGAGTGAGCTGTCCCAGAAGCAGAAAGACACACATGGTATATACTCACTCATATAGACATATAACATAGGCTAAACCTACTAAAATCTGTACATCTAAAGAAACTAATCAAGAGAGAGGACCCTGACTAAAATGCTCAATCCCCATCCTGAAAGGCAAAGAGAATGGACATCAGAAGAAGAAGAAAACAGGAAACAACCTAGAAACCTGCTACAGAGGGCCTCTGAAAGCCTCTGCCCTGCAGGCTATCAAAGCAGATGCTGAGCCTGATGGCCAACTGTTGGGCAGAGTGCATGGAATCTTATGTAAGAAGTGGGAAATAATAAGAGCTGGAGAGGACAGGAACTCCACAAGGAGAGCAACAGAACAAGAAAATTTGAACACAGGGGTCTTCCCAGAGACTCATACTCCAACCAAGGACTATTCATGGAGATAACCTAGAACCCCTGCCCAGATGTAGCCCATGGCAGTTCAGTGTCCAAGCGGGTTACATAGTAATGGGAAGAGGGACTGCCTCTGACATAATCTGATTGGCCTGCTCTTTGATCACTTCCCCCTGAGGGGGGAGCAGCCTTACCAGGCCACGGTAGAGGACAATGCAGCCACTCCTGATGTGATCTGATAGACTAAGTTCAGAAAGAAGGAGAGCAGGACCTCCCTTATCAGTGGTCTTGGGGAGGGGCCTGTGTGAAGAAGGCGAAGGGAGGGTGGGATCGGGAGGGGAGGAGGGAGGGTCTTATGGGGGGATACAAAGTGAATAAAGTGTAATTAATAAAAGTTAAATAAAAAATTTTAAAAAACCCAAAAGTTAAAGCAAAATAAACAAAAACCCCTACAATCTAACAGAGGCATCAATAAAATATCAGGCAAACCAAAACTTAGAGACGTTCTACAAGATAATTAGTTTGTGTTCTCTCTCTCTCTTTCTCTTAAATCAATATCAGGAAAGACAGAAAAAGCAAAGACTCACTCTAAAATGAAAGAGACTGAAAGACATGTGATGTCTAACCCTGGATCCTAGTGGGCTTGGAAACTCACATCATTATAGAGGACACTGTTGGTATATTGACAGACTTCAGTGAAGGCTATAGATTACAAAGCAATTAGCAGATAGAACAGTATAAACATACTGAATGCTTGATTTTATTAGATTATTTAAAGTGCATAGGAAGGTTTTTCTGGTCCTAGTTATGGTGGCAAACACCCAGTACTTGGGAGGCAGAGGCAGCTCAGAGTTTGATCTAGCCTGATCTACAGAGCTAGTTCCATGCTAGCAAGGACTATATAGCAAGACCTTATCTCAAAAAAATAAAGAGTGATTTTGTTGTTGTAAAAATGCATGTTTAGGGGGCTGGAGAGATGGATCAGAGGTTAAGAACACTGTCTCTTCTTCCAGAGGTCCTGAGTTCACTTCCCAGCAACCACATGGTGGCTCACAGCCATCTATGATGTGATCTGATGCTGTCTTCTGGCATGGAATGTATGTGCACATAGAGCACTCATATACATAAAAATAAAAAACGACAAATAAACTTTAAAAAATGCAAGTTTTTAGTATTAAAATACTTTTAGTATTAAAAATGCAAAGTATTTAGTATTAAAGAGGTAAATATTTCCCTTTTATTTTCAAATGTTTTTTTAAAAAAGAGTGTGCTTGCGTGCACATGCCTGTGTGTGTGTTTGTAAGTATGGACACATAAAGAGACCAAAGAAAACAAAGCAGGAGAAAAATGAGCATTTGGTAAGTCTCTTGTAACTTTTTTGACAGTTTGAAGTCTGGTACAGTAAGAACTTCTAAAGTACTAAACTAGTGTGCTCCTGTCACTTTTTCCTCTTTATGCCCCTCCCCCGCTGCTGACACACTGGCCCTCCTGCCTCTTTAACTGCCAGCACTGTCTGTTGCCCAGGCCTCGGGCTCACATGCTACCCTCTTGACTCAGCCACATGTTTTCTGTGAACCACATCACGCTCACTCTAGGGACTAATGACTGGTCTCCACCAAAATCGTTCTTTCTTTGCTCCGCCCAACATACTTGGCTCTTCCTTGACACTGAGCTTAGTTAGTCTGCTGCTCACCTTTGCCCTAGACCATCTCTGGAACACTGCCCTTCCCTCCCCATCCAGCTCCCTCCTGCTTCCATGCAGAGCGCTTGTCACCATTCTAATTTCTACCTCCTTTAGTGCAAACCCATGGTTAGTGTGTGGCTTGTCAGACACAGTTATAGCTTTCCCTCCTGGGATAGCACAGGCCTCTAGAATGCACGTAGTAACATTTGCTGAGTGAAATGACTGCCATGGATTTTGATGATGCTGTGAATTCTTTCCACTGTGAAATAAGTCTCTGGTGTTGGGGAACCTTCCTCTCACTTGTCATGATGCTCAGTCCTGGATGACTGAAAGGTTCTCCATTCTGGAGAGTAGCCTGGTTGTATTAAGAACAATAGATATTTTGTTTTTTGTTCCTTTTCTAGGAAGCCCAAAACTCATTAAGGCGCTTTTCCACTTGGACCCTTGGGGAGCAAAGCAATTAGCGAGAAGACAGCAGGCATTGTGTGACGCTGCACGGCCCAGAAGGAGGTTTGCATCTCCTAAGTGGCAAGGAGGCCATAATCAGCCATAGCTTTTACCCTCTGTCTTGAAAGCAGTGATGAAAAAACCTCCTATAGAAATTCCTTGGAGCCAAGCAGCAGTAATGCTCACCTAAGCTGGGGGCCAGAGGGAAGCTGCATCTTGCTGTCCCTCGCCAAGTCTAAGCGTGCTCTTCGGCCTTTGTGGTTTCTGCTGCAGTTGTGCCCCTTTGCATTCAGGCGTGGTTCTTTCACCTTTGTAAGTGAAGTGCTAGGCCTTCAGAAGCAGAAACGGTGGTACCGTGCCCCTGGTAACCTCTTCCCACAGCTCACTGTGCTGCTTGCACTCACGAGCACTGGAAAAACGCTGGACTGTGTTCTGGGAAGGAGTTTTCAGCCGAGGTCACATCATTCACTCCAGGAGGCCTGTCAGTGAAACGCCCTTTAACACCACCCTGAATGATCAGGAATATTGCCTCTTCTTGTTAACCGGCACAAAGAGAGCTAACTTCTCCAGAGAGATCTGGAGAGTGTGTGCTGATGTAGACCTGAGTCTGTCCTGGAGCCTCTGAATCCTAAGGGGTTGGTCCTGTTGCTTAGAGCTTGTGGGGTCCTGTTACCCCACCATAAGGGATAGAACTCAGAGGCACATCTGAGCAATAGGAGTGATCACATCTACTGACACAAAGCCCTGACTCGCTTGACCTGTGGGGAGGAAGGATGAAGGCATGAAGAAGATAAATGCATTTTGATATACACATGCTCAGATCAGCGCCCTGGTGACTGACTGACAGGGTTCAGGTGACAAAACACATGTGTTCTGTTCGTTTTTGAGCCCAGTCACATCTGGGCTGCATTGATGATGTCCACGGCCTCTGCTGTGTGGTGGCAGCATGGCCAGCGGCTTCCAGCTACCATCTCCGTCAGCAACAAGTGTAAATTAAACACGCCCACATTTAAGTGATGGTTAGAAAGGGGCTGCTGAGGTCTTACAGCATGATGGTATCTTGCTTGCTCTAATTACCAGCCAGGTCATCTTGAGAAGCTTCATTACCATCCTAAGCCCCAGCTTATACACATCTAGAATATCAGAAGTAACAATAATACAGTTCTTCATGCTGTGGTAAGCCCTGACCATAAAATAATTTTCATTGCTACTTCACAACTGTAATTTTGCTACTATTATGAATTGTAATGTAAACATCTGTAGCATAAATATAATGTGAATATCTGTGTTTTCTGATGGCCTTGGGGGACCCCTGTGAAAGGGTCATCCAACCCCCAAAGGGACTGCAGCCCCCTGGCTGAGAACTGCTGCTCTATGCAAGTTGGTCCCTCCCTGCCTAATTCTTCATCCCTCATCTTTCTTTCCTTCCTACCTTGCTTTAACCTGGTTAGACATCCTCCTGAGCCTAAAATACACCACCTACTAGGCGTTTTGCATTGATTAGAAGAGCGATGTAAGCAGACCCCCATGCCATCTTCATCCATCCAGCAAGGAGCTTTGCGACGTACACAGTGAAGCTGTGATTTCTAAAGAACACACTCACGGAAAGAAATAAGCAGGCTTAGTGCAGTTCACTGCACAGACCGTATCTAGAGCATGGGAAATAGATTCTATAAAGTTAGAATGATGGTTAGGCTTCTTTGGGTTTAAAGAAGACTACATTTAGACGCTACCCAGTTGGTTTTGCCAACTTGACACAAGCCCAGAGCTATCTAGAAACAGGGAATCTTTTTTAAAATTTTTATTTATTCATTTATTTATTTATTAGAATTTACTCACTTTGTATCCCTGCTGCAGCAACTCCCTCATCTCTTCCCTGTCCTACCCACCCTCCCTCTTCTCCCCCTATGTCCTTTCCCTAGTCCCCTGATAGGGGAGGTCCTCCTCCCCTTCTATCTGACCCTAGCCTATCAGTTCTCATCAAGGTTGGCTGCATTGTCTTCCTCTGTGGCCTGGCAAGGCTATACCCCCTAGGGAAAGGTAATCAAAGAGCTGACCACTAAGTTCATGTCAGAGACAGCCCCTGTACCCCTCACTAGGGAACCTACTTGGAAACTGAACAGGGGTCTAGGTCCTCTCCATGCATGGTCCTTGGTTGGAGTATCAGTCTCTGCAGGCTCCACTAGGCCCAGGTTTTTTGGCTGTTGTTCTCTTTGTGGTGCTCCTGTCCCCTCCAGGTCTTTCTATCTCCATAAGGTCTTCTTCCATAAGGATTCCGGCACTCTGCCCAAAGTTTGGCTATGAGTCTCAGTATCTCCTTCGTTACCCTGGTGAATAGAGTCTTTCAGAGGTTCTCTGTGGAAGGCTCCTGTCCTGTTCCTTGTCCTCTCCTACTTCCGATGTCTATCCTGTTTGCCCTTCTAACTGAGGTAAGCATCTTCCCTAGGGCCCTCCTTGTTGTTTAGCTTCTTTAGGACTATAGATTTTAGTATGTTTATCCTATATTATATGTCTAATAACCACTTATGAGTGAGTATATACCATGTGTGTCCTTCTGTTTCTGGGATACCTCACTCAAGATGATCTTTTCTAGTTCCTACCATTTGCTTGCAAATTTCATGATTGCCTTGTTTTTAATTTCTGAGTAGTATTCCATTGTGTAAATGTACAACACTTTCTGTATTCATTCTTCCTTTGAGAGATATCTAGGTTGTTTCCAGATCCTGGCTATTACAAATAAAGGTGCTATGAACATATTTGAGCAAATGTTTTCATTGTATATTTGAGCATCTTTTGGATATATGCCTAGCAGTGGCATAGCTGGATCTTGAGGTAGCACTATTCCTACTTTTCTGAGAAAGCACCAGATTGTTTTTCAAAGTGGTTGTACAAGGTTTCAAGCAAAGGACACTGTCATCAGAACAAAACAACAACCTACAGACTGAGAAAAGATCTTCACCAACCATACATCTAACAGAGGGCTAATATCCAGAATATGTAAAGAACTCGAGAAGTTAAAAAGCAAGAAATCAAGTAATCCAATTTAAAAATGGATCCAGAGCTAGACAGAATTCTCAACAGAAGAACATCGAATGGTAGAGAAACACTGAAAGACATGCTGCAACGTCCTTAGTCATCTGGGAGATGCAAATCAAAGTGACCCTGAGATTCCACCTTACACCCATCAGAATGGCTGAGATCAAAAACTCAACGGACAACACATGCTGGAGAGGTTGTGGAGAAAGGGGAACCCTCCTCCATGGTTGGAAAGAGAGAATCTTAATTGAGAAAATGCCTTCATAAGACTGGCCTATAGGCAAGTTTGTTGGGCTTTTTTTTTTTTAAATTAATGCTTGATGTGAGAGGCCCAAACTCACTGTTGGTGATACCCAACCCTCAGCAGACAGTCCTGAGTTGTATCATAAATAGGCTGAGCAAACCATGGGAGCAAGCCAGTACGTAGTAGTCCCCTGTGGCTTTGGCTGAAGTTCCTGCCTCCACGTTCCTGCCTTGGCTTTCTGCCTTGACTTTCCTCCATGATGGCCTACAACTGTGAGCTAAATAAATCCTTTCCTCTCCAAACTGCTTTTGGTTATGCTGTTTCATTACAGCAATAAAACCCCTAAGTAAGGCTGACACCTACCTGATGACAGCAACCTGGTTTAGAGAGGCTGACCTTCCCAGAAACAGGCACTGAAGATGAGCCTGGAAGCTGGGCTGATTCAAGAGCTCTTGGCGTAACTAATTACCGTGCTTAACTTTGTCCAGCTTCAGAAGCCCATTGGCGAGTAGAATAATCTACACCAAAGCAAAGTTAAATGTTTTGTTGAATTAGACACTTCAAGGAAGATCAGTTGTATCTTTCCAGAATGCAATTAGAATTTACAAGTTCCCTAGCCTGCAGTCCCTACACTGTTTAGAATTACCTTACTAGTGGAATCAATAGTAATGATTGATTGAGGTCATATAAGAGTTTTATTAATTACATACAGATATTACATACAGCGCCATGTATTATCACTATGATTACCTTAAAAGCTTATAAAAGAGAGGGAGGCGGAGCCAAGATGGCGACTAGCACACACAGTTTCTGAGCTATGGAATTGCTAACCATCTGAGTTGGTGTGTGGAAGGACCTCTAACCCA
Source organism: Psammomys obesus (assembly GCF_907164565.1). Taxonomy (NCBI): domain Eukaryota; kingdom Metazoa; phylum Chordata; class Mammalia; order Rodentia; family Muridae; genus Psammomys; species Psammomys obesus. Next base: position 6,411,417 of record NW_026585797.1, read on the forward strand.
GGAAAACAACGGTGAGGCTTCCGTCTCGGGTCACCCAGAGACTTGCTTGGGGAAGGGGAGAAACGACCCTTTGATCTCGTGGCACTCCCCTCCCCCAGACTGCCTTCCTCCTCAGCACAGCAGAATCATCTCTCTCTGCACAGACTTAACTGCCTGGGATCTGCAGCGGCTGAGGCGGAGCTCCAAGCCCTTTAGCAGCAGGTGCCAGCAGTACCCGTCTCGGAGTCCCAGATCCGCGCGGTAGCTGCACCATTCTCCCAGGGCCCAAGTCTGCTAGACGCCATACTAGCTCCACAGGAGCGCGATCACTGACAGTACGGCCCGCCCAATCCCACAGTGACAGAAAATACGCTATATACTCACCAAAACCAGACAGAAATGCCACACTAGCTAGGCACACCAGGCGCTGGGAGAGCACAGTGAAGAGACCCCAGGACTTCCCAGAAAACATTTGGACCAGCAACCCAGTCTCCAGTTACAACGGGACTTTCTAATCTGGCGGCGGAGCAGCACTGAGCTGGTGGGGCACATCAGCCCTCCAGTTTAAGTCTAACCAGAGCCAAACCAGAAAACAGAAAGTCTGTTTACCCCGATTCCTACTGACGTGACCACCTTGAAATGTCCAGCTGCAGCAAGACCTCAGAACCTGGCAGTGACAGCAGCACGGAACTGGCGGAGCACATCAAAGAAGCAGGGCCAAACCAGAGAGCAGAGAGCCCGGATACCCCGATCTCTGCCAAGTGACCTGCCCGTAAGTGAGTGCACCCTTGAGAATCTGCAAATCCCCAGATCCTGGGTCCTTCTAAAACAGAAGCCAGGCATCAAACCCCCTCCCACCCACATACCCACTTTGGGAAACAGAGGGGCACTTGGGACATTGAAGTTCCTGCGCTGTGGGTCTAATTGAGGAGTTAAGGCAATTAATACCAGAAATTGCACTGCGATCACCACTAGCGCCTGCGACATACACAGTGCAGAGCCTCTCCCACACACTCAAGGGTTCAACATTAGCCATCACTCTGTCCCTTGAGATACACGTCCACACACACCTACACACACACACACACACACACACACACACACACACTTGCATTTGCCCCATTTGCGCCTGCGTACTTTTCTCCCACAGGTCCAGCTAGTCCTCAGCACACACTGAGAGTTCTCAGCTTCCTGAAGAACTCTCCAGACGCCAGAGAGAGACAGTACCAGTCTGATCTTCAGAATCCAAAAACAAACAGGGAAGGTTTCAGATAAGCCAATGGCCAGGGGTAGGTGAAAGAACACTTCCAACATAAATCAGGACATCATGACTTCACCAGCAAACCCCAAAATCGATGGATACTCCAATTCATCAGAAGCACAGGAAAATGATTTTAAAGCCATGCTTGCCCAATTATTTGAGGCTCATAAGGAGGAAATGAACAAATCTTTCAATGAGTTGGCCAGTCAATTGGAGGTAAAGAAAGAAGAAATAGACAAAATCCTTAAAGAAACACAGGCAAACATAGCCAAATAAATACAGGCACAAGTAGAGATAAAATTAGTGGCATATAAAAAGGAAATGAACCAGGAAATAGAGACCATCGTAGAGAGACAGGAATCCAAATTCAAACAGATGAAAGAAATGGTGCAAGGCATGAAAACAGAATTAGAATCAATAAAGAAAACACAAAATGAGAAAACCCTTGAGCTGGAGAACTTGGAGAAAAGATCAGGAACCACAAAAGTAAGCATCACCAACAGAATACAAGAGATGGAAGAGAGAATCTCTGGAGCTGAAGACACACTTGCAGAAATTGATACTTCTCTCAAAGAAAAAGTAAAATCAGAGAAGTTCCAATCACAAAATATCCAAGAAATCAAGGATGCTATGAAAAGACAAAATCTAAGAATAATTGGAATTGATGAAAAAGAAGACTCCAGGCTCCAAGGTCCAGAAAATATTTTCAAGAAAATCATAGAAGAAAATTTTCCCAACTTAAAGAAAGAGATGTTTATAAATATACAAGAAGCCTACAGAACTCCAAATAGACTAGACCAGAAAAGAAACACATCACATCACATCATAGTCAAAACACTAAATCTACAGAACAAAGAAAAGATATTAAAAGCAGCCAGGGAAAAAGGCCAAGTAACATATGAAGGTAGACCTATCAGAATCACACCGGACTTCTCATCAGAAACTATGAAAGCCAGAAGGGCCTGGGCAAGTATCACGGAGACTCTAAGAGATCACAAATGTCAACCCAGACTACTATACCCTGCAAAGCTTTCAATCAACATAGATGAAGAAAACAAAATATTCCATGACAAAACTAAATTTACGCAATATCTACACAGCAAACCAACCCTACAGAAGATACTAGAAGGAAAACTCCAATCCAACGAAAACAACTTCACCCAAGAAAACAGGGCATACAGATAATATCCCAACAAAAACGAAAGGAAAACAAGCAATGAAACAGGGTAAGATCACCGACTCCATTGCAAAAGGAACTAACATGCATTGGTCACTACTATCTATCAATATCAATGAACTCAACTCCCCAATAAAAAGACACAGACTAACAGAATGGTTGCGGAAACAAGATCCAACATTCTGTTGCATCCAAGAAACACACCTATGCAACAAAGATAAACACCACCTCAAAGTAAAGGGCTGGAAAAATGTTTTTCAAGCAAATGGTTCCAGAAAACAAGCTGGAGTAGCCATCCTAATATCTAATAAAATAGACTTCCATCCAAAGTTAATCAAAAAAGACAAGGAGGGCCACTATATTCTCATCAAAGGAAAAATCCACCAAAAGGACATCACAATCTTGAATATCTATGCCCCAAATACAAGAGCACCTACATTCATAAATGAAACTTTATTAAAGCTTAAATCATACATTGATCCTAATACCTTAATAGTGGGAGACTTCAACACTCCACTCTCATCAAGGGACAGATCAACCAGACAGACACCAAATAGGGAAATAAAAGCACTCACAGAATCCCTAAATCAAATGGACCTAATAGACGTCTACAGATCTTTTCACCCAAACTCAAAAGAGTACAACTTCTTTTCAGCACCACATGGAACCTTCTCCAAAATAGACCATATAGTGGGTCACAAAGCAAG
>NW_026585797.1:6434540-6453225 GCF_907164565.1 Psammomys obesus
TCAGTTGGAAAAAAAAGTGGGGAACAGCCTAGAACTCATTGGCACAGGAGACAACTTCCTGAACAGAACACCAACAGACCAACAGCACAGGCTCTAAGAGCAACAATCAATAAATGGGACCTCATGAAACTGAAAAGCTTCTGTAAAGCAAAGGACACTGTCATCAAAACGACAGCCTACAGATTGGGAAAGAATCTTCACCAACCCTTTATCTGACAGAGGCCTAATATCCAGTATATATAAAGAACTAAAGAAGCAGAAAAGCAACAAACCAAGTAATCCCATTAAAAAATGGGGAACGGAGCTAAACAGAGAATTCTCAAAAGAGGAACATCGAATGGCAGGGAAACACTTAAAGAAATGCTCAACCTCATTAGCCATTAGGGAAATGCAAATCAAAATGACCCTGAGATTTCACCTTACACCCATCAGAATGGCCAAGATGAAAAACTCAAGTGATAAAACATGCTGGAGAGGTTGTGGAGAAAGGGGAACCCTCCTCCATTGCTGGTGGGAATGTAAACTGGTACAACCACTTTGGAAGTCAATTTGACGCTTTCTCAGACAATTAGGAGTAGTGCTACCTCAAGACCCAACTATACCACTCCTAGGTATATACCCAAAATTTGCTCAAGTACACAACAAGGACATTTGTTCAACCATGTTTGTAGCAGCTTTATTTGTAATAGCCAGAACTTGGAAACAACCCAGATGTCCATCAACGGAGGAATGGATACAGAAATTGTGGTATTTTTACACAATGGAATACTACTCAGCAATCAAAAAGGAGGAAATCATGAAATTTGCAGGCAAGTGGTGGAATCTAGAAAAGATCATTCTGAGTGAAGTATTCCAGAAAGAGAAAGACAAACATGGTATATACTCGCTTATATAGACCTACAAGATATGATAAATATAATGAAATCTACACACCTAAAGAAGATAATCAAGAAAGTGGACACGGGCGAAGATGATCAATCCTCATTTAGAAAGACAAATAGGATGTGCATTGAAGGTATGACAGGAATCTCCCGCAAAAGGCATCTGAAAGACTCTACCTAGCAGTGTTTCAAAGCAGACAATAAGACTTATAACCAAACCCTCGGCAGAGTGCAGGGAATCATATGAAAGAAGGGAAGTTAGTATGATATGGAAAGGATAGGAGCTCTACAAGGACCAAATATATCCGGGCACAGGTTCTTTTCTGAGAGTGACACTCAACCAAGGACCATCTATGGATATAACATAGAACTTCTGTTTGGATGTGGCCCGTGGTAGCTCAGTAACCAAGTAGTTTTCCAAAGTAAGGGGAACACGGACTATTTCTAACAGGATCTCAAGGTCAGGCTCCTTGACTCCCCCCCTCCCCCCAGGGGAGGAGCAGTCCTGTTAGGTCACAGAGGAGGACTCTACAGCCAGCCCTGAAGATACCTGATAAAACAGGGTCAAATGAAAGGGGAGGAGCTCCTTCCCTATCAGTGGACTTGGAAAGGGGCAGGAAGGAGACCAGGGAGGGAGTGTGGGGTCGGGGAGGGAATGAGGGAGTGGGATACAGCGGGGACACAGAGTTAACAAAATGTAACTAAAAAGAAAAATAAAATTAAAAAAAAAGAAAATTAAAAAAAAAGAAAGAAAGAAAATAATCACAGGCAAATGGACAGAAACTAGAAAACATCATCCTGGGTGAGGTATTCCTGAAGTAGACATACATGGTATATACTCAGTTATAAGTGGATATTAGACATCTAATATAGGAAAAACATACTAAAATCTGTACACCTAAATAAGCTGAGCAGGAAGGAGGACCCTGGGTAAGAGTCTCAATCCTCACTCAGAAAAGCAAATGGGATGGATAACGGAAGAGGGGAAAAAACAGGGAACAGAACAGGAGCCACCACAGAGGACCTCTGAAAGACTCTACCCAGCAGGGTATCAAAGCAGATGCTGAGACTCATAGCCAAAATTTGGTGAGAGTGCAGAGAAGCTTATGAAAGAAGGGGAAGATGAAGAGACAGGAGTTCCACAAGGAGATCAACAGAACCAAAAATGAGTTCTAATTCCTTCTTGCACCTGGAGGTTTCTTTTGGTATTATGGATACTGAAAAGCTCTCCTTTCAGCTAAAAAATTATCAGATTCTGTCAATATGTACATACCTATCCTCCAAATAAAACTTTGGCTTTAACCTAAAAAAAAATATTTGAAGACATCCAAGAAGATACCCAAAGATGGAAAGATCTCCTGTGTTCATGGATCTACAGGTTTAATATTGTCAAAGTGGTCATCCTACCAAAAGCAGTCTACAGATTCAGTCCCCATAAAAATCCCAGTGCAATTCTTCACAGAAATTGAAAAAAAATAAAATAAACGGAAACTCAAAATCCCAGGATAGCCAGAACAGTCCTCAACAACACCAGAAGAGCTGGAAGTATCACCATGCCTGGCTTTAAGTTGTACTACAGAGCCATACTAATAAAAACAGTATGATTCTGGCATAAAACCAGACATATTGGTCAATGGAGTAGACATGAGAATACAGACATAATTTATACACCTAACACACACCTGATTTTTTACAAAGAGGACAAAAATACATGTTGGAGAAAAGACAGCCTCTTCAACAAATAGTGTTGATTGAATGGCTAAATGTGGAAGAATGAAAATAGATCTATAGGTCAGTCTGCACAAAACTCACCTCCAAATCAGCCAAGGACCTCAATGTAAGACCATATTTCTTAAATCTTATGGAAAAGAGAATACAAAATATGCTTGAAATTATGGGCACAGGAAAGGACTTTCTGAACAAGCCTTGGTAACACAGACAGTAAGATCAATAATTGACAAATAGGAACTCTTCTTGGAACTAAAAAGCTTCTGCACAGCAAAGGACACTGTCAGTTCAGTGAAGAGGCAGACTACAAAATGAAAAAAATATTTACTAGGTATACATCTGCCACAGGGTTAATATCTAGAACATACAAAGAACTCAGAACTCTAAACATCCAGAAAACAAACAACCCAACTTAAAAATGGGACATGGCACCAAACAAAGAGTTCTCAAAAGACAAACATAAACTACCGAGAAACACTTTTTAAAATGTTCAAACCCTAAGCTACCAGGGAAATGACAATTAAAACCACTTTAAATTTAATCTTACACAGGTCAGAATGACCAAGATCAAAAAACAAAAACAAAAAACACAGAATAACAAATAGCAACAGAGGCTATAGGAAAGAGAAACACTTTTGGTGAGAGTGCAAGCAGTGCACCTACCACGCAAATCAGTGTGAAGCTTCCTAAAAAGCTGGAAAAAATCAACCGTATAACCCAGCTGTCTATCAAAGGACTCTACTTCCTGTTAGAGACATACGTGTCGATCCACGATTACTGCTGCTCCATTCACAAAGCCAGGAAATGGAAACAGCGTAGTTGCGTGTTTACTGATGTACGGATAATGAAAATGTGGTCCATTTATGCACTGGAATTACTCAGCTGTTAATAAAAACGAAATTGTTCCGCTCCTGCAGGTACTACAAGCAGGAAAGCGCTCCTCACCTTCCTTCTTCAAATTCAGTCTCCCAGTCTTATTCCCAGATCAACAGCAAAACATGTGCTGTGGCCTCTCCTCCGTCTCTGCCCCCTTTCCCTCGGGATCACAGAGACCCTGGTGGCACATCCTGTTTTCCTCCCTTCCTCCCCCAGACTCCCTCAGCGCCCCCGTCTAAACCATACCCATTTCTAAGAGTTGGCTCAATACCTAGAAGCACATCCTACTGAATCCCCAGTGGCCACACCTGGGGATCCTAGAACCATTCTCTACCAGGTAATACGCAGCCACTGCACTCTCCTAAGAACTAGAGAGGACAACACAAACCAATGAACAGAACACCCATCCAACAGGACACGCCCAGATACCATCACAATGAGTTACAATCATCCTAAGTCTAGAAGCCAGGGTAAAAGCACAATCAGTATTACCCACGACGGTATGTCTCTACTAGAGCTCAGCAACCCTGCTCAAGTGGGCCCTGAGAAATGCAATATGATAAGGACTTCAAGATACTTCTATAAATATGTTAGAAGTCCTTAAAGAGGATAGGAATAAATCCACCAATGACATCTACGAAAACACAACCAACGGTGGAAAGAATGAAGAAAATAGTTCAAGACATGAAAGTAGAAGTAGAATCAATAAAGATCCCCCCACACACCGCTTCCTGTCTCGGCGCCATCGGAGAGCAGCAGCCATGGCCCTGTGCTACCCCATGGCCTCAAGGGCCACAAGGTGATGGAGAACGTCAGCCAGCCGAGGCACAGCCGGGGCCTCACCAAGCACACCAAGTTCGCTTGAGACACAGGGAGGTGTGCGGCTTCGCCCCGTCCGGCGGAGCTGCTCAAGGTGTGTAAGGACAAGCGCGCGCTCAAGTTCATCAAGAAGAGGGTGGGCGCGTACATCAGCGCCAAGAGGAGGCGGGAGGAGCTGAGCAGCGTGCTGGCAGCCATGAGGAAGGCGGCGGCCAAGAAGGACTGATGCCCCCTCCCCCAATAAACGTTGTGCCGCACAAAAAAAGAACCCCCCCCCAAAAAAAAAACCTGGAAATGAAAATTTAGGAATTCAGAAGCCTCATAGGCAAGCCTCATCAACACAAGAGATGGAAGAGAGAATCTCAGATATTAAAGACAAGGTAGAAGAAATGGACGCCCCAGCCAAAGAAAATGTAAAATTAAAAAAAAAAAAATCTATGCACAAAACATCCAAGAAATCTAGACTCTACAAAAAGACCAACTCTAAGAATGCTAGGTTTAGAGGAAGGAGAAGAAACTCCTATCAAAAGCACAGAAAATATTTTCAACAAAATCGCAGAAGGAAATTTCTCAAATCTAAAGAAGGAGGTGCCTATTAAGGTACAAGAAGCATAGAGAACTGTAAATAAACTGCAGTAGAAAAGAACTAGAAAAGAAATTTCCCTTGGCATATAATTGTCAAAACACTAAACACCCAGAAGAAAGAATAATAAGAGCTGCAAGGGGAAAAAACCAAGTAACATGTAAAGTCAGGCCTATGGAATAATACCAGACCTCTTGATGAAGATTCTAAAAGCCAGAAGGGTCAGAACAGATGTTCTGCAAGCTCTTAGTGACCACAGATACCAGCCTAGACTACTACACCCAGAAAAATAGGTGGAGAAAGACTTTACATGATAAAAGCAAATTCAAAAATATACAAATATATATACACAAACACACACACACACAAATCCATCCCTATAGAAAGCACTAGAATGAAAACTTCAACCTGAAAAAGTAAACCACACCCAAGAAAATACAAGAAATAAACATCCGATGTTGTAAATAAAAAGGGCTATATATAATGTTTATATATAGGGCTATATAAATGGGCTATATAATGTTTATTATTTGCCCTATGATCATCACAGTGGTATTATTTAACACACTATCACAAAACAAGACAGACACCTGTTAAATTTTAAAATTGCCTTATTTACAGTGAGCTGGGCAAATATTTCCACCAACGCTATCTCAATAACCTCCCCATCCATTTCCCAGGCCCCATTCAATGCCATCTGCCTTAGCCATTTCTATCTGGGCTACCCTTCACCCATAATTTTATAAATACTTGCTTATATATTTAACCTTGTGGTTTTTTTTTTTTTTTATGCCATACTTGGGTTCTTTTTTCACGGCCCACATGGTTCCTTCTCCATGCCAACCTATTGTGACATCCTCCTTCCTCCTCTCTTCCTGTCTGTCTTTTTCCTGTGATTCTCTTCCCAAAGCCTGGGGAGCTTAGCCATGCTTATACCATTCTGCCCTGCCCAAGTTTTAGGCCTTTAATCAATCAATCAGGTATAATTCTTAGGCAGTTTTACAAAACAAGGATAGGTTTATCCAGGCAGTAACCAGATCTTGAGGGCCAGTAATTAGCATCAAAATACAAGCATCAGACCAACCCCCACCAAATATCAGACCTAAAAATTAAAATAGCAGGAAGGAAATATGCCACTACAGCAAAATAACAGAAACCAACAAACATTGGTCACTGATAACTGTCAACACTCACAATCTTAATAACCCAATAAAAAGACACAGGCTAACAGAGTGAATGTGAAACAGGATCCATCATCCTGCTGCACCCAAGAAACACTCCTTAGCATCAAGGATAGATATCACTTCAGGGTAAAAGGATGGAAAAAGATATTCCAAGCAAACGGACCTATAAAGAAAGCTGGTCTAGCCATTTTAATGTATGACAAACAAGTCTTCAAACCAAATATAATCAGAAGGGGTGCTACATACTTATTAAAGGAAAAATCCACCAAGACAATATTACAGTTTTTAACATTTATGTCCCCAAAACAAGGGCATCGAAGTTCATAAAAGAAATACTCCTTCAGCTTAAATCACATATTGACCTTCATACAGGGATAATCGGTGACTTCCATACCCAGCTCTCACCAGTGGACAGGTCAACCAGACAAAAAATGAACAGAGAAGTGACAGAGCTAAATGTAATCCACCATATAAACAAACTGTAAGACCAAACCACATCATCTCATTAGATGCTGAAAAGGTCTTTGACAAAATCCAACATCATTCCATGATAAAAGTCCTTGAGAGATTAGGGATACAAGGAACAAACCTAAAGGCAATTTAGAGCAAGCCTATATCCAACATCAACTTAAATGGAGAGAAGCTCAAAGCAATTCCACTAAAATCAGGAACAAGACAAGGCTGCCCACTCTATTCATATCTATTCAATATAGTACTTAATGTCTAGACTAGAGCAATAAGACAATGGAAGGAGATCAATTGGATACAATTGGAAAGAAAAGAGTCTAAGTATCTTTATTTGTAGATGATATGACAGTGTACATCAGTGACCCTAAAAATTCCACTTAGAAACTCCAGTAAAGTACCCAGACACAAAATTAATGCACAAAAATCAGTAGCCTTCCTATATAGAAACGACAAATAGAATGAGAAGGAAATTAGGGAAAACACCAATTTTTCACAATAGTTTTAAAAATATAAAATATCTTGGGTTAACTAACCATGCAAGTGTGAAAGGCTTGTATGATTTTTTTAAAAAATCCTTAATATATTAAAGGAAATATTTAAGAAGCTAACAGAAGATGGGAAGACTACCATGTTCATGGGTCAGTCAGATGAATACAGTAAAAATGGCCATCCTACCAAACAAAGGTAATCTACAGATTCAATGCAATCCCCATCAAAATGCCAACAAAATTCTTTGCATATGTTAAAAAGGCAGTTTTCAGCTTCATATGGAAACACAAAAAACTCAAATAACTAAAACAGTCCTGACTAAGAAAAGAACTACCAGAAGTATCACCATCCCCGATCTCAAATTATTACAGAACAATTATATGTAATATATTTTATAATTTTATTATATATTTATGTATATTATATATAATATTTTATACTTATATCACACACATAGCTTCCTTTTGGCATAAAAAGACGTGTTGATCAATGAAATGAATTGAAATCTCCAGTTGCAGTTACCACATGGTGCTGTATAAGCATCTGTAACTCCAGTCCCAGAAGGATCTGATACCCTCTCCTGACCTCCATGGGTACGGCACACTGGCAGACATGCAGGCAAAACACCCATACACATTTTTTTTTAAAAAAAGAATAAATCTAGAACCCACGTCCTTAGTAACATTGGTCACATGACTCCGAAAATGGAAGTAAAATGATTTAACATGAGTGGAGCGAAAGAACCTAGTGTGTGCACAGCCTAGGATATACTCGGATTTAAGGAAGAATGGAGTCTTGCTATATCCTACAACATGCATGAAACCTGAAGACATGCCAAGTGAACACACCATCAGTAGAAGAGACAAATACTGTGGGTTCCAAGCACATGGAACGCTCCTGTCCACAGTGATGCGGGGCGCTCAGGAGGAGGAACAGAGCCTCGGGGCAGGAAGGCGACGCTCTGGAGACAGTAATGTTGCTAGTGGCAGTGCGGCCTCGCCGTGGCCCGGTCTGAACGCTCATTATGCTTTACTACTTTAAATGCTTTAAATTCCGAAAGGGCCCACCGTGGCGTGCTTTCTGTTCAGATTTTACCACAGTTATTTTAAGAAGGGAAGAGGCGGCCATGTAATGCTTATGGTATATATTGATGCTTACAGGTAAACAGAGAGATCTTCTGGAAATTAAATGTGGTTTAGTAATCCAATCCATGCATGGCAACATCTTTTCAAAACTAAGAGTAACACCTATTGCTATGTGTGGCAATGGCCTTTAGTCTCTGCACTTGGGAGGCAGAAGCAGGTGGATTTCTGTGAGCTCCAGGCCAGCTTGGTCTTCATAGCAAGTTCCAGACTAGCCATAGCTGCAAAGTGAGACCCTGTCTCAAAACCAAAAATAGACAGAAAGACTGACCTTTGTAATATACCCAGAATTGCTCTGAAATATAATGGAGAGAGAGAGACAAAGACAGAGAGAGAAAGAAACAGAGAGACAGCCAAAGAAGAGAGGGAGAGTAAGAATGAGAATATGAATGAATCTGAACTAGCTTAAACCCTGTTTTTTTTTTTTTTTTTTTTGTTTGTTTGTTTTCTAATAAGGTCTCCTTGGGATCCAGCCCTACCCATTTATGTTGCACAGGTCTGTAGCTGCTTCTGCTCCACACAACAGAATTGAGGCCTTGCAAAGGAGGCTGTGTGGCTTGCAGATCCCAAAGCACTTGCTCTCTAGCCTCTACAGAGAAAGTGTTCGGAACCTTTTCCTATACATGTGAACACAAGCTGAGTATTACATGATACCATGTCCTTGTGTTAAACTGGTGTAGTCTCAGACTGTATGGTATTGGCGCGAATACCCTTGTTCTTGAGAGACAGTGCTGAAGACAAATTGTAGGACGTTCAAATGAGAGGTAGATGAATGGGTGGATGAACAGATATTTAGGTAGGTAGACAGACAGATAGATTATAGATGAATAAAATGAAAAGGAAATATGACCAAATGGTAATATCAGGGAAACTTGGCAAAGAGTGGAATGGTTTTCTTTGCATTATTCTTTCAACTTATAAAATTTCAAGTTTGTCAAAATAAAAGTAGGAGAAAGGAATGCAGTGACTTTCAAACTCAGTTCTACCCTTCCAGAACACAGGTAACTTTGTGACACTTCCGGAGAGTACAGTAGTTCTCACAGCAGGACAAGATCACACCCTCTACACCACAGAAAAGAGGGCAAAGGTGTGGCAAGTAGCCACACCTGCTGGTTACTTTACGCCTTATGTCAATACTACTCCCGGGCACACACCTGGAAGATGCGCCACCATGTCCATAAAACAAGGACATTTGCACAACCATAGTCATAGCAGCTTTGTTTGTAATGGCCAGAAACTGGAAACAACCTAGATGTCCCTTAACCAAAGAATGGATAAAGAAACTGTACATGTAAGCAATGGAATCCTACTCAGCCATTAAAAACAAGGACATCATGACATTTTCAGGCAAATGGGTGGAACTAGAAAAGGTCATCCTGAGTGTGGTGACACAGACCCAGAAAGACTCACATGGTGTGTGCTCACTTACGAGAGGGTTTTAGCCGTGTAGCACAGGATAGACACATTACAATGCACAGACCCCAGGAAGATGAGCTAGATGGGCATCAGGCTTCATGTGGGCCTGCTAGTCAGGGGACTGGGGAGAGCTCTGACACAGACCACTTCCCCCTGTGGAACTTCCCTACAAGGCCACAGAGGAGGAAGACGAACTCGGTCCTCATGTGAATAGATGAGCTGGGGTGGGGGTGGGGCTCCCCTATTCTGAGAAATGGGAGAGAGGGGATGCAGGAGGGGGGGTGAGATTGAGAGGAGAGGAGAGAGGGGCCGATGACCAAGATGTAAATTGAATTAATTAGTAAAATAATTATTTTTCTTTGGGTACTTGTGTTTTGTATTCTCTACATGGCAAGTGAGCAAAGCTACCAAGTCCTCCTCTAGATGAGCTTTAAAAATAACAAATAAGTGGCACAGCTCCCCTGCTTACATGTTTACGGTAACTCAGGAATGGGACGGTTTTCCCAGTATCCCTTCTGCCTCACACAACATTGCTTATCCTGGTGCCTGAATCTCTTGGCTCTATTTCATCTGAACAGCCAAAAGTTGATCCCGTTGCTTACGGAGTGATTAGGAATCTGCAGTGTGTGACCAAAAGGAGACTCTTGAGAACGAACGTACAAGTGCATACAGTTCACGCGTGTTTCAAAGCCCTCCGGCACAGAAGGTGTCCTAACAACATCTCAGCAGAAGTTGCAAAGTGGCATGGACCAGGATTCTGTGAAAGATGTTGGTCCGTATGCAGTGGTGGCGCAGGGAAGATTATCTGGGAATAGGTGGGCAGGCCTGGTGAACGCTGACTCTGCAAGCGGCACGGCTAATCAGCGTGCTGATGCTTACCTATAATCCCTGCAGCGTCTTAAATTCAAGGCCACTCGGGGTTACACAGGAAGACTCTGTCTTAAACAAGGAAAGGGAAGATGGAGGAGGGAGAGAGAGGGAGAGTAAGAGAGCGGAGCAGAAATGAGGAGTGAAGGAAAGAGAGCAGAAGGAAGGAGAACACAAGGCAGAGAGGTGCAGAGCGCTATTTGCGTGCCGTAATGGAGTCACTGGAGGAGAGCATTTCAGCTGAGGAAATGTGTTCATCAGCTTAGCCGTTAGGCCTGTCGGTGTAGCATCTTCTTGATTGCTGATTGATGTGAGAGGGCTAGTCCACTGTGGGCACTGCTGGGCCGGTGGTCCTGGCAGGTACAAGAAAGATAGCTGAACACAAGCCTGCCAGCAAGCCAGGAAGCACCATTCCTCCATGGCTCTGCTGCCGTTCCTGCCTCCAGGCTCCTTTCTGGCCTGAGTTCCTGCCTTGGCTTTCCTGAACGATGAATTACAATACGACACTTTAGCAAAATAAGTCCTTTCCTTTTCAATTTGTTTTTGGTCATGCTCTTTATTGCAGCAAAAGAAAGCAAACTAAAGTCACTCTGCAAAACAAAAGTAGTGTTTGGTGAAGTCGATTTCAGAGTTACGGGATGACACATTAGCCTTCATAAGGATGTAGACCGCACCTGCATGCAAGGCGTTAGTGTTCACATTTCAGACACACGGCAAACAGCTTGCAATATGTACTAAATAGTTTCAAGAGTTGATACCGAGAAGGGAAGTAACAGAGATGAAAATGCATAATTGAACTAAACCTTAATAAATGCTTCAAGAGATGATGTTAAAGTATGAATGGTGAGTCTAAAGAACAGGAACAAAGCTTACCAAAAGAAAGTCCACTGGTTACCAATGCAAACAGCACCAAAGCCCCCAGCATTTGCTCTGGCTTTCAAAACACTGGTACCCAGAAACAGAGCTCCAGGTGCAAGCAGAAATAGAGATGAAACCCAGACATGGCTAGAATTCGAAGGTTCGGCTACTAGAAACAGAACCCTTTCCACAGAAAAACTTAAGAACTTTGCTAACATTTGTCAAATTCTTGGTCTCCTCCTATGATGGCTAACTTATGTATCAGTTTGGCTGGGCCACAGTATTTGAGAAAAACCTTACTAAATGTAAATGTGAAGGTTGTAAATATAATGTTTACTTTTAAATGAGTAGGATTTGAGTTAATCATGCGAGCAAAAACTCCTGGCAAGAAGCCATGTCTGTGGAGAGAATGGACTGTTGCAGGTCAAAGGCCAATCACCTTATCCTGGGCTGCTTCTAGCCATCTTACCATCCCAGCAGACATTCTGTGCCCACCTCTGTGTCTGAGCTGGTACCTTGTGAGCCAACAATAGAAACCTTTTGGAATCTATTAACTTATCACTATTGACTAGTTTCTACCAACCCAACAAGGCAAGAATGGCATCAGAGAAATGTTTCCCATCTTGCTATGACAGCCTCTCTGATGTACCCACTAATGTTTTTTAAGCTTGCCTTGATTTATGACATTCTTTGTTCTGTCAAACTGTAAGAACTTCATGAAACAGCTTCAATAGTGGAATGTGGAATTTGGAGTAACTTAAATCTGTGTTCCTGACCTTGACCACTCAAAACTGATCCAGCATAAACTCTCTTGTATTTATTCCCTTTAAGATGAGACATGTGGGTTTTGCATCAACAAGAAAATACCCTTTAAAATGTGAGTAGGAGGCAAGGGAGATGCCTCAGTCAGTAAAGAGCCTGCTGCATAAGCGTGGGGACCAGTGAAGTGTGCACTAGAGGAAAATTAATAAAACAAAAACTGGAGATAATCATTGTCATGAAAAAGGAGGCTACCTTCTGGCTCAGCAGTAATAGTTATGAATCATAACATGAAAACACTAAATATGGACTACCAATTGTTATGCAAATACGTGTGGGAGGTGGGAAGACAAAGGAGCTACATTAAAGATAGACATCATTTACCACAGGGAGTCAGAAGATAAGCTTATAGTACCAGGAGGTTGTCATATACACATATTATCATACTCAGGTCAATGCCCAAGTCACAGCAGAAGGCATTGCTGAGCGTGTAATATTGTTTTATTGCTCGAGTTATTTTTTCTGTTTTTACTTTATTAATGGGGACACACATGTGCCATATCATGAGGCAGGTTTTTTTCTGTGTAGCCCTGACTGTCCTGGACTTGCTCTATAGACCAGGCTGACCTGGTCTCTCAAACTCACAGAGATCCTCCTGCCTCTGCCTCCCAAGGCATGTACCTGAAAGGCATACGCCACCACCACTGACAGGCTTTTGTTTGGTTTTTAAAACCACATGAAATTAAAAAAAAAAAAAAAAAGAAACCAGGAAGAACCTTGAGGGTCAACAGAAGACCACACATTTCTATTTACTCAAAGCTTTGATCTTACCATAGAAAGTTTCTTCCTCTAAATGTTATATCCCTAGATATTTTAACCAATTTTAACCAATACGATAAGGGGTTAGATCAATAACCCAAGCTTTAGGACAAGCTGCGTTCAAGAAGTCCATATTAGCATGGCATTTGGATTACCAAAGGTGTCCACAAACATATTTAAAGAATTCTTTTTATTTTTACTTTTCTTTTTGTTGACAAAAGTCTTATTATATAGCTCAGACTGACTTCAAACTTGCATTCTTCATGCCTCAGCCTCCCTGGGGCTGGGATTATAGGTGTGTGCACCATGCCCATTAGGGGTATCTAACTGTCAAAGTACAACTAAGAACAACCTTTACTGATGCAAGATGGAGGTCAGAAAACAGGGATGATGTAACAATAATACAAAACATATAATCATCTATGATAATAATAGCTGTTAAAATTTTAGATCTTCTTCACAATAAAAAATGAGCAAACTAAAAATTAACTTAATTTTCTCCTCCACAAATTATGTCCAAGAAATGTGACAGACAGAAGGGAATTGCTGTGAGGGTGTAGCCATCCTCCTGCTAGAGGAGCTTGCTAGCTAGAGGGGCTTGCATTGATGTCTCTGTTCTGAACTTCTCATTTAGCTAATACTAGTGGAATACTTGTAAAGTTCTCATTTTAATTGCTGATTCTTATTTCCATTTTACTTATTCTACTGTATGCAACAATACTGCCATTTTTTTTGCAATAATTGTACTATTGGATTTAAGATATTCTCAAAAATATGGCAATAGTTTCCAACATACAGATCTTTGGTAAATACTTAAGAGAAAAACTAAACAAACTAAATCTTCTATAACAAAAGTAATAACAGAGAATAAAATAATTTCTCTTTAGTTTATGTCTAGACCAACAGACTATTTCAATGTGGGACAACTAATATGTAATCAGCACCATTCTTGAAACTGTATATAAAGTTACATAATTTAAATTTAACATAAACATTTGTTAAAGAAGGAAGGAGAGAAAAAGAAATTTGTCCAGAAACAGGTAAAGAAAAAAAAAAAAAACAAGTAAATAAGGAAAGCAAGCAAGCAAGCTAAGAATGTGGTGTTTATGGTCTTAGCAGAAATGGAAATTAAAGGCATTTGCTATTCTTCAGAAGTGCATAGCTGATGTTGGCACAGAGGAGCCAAGCATGATTCTGAGCTGTACTCTCCAGAGGCTGAGGGATAGAGCCATTTCCTGGGATGTGTGGATGGGGCACAGGTGTACAGAGAGGACTATTTTAATTCTATGGATACGTTATTGTCAAGATGCTGGCTAGACTTCCAAACGAAGGTGTCAAGTGGGAAGCTAGATGAGCAGCTGTGGAGGTTCTGCATGCTGTCAAGGCTACAGGTGGTAACGTGTCAATCTCAAGCCTACAGTATTTAAAGTCATAGTCTCTAGCCATTGGCACAAAGGGCAGAGCAAAAGAGAAGTGAGGTTATTTTGGCTGCTTTTCGACTGCTGTGATAAATACATCAGAAAGCTTGGGGAGGAAATTAATTATTTCATTTTACAGCTGCTGTGTCACAATCCATCACTGGGGAAAGTCGGGGCAGGAAGTCAAGGCAGGAACCTACAGCAGGGACCTTGGAGCAATGTTGCTTCCTGGATTGCTCTCAGGCTCACATTAGGTACCTCTATCTCTCAGGGACAACTGCCAAGGATGGCAGAGGCCCACAGTGGGCTGGATCCTCCTGTAACAATTATTAGTCAAGAAAATGCCTACAAGACTGACTAGAGGCCAATCTGACAGAGATATTTTTTTTAATTGAGGTTCCTTTTCCTCAGAGAACCCTAGATTGTGTCAACCTGACAAACACCAACCATTATAGGAGTCAAAGGTCTAGTCTTCATACACATCATATTTAGAAGATTAGTAAAGAGGAGACAAAGTGAAACTAAAAAGGTGCGAAAAGAGAAAAATAACACTAAAGAGTGAGCATGATTGACGTTACCGAAACTGAGAAGGGAAACTAACAAATGATGCTGAATGGTGGTATCGAATTCAAGAATGCATACAATAGAATGGCTTTTGTTTTGGCTACATAAAGATCAGAAGGTCACTGGTGATCTCAGTAAAAAATCTGAAATGACTCCAGAGAGTAGTAGAGTAGTAGAGCAAAATCGTGTGGGTAATTGTGTCTAGTCAAATCTTTTTTTGTCAAATCTTTTTTGTCAAATCTGTCCAGCTCTCAGAGAGTCAAACACCTTGACTTTACCATTCCCCTCTTACTGCCTGTCCAGCTCTGGACAGGCTATGTTCATGGTGAAGATTTTAATAGTTCACTTTGGAAGCTTCTGTACTTGACCTACTCATAGCCCTGCTTCAACAATGACCAGCTATTATGTTTATTTGTGGTCCCATTACATTAAAAAAATTATACATCACTTAACATTCAGTAAAATTCACTTTGGGAGAATATGTAAATTATACAATTATGTATTTATATATGATATATGTATTATATTTATATATAATATTTATAACTATATAAATTATAGGTATTAACATAACATATTATATTAATGATATATGTATTTATTAATCTAATATATATTTATATAATTTCCCCATTGAACAGTTCTACCACCCCAAGCACTTTTCCTTCTCTTCCTACCAAGAATTTGTTTATCACTATAGTTTTGACATTGTTTTTCACACGATGAACCAGCCTTGAGTTATGCCATACTGCATATTTTATACACTACTGCATTTTGTTACTATATAAAATTATATGCAGACATCAATGTTTTGATTTTTGAGACAGGATCTCATGTATCCCAGGCTGGCCTGAACCTCACTATGACCTGGAATTCCCAGTTCTTCTGCCTCCACCTCTAAAGAGCTGGGATTAGGAGCATGATCTACCATGCCCCTCCTGGTGGCATTGCAGACCCAGAAAGACAAATACACGGATGTTTGCTGTTAAGTCACAGAGAAGCAAACAGCCCATAGAGAGGGTAGGTATAGAGTAAGTGACTGTGTGGGAGCTCTAGCTGTGGAGGAGAAATAGAATAGATAGTTATGGATGGATGGAGATGGATGGGGCTGGAATGGGAGAATCAAGGGGAAAGGAAGAAGAGGATAAGAGAAAGGGTAAAGGGAGGGACAGCTAAAATTAAGGACCATTTGAGGGATAGTATGAAAACCTAATACATAAGAACTTCTTAAAATACATACATGAGGGTGAGCTAAATAAAATCACCAAATAATGGGGAGACAGAGCCCCAGCTGACCATCTCATGTCAGCAAATGAAACTTCCAGTATTGAGATTGGTTTACATATAATTAAGCTTTTGGCCAGAGGAGTCTCATGGTGACCCCAAAACAAGACTATTGCCAAAACTATAGGTTTCTCTCCACAAGCTGACTGCAATGCCCATTACTGACAACCACATCTACACAACTCATTGAGTATGGAGAAATGGAACAGGAACACAGAACCTTCATTCCTGTGTTCAAACTTCTTTGGTACAAAGAGGTACTCTCCAGTCCACCAAAGGAGAAGCAAACACCAAGCTGGCCACACACCTTTTATCTACGATGGTGCCCTGCCTGCAAGATATGCTTTGGCAATGATGGCACAAAGATTGTGGTAGTAAGCAAACACTAGCTGACCTGAATTAAGACCCCTTCCACAAGGTGGACCTATATCTGACACTGCTTGGATGACCAAGAATCAGAGACTAGATAGCCCAGAGGCCCAGGGTAAAACCAAATACTATTGTTCTTTGAAAAAAAAAGTTCCAATAAAATGACTCCTAATGACATTCTCTTATACCCATATATCAGTGCCTTGTTCAGCCATCATCAGAGATTCTTCCTCCTACAGCAGAAGAGAACAAATACAGAGATCCACAGACAGATAATGTGCACAGAGAGACCTTGGAACACTCAACCTAAGTGGCTTCTTAATCAAATCCCTTCCTCAGAGCTCAGGGAACCCCATAGAAGAGGAGGCAGAAGGGTGTAAGAGCCAGAGAGAGTGGAGGACACCAAGAAAGCAAGGATCTCTAAATCAACAACATGTTCATATGAACTCACAGAGCCTGAGGCAGCATGAACATGTAAATGGATGGGTCTCTGATTCTTATGCCTTCTCTTAGGCTCTTTTTCTTCTGTTTGTCTTGTCCAACTTTGATGTGTTAGTTTGCTTTATCTTATATTTTATTTTATTATATCTTATTATTATTCCTTAGAAGTATGTTGGTTCTCTAATGAGAGACAGAAAGGGAGTAGATATGAATGAAGGTGAGGGGGTGGCGAGGAACTGATAGGAGCAGAGGGAGGAGAAACTATAATTAGGATATATTATGTGAGAAAAAAAATCTGTCTTCAATGAAAGGGGAAAATGAAAAACAAGTGACGTGACTCTCAATGAGCTTTTGGAGCATATCAGATTTTGAAATTTTGAATTTTGGATTAGGGACTCACACGTGGAGAACCCATAAAAAATATTTCCAATTATAAAAAAACTGAAAAGTGAAATGTGTCTGATCCCAAATACTATGTAAAAGAGATACTCAACCTTATCTCAGCACACACACACACTCTCTCACGCACACACAAAGAAATACATATGGTTTTCTATTTATATAAAATTCTTTTAGGGGGCAGGAATAGTTTTAAATTATGTTTTAATTTATTTTTAAAAAATGTATTCACTTTGCATCCTGATCATAACCCCCTTCCTCACTTCTCCCCTATCCCACTCTCCCTCCCTTCCCCCCTCCCCTAGTCCTCAGAAAGGGGATCCCTCTTATCTTACTAACTGACCCCAGTCTATCAAGTCTCATAGGGATTGCCTGCATCCTCTTCCTCTGTGGCCTGCCAAAGTCGCCCCAGAGACTGCCCCTGCTCCCCTTACTAGAGAATGCCCATGGAGACTGAGTTGCATATAGGCTACAGGTGAACAGACGGTCTAGGTCCTCTCTATGCATGGTCCTTGGTCGGTGTCTCACTCTTTGCACACCTCCCCTAACCCCCTGCTCCTGGGCCCGGATTGGTTGGCTCTGTTGGTCTTCTTGTGGAGCTCCTGTCCTCTCTGGGTTCTTCTATCTCCCCACTCTTCCATAAGACTCCCTGTGGTAGGCTCCCATCCCACCCCATCTTCAACTGCTTCTAGTGTCTATCCTATTCACCCTAATGAATGAGAATTAAGCATCCTCCCTAGGGTCCTCCTTGTTACTTAGCTTCTTTAGGTCTGTGGATTGTAGTATGGTTTTTCTGTATTATATGGCTAATATTCACTTCTAAGAGATTATATACCATGCGTGTCTTTCTGGGTCTGGTTACCTCACTCAGGATGATCTTTTCCAAATCCATCCATTTGCATGCAAATTTCATGATGTCCTTGTTTTTAATAGCTGAATAGTATTCCATTGTGTAGATGTACCAGAGTTTCTTTATCCATTCTTCAGTGTAGGGACATCTAGGTTGTTTCCAGTTTCTGGCTATTAAGAATAAAGCCACTTGGCTCTTTGATCACCTCCTCCTGAGAAGGTGGGGCAGCCTTACTAGGCCACAGAGTAAGACAATACAGCCAGTCCTGATAAGACCTGATGGGCTAAGGTCAGATGGAAGGGGAGGAGAACTTCCCTTATCAGTGGACTGAAAGAGGGGCATGGGAGGAGATGAGGTAAGGAGGGTAGGATTGGGAAGGGATGAGGGAGGGACTACAGCTGGGATACAAAGTGAATAAATTGATTAGATAGATAGATAGATAGATAGATAGATAGATAGATAGATAGATTA